>NC_133163.1:73131847-73433217 GCF_040802235.1 Manis javanica
TGGTGGGTTGCCACCACAGGGGTGGAGATGTCCCACATGACTGGATTGATAGCAGTCCAGGGAGTTGGGAGACTCAGGTCTTTGTCATCTAACGCTCCTTCACTGACTAAAGCAATGAGGGAGTTTCTGGTGTCCTGTAAGCATTTAAAAGGTGGGAGGGAAATAGAGGCTCTTAACTTATAGAGCAAATCCCATCCTAACAGAGGGGTAGGACAGGAAGGCATGACTAGAAAGGAATGGGTAAATGGGATGCTTTGAAAGGTGCAGGCTACTGGGCCCGTCTCTAAAGGCTTGGAAGAGGTTCCCATGACCCCAACTATGGAAATCTTGGCAGGGTATAAAGGCCCTTTAAAGGAGGGGAGAACAGAGTAGGCAGCCCCTGTGTCCACCAAGAAAGAGATGGACTTACCCACTACCCACAGCTTAGCCCTGGGCTCAGCGAGGGTGATCAGGGTGTCCAAGTCCAGGCATCTTCAATCTTCAAGGATGCCCAGCAGGTCTGAAGGGTAGTTCTTCAAGGGCATCCACCCCCTGTGGGGCTCTGCCACTGGGGGAGGACCACCCCCTAGTGGACAGTCTACTTTCCAATGACCTCGCTTACCACAGCTGGGGCACAGTCTGGTCAGTCTGCGTGGTTAGTTGGGGCACTTCCGTGCCCAGTGCCCTTCTTCACCACACTGAAAGCAAGGGCCCGGAGGTTTGAGTTGATCTTCAGGGACACCCCGACGATCTCCACGAGCCGGCCGCAGAGCAGCAGTTATGGTATGAGTCTGTTCTGCCATTCAGGCAGCTGATCTCCTCTCGCTCTCATCCTCTCAGGCATGAAAAACTTTAAATGCCATATCTACCAGGTCTCCTAGAGGGGTCTGGGGACCATCTTCAGCCTTTTTAAGCTTGCAACTGATGTCAGGAGCTGACTGAGTTATAAAATGCATGGCCAGGGGAGAGGAACCTAACGCTGAGGCCGGGTCAATCTTAGTAAAAGCTCCCAGAGTTTCTTTCAAGAGCTTGAGGAATTCTGACGGGTTTTCATCAGGTTTCTGGGTAATTTCTCTAAGCTTATCATAATTGATAGCTTTTTGGGTGGTTGAGTTTATACCTGCCAATAAGTAGCGAACCATGCGATCCCGGCATGCTTCACTCTCGGGAGAATTATAATCCCACAGGGGTTCTTGTAGAGGAACAGCTTCTCTGCCCATAGGTTCCCGCTCATCTGTGGCATGGGCCTCATTGGCACAGTGCTGTGCCGCTGACATGACACGGTCATATTCCTCCAGGGTTAGAGTAGATTGGAGGACTACATGTACATCATGCCAGGTGAGCTTGTAAGCTCGAGTGAGATATTTAAACTGTTTAGCAAACATTACGGGGTTGGAGGAAAAGGACCCCAATCACTGTTCTACTTGGGACAAGTCTGCCAGGGAAAAGGGAACATGAACCTGCACCACCCCTTCAGCTCCTGCTACCTCTCTCAGAGGAGCTATCACGTGAGCTTGAGACCACTGTGACTTAGAGCGAGTTACAGGAGGGCCACACCATTTGAGTGCCAGCCGTGGCGAGTAAGATGGCGGCAGGTTTGAAGGAGGGGATGGAGGAGGCAACCTTGGTAGTGGGGGATACAACCTGGGAATTGGGGCAGAACTTGAAGGCAGGGCACTAGGATATGGGGGAGTTTTATCTGAAGTGGAGTTGGCACCTGTGGAGCACAATGGTGACATGAATGGAAGAGAAGGGGAACAAGGTGGAGGAGAGACCAGAAGAGAAGGAGAACAAGATGGAGGACATGAACAACGAGGAAGGGAGCTGGCCTCCGTGGTGGGCCTGGAGGAGCGGGAAGGGGGGAAGCCGAGATCTCCCACCGAGTCCGTCAGAGAAGAGCCTCCCAGTAATAGGAGGAGTAGAGATCGGCAGTCCTTGGCGGAGGCCTGGGCCAACAAAACTTGGGAAGGAGTACACTTAACACACAGATCTGGGAGGGTGCGCAAAGTCCAAAAGGCCTGCACATACGGGATTTCACACCACTTTCCGCTCCAGTGGCAATAATTAGTTAAATCAGTGAGGAGGCCAAAATCGAAAGTTCCCTCAGGGGGCCATTGAGATTGATTGTCCAAGGGATACTGAGACCCAGCCTCAGAGCAAAGGAAGACTAACTTCCATTTGCAGACTTCCTGGGACAAACATAGAGTAGCCAGATTAGAAATGAGACACTGCAACAGGGTCTGAGCCTCTGCTTTTGAGGGCTGGTTCCCCATGGCTGCGCCACTTCCCAACTAATCCCACTGAGAGGAGCGCCCAGTGTCCCAAGAGCACCAAATCAGGGGAGATGGCCTGGGAGCCTGGGTGAGGGACGTCTCCCCCACCACAAGGCCAGGGGCGGGTATCCCAGATACTCGCAATGGATGGGCTGAATGCCCAGACCTGGACATATGTACAATTTCTAACGGACCAGGTGAAACAGAGTTAGGAAGGGAAGCAGACCGGGGGAAAGTGAGGGACTCACCAGAAAATAGTGCATGCAGTGGAGAGCAGGCTGAGGTCCCAGGTCGGGGAAGGAGAGGGCGGGGCTGCCGGTGGCAGGTCGGGTCCCCGCGCTCATGCTCCTTCCCGGGTTTTGGCACCAAATGTAAGATAAATTCTAGCTGAAATAAGCAGACGAAGAGAGGCAACAAAGGGCCAGGTAGTTTATTTGAACACAAATACCCAGGCGAGATTTCCCAGTCTACAGAAATGGAGGCTGGGGAATTCGCTCGTAAGTAGACAGGCAGCGAGTTTTTAAAGAAGGTAGGGGGAGGCAGAGCTTAGACTTACAGCAGTGTGAGGATTGGCTAGCCTAAGGCACATTTTTCAGGTTGGGAGGGGGCAACAGCTGGGGACTTTGACATGTCATCAGTGTCTGACATGGGAGGGGGCAGCAGCCGGGGACTTTGGCACGTCATCAGTGTCCAGTGGGGGAGGGGGCAGCAGCTGGGGACTGTGGCTCATCATCAGTGTCCGACGTGCTCGCTCCTTCCATCACTGCTTCCAGCCTTACAGTATGTACATACTTTTCCTGTAAGTATATGGTTTTTCCCTTTCTGTATGATTATGAAATCCAAACTGGGTAGTGTTGTATATTGAAATCACTAATTGATGCATGTATATGTGCTCCCTGGAGTGAAGTTCTCTATTAGATAAGGTAATGCTTTCCAAATGGGGCATGAGTGTGGATTATCTTAAGGAAATCTGCCTCCAAATTCTCGGCTTCCACGTGCATTTCTCTTAAGAGCTGAAGACCATGAGTAAGTTGAGAACCTCCCTGAGTTCAGAGTCAGCAGATATGGCCAGCTGTGCTATTACCTGGGATGTGACCTCGAGCAAAACCTTTCTCTTACCACTCTGGCCACACTTTCCTCTCCAAGGAACTAGATGATCCCTAAGTTGCTTTCCAATGTAAAACAACAAAGTGTTTGCTTGTTTTACATGCGCAAGTCATGTTGAATTCCCAAAGAGCCTGATCATTTCATGACAACAGGTTTGAGACACAATTTGAATTAGTTTGAAGTAAAATATCTCTAAGAACCAGTTTGGACTGGACACATCCTAAATGTGGCACATGTATTTTCTTAAGTCAGAGCACAGCAAATTCATTTTTGCTTAATGTAAAGGATATTAACCTCAGACCTCATTCTTTATTCCTAGAGCCTCAAAACAATCTTCATTGTCTTATTCCAAGATCATCTAATTTCCCATCTCATGTGAATAAATTAGCCTTGGTGAGCTCTTTCTCCCTGGTGAGCTTCCTCTGTATTTTCCACCTTCATATTCTTGTTTCCTATTTGTAAAAATGTGTTTTTGTTTTTTCTTTTACAGTAGTACCAACCATATAATGCATGTGGTATATGGGTCTGGAACTCTCCTTGACATCAAGTATACAAATGGAAAGGAGAAAGTCAAGGAAATTTAAGAAATTCACAGCTTAATTGGCTAAACACACACTCAAACCAGTAATTATAACAACATGTTAAGTACAGGAATAAAGGCACAAATAAAGTGCTAGGGAAGAATGGAGGGGTGAGCACAACTCTCTCTAATTTTGATGAAGTTTAATTTATCTACTCTTGTTTGCTTGGGCTTTTGGTATCATATCTAAGAAAACATTGCTTAATCTAAGGTCATGAAAATTTATGCCTATATTTTCTCTAAAGACTTTATAGTTTAGCTCTTATGTTTAAGAGTTTGATCCATTTTGAGTTAAATTTGTATATGGTATGAGGTAGGGTCCAACTCCATTGTTTCACATGGAGATATCTAACTGTCCCAATACCATTTGTTGAAAAGACTGTTCTGTCCCCATTGAATTATCTTGGCACTCTTGTAGCTTCCTTATTAATGTGCTATCCTGGCTTAACTTCCACTGTGCCAAGCTCACCATGGCTTTTCTCCTGCTTCTCAGGCTATTTCTTCTCAGTGTCCTTTGCAGGCACTTTGACATTCACCTTCCTCTAAATATTAAAATTCTTAAAGGTAGAGTTTGCAAACCCCTTCCCTTTCTCTCTTCAGTATTGTTCCCTAAGTAAACTTATCCATTCCCATTCTCTCTCTGTGCTGATGACTTAGAAATTTTCTCTCTACCCCAGGCTTCTCTGCAGAGCTTCATACAGGAATATCTATTCACTTTTTTGACTTCACTTGGATGTCTCACAGGCACCTTAAGCATAACATTGTCCAAAGTGAAACACTTGAGTCTCATATCTGCTCAACTTTGAAGGAAATTTTTCTGACAGCCTTTTCTGTCTTGTAAATTGCACCGTGAAATACCCACTTGTTCAAGTCAGAAGCCTGGGATTCACTCACTGTTCTCCCTTTCCCCTCATCTCCCATTTTCAGTCCATCAGTATATATCTTCAGTCTTTCCACTTCTTTCATCTTCACTGACACTCTAGAACAGGTCACCATCATCTCTTATCTGAATTACCCCAATAGCTTCTTCACTGTTCATTCTTTTCTTTCTTGTTCCTGTTCCTGAACTGCAGCCAGAGTAAGAATTTCAAAAATCATCTCAGTCCAGGTTACACTCATTTTAAAAGCCTGCAGTGGCTTCCAGCTGCACTTAATATCTATCTCATTTCCATGGTCTGCCAGCCCCTACATTATCTGGCTCTTGCTCCTCCCTCTAGTCTCTTCTCAAACCACTTTCCTCTTCTATTGCCGCACCATCTTCTTTCAGTTCCTAGGACACACCTTTTTCCCTTTCAAGCCTTTGCACATGGACTTGCCCAGGTTGTCTCTTCACATCACAGTTTAAACATTACCTCTTCAGACAGGTCTTCCTCACTTACTCTAAGTCAATCCTCCTCCCTTTGAATTCAATATCATGGCACATTGTTTGTTAACAGCCTGGCAATTGTTTACTTGTGTGCGTGTATGTGTGTGTACACATGGATGTTACAAGTACATCTACATATATATTTTCTTAGTGTATACATAATCTGGCTCTTGTTTTTAAACTAAGCTCCTTGCCTGGCATGGTGTGAGGACTGGGCAGGGGTGAGGGGGCGTCTGCTTCCCCTGTGGCTGTGTTCCCAGTCTGGGTTGTGCCTGGGGCAAAAAGACAGGTGATTAAAAAGCATCTCAATGAATAAACTAACCAGCAGAGAAATTTGGAAAAGGTGGAGTGACATATGTTGAATATGAAATACTAGTTGGTCAAGGGAGGAAAGGTCACCACAGGCTGAATAACCAGATTTTACAGAGGCTCAGAGGCAGAAGAGATGGTATGTTTTTAAGGATGTTCTAATCCTTGAAGATGGATGGGATTTTGTGTATAGAGGAAACACTTTTATTTTTACTTTATTATCAATTTATTTCAGTTTGTTAAATATTTCTCCTAAAAACTTGGGAAATCAAATTTCTTAAACTCATTTAAGAACACTGTTTACCAAACTTAGTCCATTAAATTCCCTTAAACAATTTAAGCTTCAATTACAGCTTAATAGGACTGATTATATTGAATACTTTAGATACTTTAAACAGACAAAACATATGCAAAAATAACAATCACAATACTTAAGAGAATATTATATATAAATCTGCTATGAACCAGCAACACCATGGGTTTAATTTACATCTTCATTATTTCTTAACTTGTTCATAGATCTTCCAGATTTAATTGAAATATTTATTTTCAGATTTCAGAAGTCAGATCAATTGGATTGTCAAACAGTTGGCTTTTGGTGGGGGCACAGGCCTGGTTCCTTATCCTAAAGTGATTCAAACCTTAGTCCCTGGATATCTTTCTGGGTCCCCTTTTATAGTTGAACATTATGTTTCACATCAGTAGCACTGTTTAAGCCCATTGTTTTTATAAGAGCCCAGTGTTTTCAACCTGATAAGTCTTCTCCCATAATGATATATTCTTTTCTTTGCTTGGCCAGAATTATATGATCCTTTACCATGTCATTATTATACATTGATCTGGTATGTTAACATTATAGGAAATATACAGTTGCCTTATTAATATCTTAACATAATTTATCACATTATCTAGAGGTTTGTTCCATACCAAGTACAATGTAGTCTGAACAGATAGCCAGCCAAGTTTCTAAAGAGGAGAAAGCATTCAATACTTGACAATGAATGCATCATTGCCACTCTTTCTATGTAGCGGTTATATTTGACCGCTTAGGCTCATCAGTCCTCTCTGGAACAATTTCTACTCTTCCTGAAACTCTTTGGCTTACTCAGAGTTTCCTATATTTACCCATTGCTACTCACCCAGATAGAAACAAATCATACTTTTATATATAAATACTTGGAAGAAACAAAGTACTCAAGCATTTTAATACTTCTTACTTGTTAAAATCAATAAAATTAATTAAGCATCCTATTAGAGTCAACCTTGTTTTATATTTCAACTGTGTGCATTTTACATTAACATTAACAAGTTATGGCTTCCACAAAGTTATATAAAATTATTATAATTATCAACTTCTATAAAACTTTTGTACTACTGATGTTCTGAATATCACAACTTGTCCAGTAGGATCTGCTTTAAAACGGCTTCTTTTTCCTTTAGCACTACCCTCACTGCCTCTGATGGTAACCTTGTTGTCTGGCAATAGTATATATGAGTTTTTCTTGCCCCAAGGCATGGAATCCAGTGCTTTCCAAAGAACTTTGCTTTCTTCCAGCAGAAAATAGCGTTAGACACCAAAACCCAAGTGCTAGGTTTTCACTTGAGTGCTAATGTTGCAAAAAAAGAAAAGTGCAATTGCTAATGCTTGGACACCCTTAGGGACAGAGCTGGACACAGTGTCCCTTGGTAAGCTCTTTGTTCACATTGATTTTTTTCTAATTCACTTACTATATGCTCTACTATAGTGAGAAACTGATAAAACCTCAATGATCTCCTAAAATCTGTCAAGAAACAATGAGGCAGTAAATAAAGACTGGAGTCTGAAGGAGGGTGGAAGTGAGTAGCTGGCACTAGATTAAGAAGACCCTCTTTAGTTGACTGTGTTATATAAAGGGTGAGCTCACAAAGGACTGAAACCAAGAAGGAGCATGGTCAGGCTGGCAACATGCAAAGAGGGTGCTGGCGGGACAACCACCCCAGCTGTTGTCACGGGCTGGTAAGACCTGTCATGGGAAAGAAGTAGAGTGGAGGGCTGGTGAAAAGCCCCTGTTGAGATAGATGCCATGGCTGCATTAACACTTGGGTGTGGGGTGTGACAGAGAGGTTAGAGTTAAAGGTGAATTGAGCATTGGATAGTGGGTGAACAAAAGAACCACTAACATAGTGACAGCAGGAGGAGGAGGTCAGACGGAGGGTGGGAAGAGAACGAGTGGGTTAATATTAAGGTCAAATTTGAGAAGCACCCAAATATAGACAATGTCTTTACTGTATTTATTTGGCAATAAATGTGCTGAACAAATCAGATATTACTACTAACACATTGTATATTGAGCTCAGGCTCCATTATTAATACTATGCTAACTGTATGTTGTATTTAACTTTCACAGCAAAGCCTACAAAAAATAGGTAAAAAAATAGGTACTGTTTTTATCGCATTATGCCAATGAGAAAACATAGGCTCATAGTGATTAAGTAATTTATCTGAGGTCACAAAGCTAGTATTTGGCAGAGGCAGACTCAAAACCAGAACCTTCTGACCGCATACCCCTAACCAATAAAGAAATGGAACTGATAATCAAAGTGACAGGGGGAATTAAAAAACAGTATATTACTGAAGCCCAGGGAAAGAGCAGCTTTGAAAAAGAGTCATCAACTTGTAGTCCAGTGGCCAAGTAGAGGACAGTTACGAGAGGCAATGACCTTAATAGGTCCCTGGTGAGTTCAAGAGAATGATGTTAGTAGAGTGGATTTCACTGCAAGTTCAACTGATTGGGAAGTGTGAGAAGTAGTAGTGGGCAGACTCTCCCTTCAAGAATGAATGTTCATGGGCAAGAGGTTACAGAAAGGAAGATGAGCTAGGGAGGCTTCACAGGAAAGCTCTTAATGCCAGATAACTGAAGTTTATCTTTTCACTGATGTTGAGTGTCCACTGTGTGCCAGACACTGTTCTAGGTGTCCCACTGTACATTACCTCATTTACTCCCCAAAACAACATTATGAGGCAGATACTAGAGCAATCCTCATGAGGAAAAAGATGTGGAACAGCCTGAAGCACAGAGGAGTGAGTTATCTGCTCAAGGTCACTCAGTTAGTAAATAGCAGGCTCCAACACGTTGAACAGAATTAGTTTTAGCCAATAACATTGTAGGGGATTTTCAAATTGTATAAATCAATTACTTGAAATTGTAGTTATTAAAGTAAAAGTCACTAGCTTCCAAGTGTAGTAAAAGCAGAGAGATATGAATCATAGCTGGTTTATTGCCATACCTACCAAAGATGCAACAAAATCTGTTTTACCAAATTTTGAGCTACTTTAGGTTTTTAACCTCAGAACAAGGATTCTCTCTATGAATTTGCATTTCAAGAACTCTCCTGAGAGCCTGATATTCTGAACAAAACAGAACCAAAAGAACTGTTGTTAAATTCATTTTCCCAATGTTCTATTACTCTTGTAAAAACATGTTCATAAGGACAAAGTTTAAATGAACAATATTAAAGGACTGATGAATTTCTCTACCTACCTTGACCTAAGTGTTTAAAGGGATATGAATAAAATCCTCAGTGTTTGACCCTTGCCATTGGAATTACCAGGCCATGAACTGAGAACTATGGATGACCTCAGAGCCGTCTGTAAGATAGAGATGGGGCTTTGGCTTTCTCCTGAGTCCCTGGCCATGGGCCATGCCCGTGACTTGGAAACGGGCCAAGGTCCCACTAAGTCACCTTAACATCTCCAGCAGAAGAGATTTGCCAGATAGAATGGGCCATTCTTCTCCCTTTGGTAACTCCAGCAATAGATTAACTCCAAGGTCTCCTTCAAGTAGGCTTTTGAGTTTATGGGTTTACAAAGCATTCCTGAGCATTAAGTCCATTTTTTGTCATCCAGCTGCAGACAACAAACAAGTTTCATGGTCCCTGAAATTAGCCACCAACTTGAGACAAAAGATAATTCTGTAACTGCTGCTCAGCATGCTATATCTGTTCTGCTTCCTCAATAAAGCAAGCCTCTTTAATGTAATTACATGACTTGTCTGTCTATTACTAAACTAATGAGGACAGCCTAGATTTACTTATTTTTCCTCCTTTAACTTAGAAGTCAGTACAGTTATTATAGCCTTTCCTAAGGCAGATTCTGCAGAAATCTACCCTGCTGAAATAATCTATTCTAAAAGACTCTAAGAGTAAATATGTTTGCAAAATTCTGCTAGCAGATCTCTTCTGCTCCCACCCCTACCTCCTTTGATTCTTAATTTACATTAGTGTATGAAAGGTTTTTCCAAAGTTCTGCGATAAAGGAGTCAGCTAGATCAGCATTTCATAAAGTCATTTTACCATATAATTTAGTTTTCTATGTAGCACTCTTTTAAACCACAGAACCACTTTGGGAAATGCTGACTTAGAGCTTTGGGGTCAGCTCTCAGTTTCCATATATTCCACTTTTTTAGATTCCATATATAAGTGAGATCATGAAGTTTTTTTCTTTCTGTGTCTTGCTACCACAGGCAGAGAGGTGGGGGAAATGGGGAGATATTGGTCCAAGGGGACAGCACTGAAGTTATGTAGGATGAGTAAGTCTAGAAATCTAATGCATAGCATTTTGACTATAGTTAATAATACTATATTGAATCCCGGAAATTTGCTAGAAGTAGATTTCAGATGCTCTCACCACACACACACAAAAAAAAAAAAAAATGAAAAGAAAGAAAAAAATTATAACTGCATGAGAAGATGGGTATGTTAGCTTTGATTGTAGTAATCATTTCACTGTGCATATGTTTATCAAATCATCAAATTGTACACCTGACATATATACAATTTTTATTTAAAAAATAATCGTCAAAAACAAAAAATAATCTCCACCTTGCATCTGAGCCCAGCATGGGTTAACAACTCTTCCTTCTGGAAAGATTTGACATAACATAACCTGGATCTGCAACAGAATGTATCTGATGAATCGTTGCCACAAAAATACAAATGAAATTTAACCTTCTGGAAGGATCTCCATCTTAAAAGAGATTGCAGAGGTTATCCAACATTGAAATGCAGATGTGTGATTAGTATTGATTAGTCAATGTAGTATAGAATGAGCTTGCTAATGTACCCAAGTTCACAGATAATTAATGGAGCCTGTGAATTAAAAACCAACTTGTTTCACCAGGTAGGCCTTTGCATTTAATCATTCTGTTTGTAGAAGTTAATATCATCATTATTTAAATTATTATTCATTTATAAAATGTTCAGTGCAAATCACAGTCCTAAGCAGAACCTGCTTGGAAGCATCATGATTACCATGCAACTGAATTAGTACCTGTGGGGGTGGAGGTGCTCGCTCATCCCAGGAAGCAGGGATAGTGTATATGTGGTTCAGAGCCGCTTTAAGACTGAGAAGGGGCAGTGTGGTCAGGCAACCAAGTCCCCACGTGACTTTCTTTTCTTTTGCTAATATGTCCTCTAGTGGTAGAGACACTGAGCAATGAACATTGGAAGTAGAAAAAGGAAAGAAAAAATATCTTGGGTGAATCCCTTATATTTGTATCCAGTAAAATTAATTTGAATGCATTCCTAATTACAAACCTTAAATAGAATTCGTGCCTCATATCGAATTTACCGAGTATCATAATTCCTCCAGGTGGTAAAGATACCTCGAGACAAGTGCTGGGCATAGAAGCCACAGGGCATAAATCTGCAAAGAAGTAAAAAGCTAACCTTTGCAAACAATATGGCTTCTCTCTCACTTACCAACTTTACATTTCCCTGTATGGCCCCGGAAGATGACTGGTTAGCCAGAGACGGGTAAGATTCCTCAAGGGAGGAACAACCTAAGACAGGCACAGTCGCAGGGGGGCCATCAGGTGAGAATTTGGGGATCAACAGAGGTGAGGCTCAGAACCTCACCCACCCTGCTTTGAGAGAAATCTTCTGCATCCGTGGATGTCTTGCTGCCCTTGTCTAGCCTGGATTAATACTTAGTCCATAGGCACACACCTGATCATCTGATCATCTACATTTGCCTTCTTACAGCACTAAACTATGTTTTCTACCTTTATCTTGCATCTACCTACCACTTCAGCATTTTATTAAAAATAAAAATAATAATAATAATAGGAGAAATGTGGGATCAACATATAAATCAAGTACAAAAATCAAATGAATATTCATATTTGACCTGATGGTTTATAGGTCATATTGCATGATCAAAACCGAAAGTTTCTGTGATGACTGCCCTTGTACTGTTCACCATGTAAGAATTTATTCACTGTGCAAGAATTCGTTCACCATGTAAGAACTTGTTCGTTATGCTTCAGAAGATTGGAGACTGACGAGAATTAGGCTTGAGATGGATTAATGATTGTACATTGAGCATTGACCCCCCTATACTGAATTTTATTGTTGTTAACAACCATTTGATCAATAAATATGAGAGATGCCCTCTCAAAAAAAAAAAAAAAAAAATATTAGAACCAAACAAGTTGTGCAAATAGTAGATATTTCATATTCAGTGTATGACCCTTTCCTGGTCCATAAAACAAGTTGCAATAATGTTTCTTCTTGCAGGAGCCACCTCTTTTCTGTTCTTAAAATTATGGTACATACAAAATGCACAAATCTTAGTGTACAGTTTGATGAATTTTGACATGTGTGTAACTCATGTAACTATCAGCCAGATGCAGATATCAAACATTTTCACTAATTGTTCCCCCTTCACCTATTGCATGCATCCTCCCAGCCTTCCCAATGGCAACCAGTCTGTTCTCTGCGTCTATGAGTCTATTTGTGTTCAAAGAAAAAAGCCACCAGGGACATTGAATGTATTCCCAACGGAATGATAATGAAAACACAACTTTTTCAGGATTTGTGCTGTGCAGCTAAAGCAATGCATCAAGGGAAATTTATATCTTTGAATGCTCATGTTAGAAAAGGAGAAAAGTTTAAAGTCAATAACCCAAGATTCTGCCTTAAGAAGCTAGAAATAGAATAAAGTAAATACAGTGACTAGAAGGAAGATAATAAAGATAAGAGCAGAAACCAACAGAACAGGAAAGAGACAAACAATAAAAGAAAATTAATAAATTCAAAAAAAAAAAAAATTAATTTGAATGCATTTATACTGGACCAGACTTAAGTGTACCTTATGTCTACCTATGAATAAAGACTTGCTAAAAAATTAATACCTAGACAAGAATAGACTAGGGGAAACCTAAACAAGGTGACTGCCTGCTGAAAAAATATTTAAATAAAACGTTGAATCCCATAATATAATACTCAAACTAGGATACAATTGAAATCACACATCAGACAAAGAACTAGGAAAATCACAATATAAATAAAAGATAATCAACAGGTATCTGATCAATCAAAAAATAATAATAGACTAGGGATTTTTTACTCAAACAGTAAAGTATTATTCAACACTCTTAACACAGTTACTGCATTACTGGCCTAACAACAGATTTAATATAATAGGTTTCCCTGCCAGTTTTTGTGTTTATTGCATTAGAATCCAAATCCATTATTTTTTTTTTCCATAAGTGGTTTTCCTTTAAGTTAGTTGGGGTAAATGGGACTTTTTGTAAAGTTATTCATAAGTGGTTAAATTGATTATAGAATAGAAGTAGGTCCAGCAAAACTATTACCAGATTTCAGTTTTAAAAGATTGCTCTGGAATGAGCATATTTACTCAGCACAGAGTATAGACTAGCATATATTTACTGATTATTTATTTCCTAGATAGTTTTCCTGCTTTTTTCTAAGCAAAATAAGTATTTTACATTCGAAATATCTATACATGTATTTGATATAGGAAGTAGCTGCTCAAAATTCTATTTAAACTGCTTCTTTACTAACTCTGCAATTAGGAATTTTGATTACCAAGATACAACCTGAAGTTTAGGACAATATAATTAAATTATGTTGATATTTGAGCCGTTGGAGTGTTTTGTGGGTTTTTTTAAATCTTTCCTCCTCTTCTTTCTCTTCTATTGTCACTTTTCAATATACCTTATTTTCCCTCATTTTCCTGTACATTTAAATGCCTTTTAATTGTGTCTCCAAACAGTGATTGAATACAATGTTACAGCTTTATCTAAAGTTGCTCTCAAGTTATAGCTTTATCTCAGTAAAATCTTCCAATCACTTCATATATTTTTAAAAGCACATATCGAGTGGAACTGATGTGAATGCAACATCGATGAAGTAAGACTGGTCTCTGCTCTACTCTCCAGAGACTGTAATTCAAAAGGTAGTTGACTTTATTTGCTGTGGTTGCCAGCCTTTTCTCAGACTGCTTGAATAAATTTGAGTATTAATATGCTTCCTGTCTACTTAGAGAGAATTACTGTTTTACCTGCCTTAGGAGACTATTTTAGTTCCAGACTTAGCATAATATGATGCACCCCAACTTTTGAGTTAGGCATCCTATTTACAAAGCATGCCTTGATTTAATGAGTATGAGCAACACACTGAGCAGGTATAAGAAGATATGTCAGAAGTGTTTTCTGTGAGCTTCAAGACACTTAGACCCAAGATAAGAGAAAAGAGAAAATGTGCAATGGAACTGGGTGGGATTGTTCCATTTTTCCAAAATTCCTAGAGAGCAGATATACTCTTAGGGATATGGAGGGACAGATATCCATTGAGCATCTATAAATGCTTTGTATACATCTTTATCTTCACTTCCACTACGGCCACATAAGGTGGATGGCATAATCCTCATTTTACAGACAAGGACATTGAAGATGAGAGAAGTTAAATAACTCCCTCAAAATCATTCTCTCCGCTGTGTCAAACAGTGCCTGGTGCAGAGTATGCACTCAGATGAATAGTTTTAAGGGTTGAATGAATCTTTCAGGGAAGCAATTTTCAATATGCAATCAAGAGCCTCTAAAATATGTATTGTCCTTTGAATCAGCAGTTTCATTTCTAGGAATTATCAGATGTGAGCAAAGATTGTGTGTACGTGTCAATGCAGGAAATAACTGCAGCCTCATTTTAAAAACTAAAACCTTTGAAAACACAACCCAATATATAAAAGGGAAATAACTGAATAGATTACAATAGTATTATGCAACCATTCTAAACAGTATTTTCAAAGAACTTTTCAGGACATGGGAAGGTACCCACAATAGGGCATAGAAATAAATATATACAGTATGACCTCACCCATTCTTTTAGAAAAGTATATACAGAAAAATTACTAGAATAAAATGTACCATAAATGTAAATTGTGGTTATCTCTAAGTAAATGAATATTACATGATATTATTGCCTTTTTATAGTAATGTGTATTCTGAATTTTCTACAATAAGTTTTTTTGACTTACAGTAATAACAGGATGTTTTAATTTATACTAGAATTTTAAGAAACACATTAGGTCTTTATTCTATATGGTTAATGCAGGCTGTGTCATTAATCTCAGTACAAGAAAATTCCCACGAGAGCCAGCATAGCACAGTAAGTAAGAGAACTGGCTCTGGAGCTGGGCTCCTGGATTCAAACCTGGCTCAGCTATTCAATTACTGTGTGATCCTTGGCACACTGTGAACCCTTTCTCTGTACATTAGTGCTCCCATCTGTAAAAATGGGATTATGGATGCCTATCACATAGGTGGTTGCTAGGAGCAAACTTTAGTTAAGTGCCTAGAACACAGAAGGTGTTCTAAGGCAACTGTTATTTTTGCATTGGATTTATTCAACTCTTTGACTTCTGTTATTTTTAGACCTTACAGTGAATTGTTTAAGGCTTATAGCAACAAATTTTTTTTATAAACTCCCCTTTTACTTTTACTATAGCAAAAGCATTCCCCTTTTTGCATTTTGTTGTCAATTTAATTTTCGAAGTCCTGGCACAATCTTTAGATGAGATAGTTAACTTCATTAGGCACAGACTAAACCTTTAGCTGTTTGGCATATTTAGAATGTCAGGACCTAGTTAGATCATGTAACAGCATCAGTTAGGTGTCCAACCCTCTGGTAAGTCATGAAAGAAGCATAAGAGGGAGGATACGTACTTCCTGCCTCCAAGGCAACATTTCCCGTGTGCTATGGGTTGGGAATAAAGAAGTGAGCCAAGCACAGTCTCTTCCCCCAAGGAACCCACACTACAAATCCAGGAAAATAAATGCACCATTTGAAGTAGATACAAGAGTATGCATGTGTCTAGGGCAGCCAGGGTGGAGGGTGGACTGGACATGGCAAGTCTTCCTAGGAAAGGGGTCTGGAGTGGGAAGGCTGAGACGGGAAGCATTTCAAGAGGTTACAGGCAGAGGGAGAAGCAAGTATGGAGGCATAAAGGTAAAAGAAACATGACACATTTGTGAGAATTTAGGTAACTGGGCAAAGCGTGGGATTAGAGAATGCTGGCTAGGAGGGGAAAGGGACGGGGTTCTGAGAGAGACAGAGGGCAGAAGTCTCAATTTTATCTTGGAAGCAGTGGGGAGGTGGTAACAGATCAACCTCTTAAAAGGTTTACTACTCAAGTGCGGAGGATGGGCCAGTGAAGTGTGGAGACAGACAAAATGTTGCTGTAATTCTGAGAGCGAGAGGAACTGGATCAACAGACAGCAAAGATGGTAAAGAGGGTGGAGGGTAGAAGCTGGATAGGCATGAGCTCTGGTTCTGGGGGGTAAAAGTGAGGGAAGAGTCTGGACTGGACCCAGATCGCTGAATTAAGGGGCTGGGCAGATAGTGGGCCATTCACTGAGCAGAAGACCCCAGAGGAAAAACAAATGTGAAGAGAAAGCTAATGGAGACAGGTTTAGACATATGAAGTCGAGATGACTGGGTCACTCACATGGGTTTGACCAGGAAGAAAACATAGATCTGGAGCTCAGCAGCACAACCTGAGGAAAGATAAAACTTTGGACCTTAAAACCATGAGCTGAGTAAAACTGTCCCAGGGAGAGTCTGCTGAATGAGAAAGAGAATGTGCAGAGCGCTGGAATTACAGCACCAGCAAGAGGATCTCAGAGAGAAGAAAGCAAGCAGGCAGGAGACCCATGTCAAGAGGAGAAAGACTCAAGATTTAGGAAAGGTCAGCAGAGTGAAACGGTGCCCTCAGGGAATTTATGATCCAGCTGGGAAGCCATGGCATGTGCGGCGCAGAGATGAGGCAGAGGAATCGCCCGTGGCTGTCACTAGGCGTCCAAGAAAGATACAGACAGTTCTTACCGAGTTGAGAGGAAGGAGAAAACAGAATTGACCTGAAGTTTGATAAAGGTGATTGGACTTGACTGTGCCTGAAATATGGGGAGAATTGAAAACAGAAGTCCTTTCAACTGAGGCAATGAGATTTGTTCACATTCATGCTCATGCCTGAAAATGACTGAAGGTGGTTCTCTGTCGATAGTGCTCAGCAGTATCATTTTTGAATAGTGGAGACAGCATTTGGTTCTCTTTTAGTTGTAATGATTGTTGTTTAAACCATATCATATAAAGCTGGATACAGTGTTCCCTAACATGTCAATACAACATTAACTTTAAAGAAGTCATGTCAGCTATATGGCTGACACATAGCTGGTTCACTCCAGAAACACAAATATGTCTAATTTGGAGGACATCATGAGGGTCAATTCCATTGCAAAAAGAAGAGAAGTCCTGGTTCTTAATTCTATGACAGCAATTGTAAAATTTCTTTGGTTAAAGGCAGCTATTCCTGGCTGCAAAGTCACAGATTCCCTGCCCCATCTTTTCCCCAGCCTCTGGTGGCTCAGCCATGGACACGTTGAAGGAAATGGAATGGGAAATTTCCTTGTGCCCTCCCTGCCCCTGCACCTTCCAGCCCTTCCCCGTGTCTCCATCCCACCCGGTCAGCCTCGTCCTTCCTGAGAGCACCTGACGGCAGTGCAGCATGGGCAATAACTCTTCATTCACCAAGAGCATCACCCTGAGTACAGAAACAGCCAGGTGTTACCTTGGAAAATAAGCTTTCAAACCCCATCTATGCTCGTCTGCTCACAATTCTGACATAGCAAATGCCTCCCACGACCAACACTGTCTGCAAAGAAGAAAGTAAAGAATAAGGAAAAGTCATTGGAAACCAGTTTCCAGTGCTGCCATGTCACTTCCCTGGTGATACAATATTGGGCAAGCCACTTAACCTCACCTAGTCTCTGTCTTCTCAGTAGCACTTTTGGGCAGCCAAATGAGATATTTGTGAAGGTGCTTTATGATTTCAAAATGTAATTCAGATGTTAGGCAGTAGTGATAGGCTATCATCATAGTCATGAGTATGGTGTGAAAGCAAGGAGGGACCAGGATTTCTCCTGCTGTCTTTGTCCTGAAGACCCAGACCTTCTATTCAGCCAGGTCTCTCCAGAGCCTCCTCTCCTCTGGTACCTATTAATCTGGGCTGATTTACCTTGGCTCACATAGTACTTGATGCAACTGAGTTATGCTAAGTTAATCCCATTCTCCTCCCCTTAGTACATGGTGAAAGCTCTTGAAATCTACCTCTACAGAAGAAAAATGCGTAACAATTTACAAAATGTTTCCTCTGGGCCAGGTACTTTCTTTGTCTGAGATCCTTTTCTACAAACCAGAGATGGTTCCTACAGAGAAAAAATTAGCAAGCCTTTGCAGCTGAGACCAGTAGAAGTTACATTTCTATTAAAAGCTGTCTGTAGTTAGATATATCTATCCCAAGTACAGTTAAATGATGTAATAAACATATTAAAAGACATAAAACTGTTACATTAAAATGCCATTAAATATCTTTCACTCAATGTAACAAAATGCAGCAATAAATTTCCTTTGGTTATAACTTTGAAAGTTGCTAGTTCTCAGTGGGTTATGCATCTGCCAGTTCTTCACTGTTGAATTCTGTTTTCCAGGCCTGGCAAATGGGTTGTCAGGGATATAACCCTTTGAAATGTGATGGATTTCAGCTTTCTCACGTCATCACTGCTGAATCTGGGAGTCCTAAGTTTCTTCAAGGGCCGGTTTCTGTCGCTGTTCTCTGCCTGCTGGCTAAGTGCAGTGCTGAGGCCCCACATTTCATACACTAGAAATGAGAGGTGAGGTGGCCCAACCAACCAAGCCATGGATTGGATCCAACGCTGGGAGCCAGTCCATCTCCTCTGAGTTTTGAGGTCGATGGCTTACATATAGGGGTAGAGGGAACAGTAGAAAGGAATACAAAGCATTGTATCTGGGAAAATCTTGTGCCCCTGGTTCTCCGGTGGTTACATACCCAAACCGCAGTCAAGAGGAAAGGCACAGAAGATCGAGATACTCTCATTAAGCTGCCCAAACCTATGAGCTTGTCAGGATTCCCTTTTACCTTTGTTAAGCCAAGTCTGAAATCCAGATGGACCGTGTCCTTTGGGCCTCCCCAAACCGAGTGCTGCTGGAATGGACATGGGTGCTGTGCAGCGATGGAGGTGTGAGACGGGCCTTGAGCATTTGCCCAAGTCCTGCAGTCAGTGGGTTTTCTTTCTACAAGGGCATCAGTTGGACCAAATCAGAAGAAACATTGACTCATTTCCTAGACGCTCAAGACCTTTCTACAGTGAGCCACCTCACTCGGGCACGGTGCTCGCACCCGGCAGGGGTCTGTGCCTGTAAAGCGGCTGGGCAGCTTCTGATGCTCTTGCTGTGCTTCCTCAGGAAACAGCATCCTCCATTCAGCGGCCGACAGCGTGACCAGCGCCGTCCAGAAAGCGAGCCAGGCCTTGAATGAGCGCGGGGAGCGGTTAGGCCGGGCGGAGGAGAAGACGGAGGACATGAAAAACAGCGCCCAGCAGTTTGCGGAAACTGCACACAAGGTGGGTCCTGCCAAAGGGCAGAGGTCTTGGCTCTGGGTTGTCAGGGAAATTCAGTGCCAAGGACTTTATTTCAGTGTGTTTCCCATGACTAGAAATACAAAATAAAAGAAATTGGCCCTTTTATACAATTTCTATCTGCTACTTAGTAAGTACCAGAGCCGTTAAAGATCTCTTCCTGTACCTGTTTCTCCTTCCTGGTGTCTTTATTCCTGTCTCTGTCCTTGCATCTTTGGGCAGTGGGGACCATCTTTAGTTTCTGCTCAGAAGTTTAGGGCTCAAGTTTCAGGGAACAGGATGGAAGGGGGTGGGGGGAGGGTCAGGGCTAAGAATATCCCTCCTCTCTGGGCCAGTGCTTGAAAGAGGGCTTTGAGCCGCTCATGCTTGCTTTTCCTTGCCCTCCCTTCCCAGTCATGAGCCCAGCATCCTGAGTTCTTATCTGTCCACCATATGAAAAGCAAACTCTGGTCCCTCAGAGCTCCTCTCGCCTCCTCAACGGGCCTCGGGCCTCCGAGGCTGCACTGACTCTGGGAGCTGCCTGCTCATCTCCCACCTGCCTCCAGACAGGCAGAGAGGAGTGTTTCCAGGTGACCGTGGGTGAACACAGCACACCCACTCGCTCAGAAGGCGCATTTTGGGGCGGCAAGGGGGAATTTTTATTGTCAGCCAGCTACTAGAGGCAGTCACACAGCAAAGGAAAGAGAGGCCCTGTTGGTCAGGTGATAAAGAGGATTTATTACTGTTCCTATGCTTCAGATCAAAGGGCAGTTCTTTTCTGGCTGGTGATTCAAATTTAGGTTTCCAGAAACAATTTCTGCTGATAACTGTTGGCACCTCAGGCTCATGATCTGGCCCTTCAGATATGCTTTTCAGGTGACCTTTGGGGGAAAAAATTAGTTTGTTTTAACAGAAAAGCCCACTTCCTCTGAGGAAACAAGAATGGACAACCTGAAAAGTAACTAGAAAAACCTCCCCAGCTGAGCCAAGCTGGCCCCTCCAGAGGCTCACGCTGGCCCAGCAGTGGATCCCAATCCAAGCGGATGCTTCCTGCCTTCCCTTCCCGCATCCCCGCTGCAGACCTGTCTCGCTGTGTCATCAGTTCTCTGTTGGACAGGGTCTTGCTGCGCTTGCTGCCTAGGGGCCGGTCAGGGCTCTCTGGAGGAGAACTGGCCAGATCTGGCAGGCAACCCGACTGGTGGCCAGCACCCCGCTGGCTATGGTCCTTGTAGAGGGAGCGAGCTCAGATTTAAGGTTCCCCTCATCCCTTCATCCCTCCTCCAGCTTTCATGATACAGAAATAATGATGAGATGGAAATGCTAGAATTACCACCCCCGACCCCAGCTTCATTTATAACAACAACATGAGTGATTCAAATGAGTGATGGGCAGTGGACGTCTGGAGAAACACTTAAAGTGTTGACTGAGGGGAAGAGAAGGCTAAGGAATAATTTTTCAATTGTCTTCCATCTGGGCAGGCAGGTAATTCAGGCAATTCTCCTTCATGTCTGAACCACACAGGATAGAGCATTCAACAGCACACTGATAACATTCTGCTAAAACAAGAGGTTATGTTAATGACTAAACCATGAACCAGGTTACCAAGGAAGTCTGTGTAATAGCTCTTCCTAAGGTGAAGTAGACAAAACCCGGGGGTCGTCCATTAGGCGTGCCCCTCAGGGGAGGCTGTGCAAACACTGAGTTGGATAACCTAACCAGATGGCCCTGGTTGCCCGTTTCCCTGAAACTGCAGCCGAGTTTGCTGGGTAGTTGGGAAGGCAGGGTGGTGTGGTACTTAACATCTGGTGTTTAATTTACCATCTCAGTGACCTTAGGCAAGTGCTTAATTTCTCTAAGCCACCATTTCCTCATCAAGCAAATTGGGCTAACTAATAACAGTACCTAATTCCTAGGGTGTTGAGAAAATTGAATAAATTCACACCTACAAATAAATCATCATAGTGCCTGGTACATATAAATCTAAATTAATATTATAATCATTTCCATAAAAACAGTTCTGCTGAGCCTGCCCTGTTCAGTTCCATAATGAGCACTGGGCAGGGTAGAGAACAGTGATTGAGGATCCCAACCCAGGGGTAGGAGGGACTGGAGGTGGAGATTTTGTGTCCTCCAAAGTCGGGTGCGAGGGCCTCCTGCTAAATGCTGATACTTTCCAGACATGGAGCAGCCCTAGAAACAGGAGCTCATTTAGGCCTCCAGCAAAGGGCCATGGCTTTGACCACTGGGAAGGTTGGTGCCAGCCAGGTACATATTTTCAGCAGAAATGGACAAGGTGGGGGCAGTCTGCCCTTATTTTGGTTTCCCCTTGGTAGGTGTTCTAAGGGGGAAGGGGCAGGGCTGCTAGTGTCTGTTGGTGAGTCTGAGGGAGTGTGAGAGAGACCGTGTCAAAGGCAGACACAGTTTTCTAAAACTGGGATGTGCCTTATGAATCACCAGCATTGGCAGTATTCCTAACGAAGAGACCAACCTCCTTAGATAAGGTGTGGCTGCTTTCCCGAGGACTAGGACTCCTCATCTGAACCCACTGAAGAGGGCTGGCCATGAAGATGCCCTTTCTCTGGCCAAGCCCCTGCCAGGCCTGCTGGTAAGCAGAGTTCAGGGCTAGAACCCAGGCCTTCCACACCACCACAACCCCTCCCCAAACATGGCTGTGTTGGTTCACGGAGAGTGGACTGTGTTTACAAGTCAAGGCACGGTGCATATACTTGCACGCTGAGCAGAGACAATTCCAGGCAACAGTTCTTCCACACTCTCTGGCTGACTGAAGGCATGCAACCCCAGCCTGAGGGTATGGCACACCTTTCTAGAATGCAGGAAAAAGGATTCCAGGCTTTCTAACTTTTCCCAGATTCTTGAAATGACCCAGGTACATGAGTAAGTGGGTCACCTTTGTGCGACCCTGCCATCAAGCTCTGTGGGTGCAAATGGAGCTTTGCTCCTGTGAAGCAGATGGAAACTGCTCTTACACCCCATTCCCCCCAGCTCCAGTCAGCCTGGCTTGAGGAAATGTGGTTCCTTCCTGAACTGTGGGCTTGGCACAGTTTCAGTTCTGAGGAAAGTGCAACTCAGCCACAGAACAGATCTGTTCACTTTCCCCTACCCCGAAAAGCACCCTACAGCTGTGTGCACAGCACTTTGATGCCCAGCCCAGGCCGCAAGCCAGTGGGACAGACAGGCACTGACACCGAGGCATCTTCAGGTGACATTTATCGCAGAAAGGGACAGTGGCCTGCCTTTTCGCACAAGCTCCTGTTTGTGGGGGAGGGAGTGGTAAGTGGCATTTCCCTCACTAGCAGGGAATGACTGCCTCTGTCCCTACTACAGTCATCTGCTTCCTCTGGGTCTCTGGGCCAGTCCAGGCCTCTTGAAGAATTCCCCTGGTATGAGTCATGATGTATTAGTATCGTTGTTATTTAGATGGAGTGGTCTACACAGCTTCGAAAGAGAAAGCTTTCCATGAGATATTAAAAAAATAAAACATATGAAAAGGAGACATTAAACTCCTCTTCTATATAGGAGCTCTGACATCTCAGTTGATCCATAGCATTTGCGTTGAGATGGTATTTATAGATGTGAGGACACTGAGGCATAGAGCAGTTGTGACTTTAGCACTTTGGGTCACATGGCAGGTCTGTAGCAGGGAAGCAAAAGCGCCCTGCCTTCCATGTTCTACAGCTCCCAGCTCCCGGGGAATTTTGAAAACTAGGTAGTGTGGAAATGAGAAAATGATGCCACTTTCTACAAAAATATCCCAAATAGCAAAATGTCCGATCTAGCTGCATTTCTGCAAAGCTCAGCTGGCTGCGGCCCCACCTGGCTGGGGCTCCCGCAGCACTGTTCCAGACTCACCGTCACAGCGACCAGGCCCCCAGTGAGGCCATCACCGCTGAAGATTAATGACTGTGGGCGAACTGACTCAAGACCATTAGCTGGCGGTTAACAGTTCAGTGAGTAACAGGACAACAGCACTGATTAAATATTTACAGTTGGTATTCATTATGCACAACACTTACCAGCTCTGTGTCGATTTGAATGGTCTGCATTGCCAAATAGTGTATGAAAGCTAGAGAAAGAGCAAGAAGTGGAGGCCACACAACCGAGGGGTTCAGTGTAGCTGGGGACTGGGACAGATCTGAGAGAGAGCCCTGGTTCTGCCATTTCCACTCACCAGGTTTTCCTGGACTATAAATTCTTCAAGGTCAGGAGTTATTAGCCACCTCCACCCTTCTTGGCAAAGCCCCCAATACGTAGCACAGCGGCCTGGGCACACTAAGGGATCACGGACATTGTCGTGCTCTCTCCATCACATGCCGACCCCACCCGGGTTTACTGCTTTGGCAGCTGGCCTGGCTGACATGGCAGCACAAGGGTTATAACTTATTTGTTGAAGACATCAAGAAGGGGGAATGGAGTGTCAGACTGCCCTGGGTTATGCTGGAGAAACAGATCATTGGTGTCTTCCAGGAGGATGCACAGCACTGCTGTGTAGAATCAGAGCATGGCCCCTTGCTAATTCTTCAAGGGCCAAGAACCCAGTCATAATGCAGATGACAGAGCTTTCTACAAGTTACTGCCTGGAGAGAATCACCTGCTGTTTGCTCAGAGACATTCTAAATTGCAGAACCCAGCCCCAAACCCCCAGTCTCAATCCTAGGGATTAATCCCTAATATCAGATTCTGGACACAAGAGGAATTACAATGCAGTCTCAGCTGTGCCTCCCGGTTCACATCATTGTATGGGCCCCTTTGGAAAGGATCTGGCTAAGAAACACAAAGTCAGATTTAATTTTATTTCCTATAACTGCTTAGATTTCCTTAAATATATCATCATAGGCTCTGGCAGGCTTGGGGGAGGCTAGTAAATGATACAGTGGTATTGGGTGTTCCCAAGAATAAGGATCTAACATTTCTATAAACCACATTTCTCAAATAGCAGTGGGAGGGGTAGCAAATCAAGGAGTGGATCCTGATCCTGTCTGTGGTTCAGCTGGAGTCAGAACCAATTTAACCATCCAGTGCTTTGGATTTGGTCAGTGCCCAGGCTGGACATTGAGTGGCTTAGTGCAGTTGTTTCTCTACAGTTGATGATTTTTAATACTTGATGAGATGTCAGTAAATACTTACATTTGAGGAGTGTTGGTTTTCCTGGATAACTGGGAACCTGGGAGCCCAGAGACCTCCCACCTGTTCTAGGGTAGGTGCCTTGCTCTGCCTGCGCCCTGGCTTTTCCACCAACTACTTCAGCCGCATGAAGGACACCCCATAGCCCTGACTCCCTCAAATGCATACGCCAGCACAGCTCCTGTAAGGACAGGAAGCAAAGGCCATGCTCACTGGGCTCTGGGAAAATGTACGTTTGCTGGGTGCTGCTGGATGGTATGGTGATTTGCCGCAGCAAGAATCTTGGGCTGCTTCTGTTCATGGATCTGGGGAGGGAGCAGCAGAGTGAATGTTCCGCACTGCTAACAATGCCCCGCTTATGTCATCCCTCTCTTTCCCTAGCTGGCCATGAAGCACAAGTGCTGAGAGAACTGCCTGTCCTGGTGACCCTCTGAAGAGAAATGGAAGAGTTTGTTGAGCAGGTTTTACAAGAATTCAGGACCACCGCTTGCTTCTCTTTTTCCAACATGTGGACATTTCAGTTTTTTGTTTTTCCTTTTCAAATGTTAATATGAAAGAAAAAATGTTGTGTTTGTACCTTTCGTTAATGATCTTGCTAAGAAATGCTGCAATAGCCTCAGCTGCATCTTTGTTCTGTTTTTTTCTGCTGTGTGTGTATGTGTGTATGTTTTCCTGTTTTTTATGGGTTTTTTTGTTGTTTGTTGGTTTGTTTGAATATGAAATTTGGACCAGATGATATACTGAGCTGGGTCTAAACTGGCAACATGTGTTTTTTTTCCAGAGTTGAAGTAGGAAGACATTTTAATGTGTTAACATCAGATTGTTCCTAGATGGAAATTAAAGTCCAGCAGTGATTGATTTCTCTCAGTCTCGTAGCTACTGTTAATTTGAAGGTTCAGATTCTATATCCTGAGATATAAGTTTGTATTATGGGAAACAATTAGATTTATCAGGGCAAACAGTAGTCTCCAATTTGCTTTTTATGTAGTCATGCATGAGCCATCACCAGCATTCAAAAAAAAACAAATCAGAATTACAGACAGAAATCTCTTCTCTGAACTGCAGTTTAAGTACTTCTGCTACTTGTTTCCAGACTGATTATTTGGAATTATCATATACAGGATAGAAAATTGAGATTAAAGACCTAAGGAAAAGCCTATTTTAAGAAACCTCTGTGCATTCATGGACATTTTTATCTTGCCATTGTCCCAAACGAGGGCAGCTGATACTGAAAAGAGCTTGAATCTTTATCAAGAATTGATTTGTCCAGATAAAAGTCTGTGAAAATGATAATGTGAAAAGATACTACATTTAAATGGTTCCTTCTTTTATTTTCACAAAGTCTTGCCTGTTTTAGAAATGCTCTCACAATTGGCCTTGGGAAATGGCCTTTAGTTTCTTGTCTGGGAGGTTTGCTTCTGAGAGGGTTAAAATGCTAAACAAAAAAGCCATGCTTTGTCTTCAGTGAGCAGGGAGGCAGCTGCCCCGTCACAGACACATTCTCAGCCTCCCGCTGCAATGCACTGACTTGTAAGCCGCCTGAATCTTCAGGACCCCTTTCTGTTCCTACCCATTGAGCCAACTGAGTCCACGTGTATTGTAGCCTCTTACATAGCAGCATAAGATGACTTTGGGATTTTTATGCTGATTTAAATACCTTAAGTTCTCCTGATAAACGTATTCCTAGGGAGACAGAAATCTGGGCTACTGGAGGGTAAAACATTATCTCAGGCAGTACATGTCAAAAGGGAGATGGAATTTGCCAGAGACAAATTTCTAAATCCTCTTAGGGAGATGATACAGTCCAAGAAAAAACTCTCTGTAAAATTTATATGGTAAAATATCTTAAGTTTACTATATGTTACATTTTGTATCTTTCTTTTGGTATTAAAAAGCTTAAAGAAGCAGGAAAATTACCTGGTAAGTACCATTAGGAGCATTTATAATTTCTAAGAGAAGCCCAAAATATCACTCCACATAGGTTTTCTTTGTAGACCAGAAAACACAGATACACACAGAGATTTTCATCTTCCCAAACTGGATTCTAATTTAAGAGATAGATAGTTGGCATAAATAATTAAAAGTGTAAATCTAAAACTCCCTGACAATTGGCCAAACTCAAAAATAAAATTTGTCGCCAACTATGTACCAGTGCTTGGGGAGCTCCATCTACAGTGGTGAAGGATAAGGTCATAAGCATACTGTGAAATTTGAGGTTCTTCCTCCCTGGAAGAATTGTGATAGTACTCTGCATAAGTATTCCACATGTTACCCTCTTCTCTCACTCTCTGTTTATCCTTTTAGACTAAAGTCTTTTTTGGCAATAGCTTGGATTAGAAGAAAGCCTATCTTAATTGTTAATAGCTTCCTCTATTGATTTGCTTCCAGACTGGCCATGCCCTTTGACTTCACTGTGTGCAAGTCCCACCCAGGCTTCTGCCACACAAGGAGGCCAGAACAGCAATCTCTGTCCTTCCTCGACATCCTGACCTCTTGCAGAGGAGCCTTGTGATGACATGCGCGCATGAAGTTCTTTGCTATCCTTTTGTAGAAGGTGCTGCAATACAATATATGAATACAAAACATGAAATATGAATACAGTCTAACCTAGAGAAAATTGCCTAAATGACTCAGCCTATTTGGGACCAATTTATTTGGTTGAGCTTGCTAGAAGACACTGGATTTCTGCCCATTTTCCTTCTGCACTTCACAATGAGTTTTTGGGATACTGTATTCCTGTGAAGGACTTCTTAAATAGTATCGACAACCCATTAAAAAAAAGAAACTTCCCAGTGTTATCACTTGTTCATGGAATGTAGCTGTAGTATCCTTCACTAGTATTATTAGATATCTGTGTACGGGAAGTATACAGTTATTCAGGTTTATGTTCATATTAAAGAATGTATTTGTAAAATGTAACAGGATCTGTAGTTAACACTTTTTAAGCTCTGAAAAAATTAAGATTATGTGTTAGACTTAAAATTACAGTGAAATCTCTCTTAATCCTACTTTGGTGGCTAACAAAGGTTGTGCGTTTATGTAAAATATTTACCAAATGCCCTAAATAAGGGATATTAAAGATAGGTTTCACTTTTGATTTTTAGAATTGTAACACTGCTGATGTCTATTGTACAGTTATCAATTCTTGAGAAGTTCTCTAAGGTGTCAAATATGATTTTTGTTTCCTTCAGAGACAAGTAACACCTGCTCTATGATTCACTAGTACAGCAAACTCTAATTTTGTCATTAAATACTTTAACTCTGTGTTGAAAGTTTGTTTCTCTCAGTTATTTGTGAAATCTGTAAAACACTACCAAGCAGCAGGCAGCATCACACTCTTGATACTCCTGGGAAGATCTTGTGTGCTACATGACACCTAAGAAACAGGATCAGCATTACGATAAAGTTTCCTTTCATATCTTCTGATGGAAAAACTTGACACATGAAAAAAGAATAAAAGAGCTAAGTTTTACTGAGACAATGAATGAGCTTCTCTCCAGCAAATTAAGTTATCTCTTTTCTTCTCATGGGCAAAGCAATGATGCCAATTAAATGTGACCTTTCTGTGATATTAGTGATGTGCTCAACTCCAGTACTTCGTACAGCACATGCCCTCGTTTGGCAGACTAGTTTCATGCCCTATTAAATGGGAAGAAGACTTGTTTAAATTATGTCAGTCTGTGTTTATGGAAAAGCAAATGCAACTTACTTCATTGCCCCATTTGTTTCTCAGAGAAGTGACAGGTGACGACTGTGGCAGAGCAGCCCTCTCTGGGTTGGCATTGACACTTGGTAAAGCAGGCAGGACTATAAAATATTTCCTGGGAGGGCTGCAGGCTAAAGGTCTCCACTTCACAGTCTCCACTTTTCAGAGAAGAAAGGATAGAGGGTTTGGCTAGATGAGGACCCAGCCTTAAGCTAATGCATTTAAAATTTCCCGAGAACAAATTATAAACCCATTGCTTTGCAAAGATGACCATTTTTCTTAATATAACTCTTATTTATGAAACTTACCATAATATAACTTATTTAGCAATTATTCCACAACCAACTCTCAAATCTTATGGGAGGATCAATACGGTGTTTTAAAATAAATTTAAAAATTGGTGCCTTCACCTTGCTGTCAACAAGAACATGCTCAAGAAAAACTCTTGACATCATAATCATCACCTGCGTCAACAAGCAGACTGAGGGCAGCAGTAGAGAGAAGGGGGAGACAAACACTAGAAATAAATTTCAAACAGAAATACACACATTTCAGTCTTATTTCCTGTTGGTACCCATTCTGCGTGCCTCTTCCCCAGGCATGGGTGAGCCTGGGAGGTAGCCTGACACACACTGGCGCATTCACATAGGCATGAGCACAGCTGGCATGAAGAGGGGTGCACTGTGCTCCTAGATGCCCCAGGAGTCACTGTGTGGCACCTTCTTGCCCTTCTGCACACGGCTTGGTAGATGACAGTATTTCCAAGGGTCAGTGCCTCAGGCGGACCACTGTCCAAACAGAAGAGATGTGAAGACTTAAGAGGCATGGAAAAAGAGCACATCCCATCCACAAGGCAAGCCTCCATTTTTTCTGTAGATGTAAATGCACTACCAGTCCTTTTTTAACAAAATGGGGCAAAAGATGGACCTTCTTTTGGTTTGGTTTTTGAAAATCCAGAATGAAATATAAAATGATTTTGGATAGCCAGAGCCAGCCCAATGCAAATGGATCTTCATTTATACCTCACTCCCAATCCTTTGGGCAGTCTCCTCTCCACTCCATGCTCTCACCTTGCTTAAATCCTGCTGTAACTGACCCTTCATAAGGTGTGACTGACACATCAAATGCTGGTTTATAGCAGCTTCGGGCAGTTTGTGCAGGCTGTGTCACCATCACTTGGGGAGCTTTTAGAATGCACACATTTTACTCTGAAATCTGCCTTCCTGGTGTCCCTGCGCATCTTGTCTTTTGCAAAGAAAAAGGGAAGGACTCCAGCAGTCCCAGGATGGTGGGGGACCTGGCTTCCCCAGATACTTAATTATGTTTAAACTTACAAATCAGAGCTGTCAAGGAAATTAAATATAACATGTATTTAAGCTCAACTACTGCTATCGTGTAACCTCCTGCCTTGACCCTCATTTTATCTTCTCCCTTGAGCTTCATCTGAAGCCTCAGGATTTCCTGAGTCGTGTTTTCACTTCCCACCCCTCCTCCCACCCTCAAAGTTTTCTGCCACGTTTCTTCTTCCTGCTCACGAGTCACAGTCCCGTGCACCTCAGGTCTTCAGAGGGTCTGCCTCAGTGGCCCAGCCCCCTGGGTGCTGTTGGGCGTAGACTGTGAGGGCAGGTTGCCCTGTTTCCACAGGGCCCAGGGGACATTCCTAACAGACTGAGTGGGCTGCTGAGGTGTATTGTCACTGCTCTTACATTTTGTCCATTAGACATTTTAAATGCTGAGGATTCAGAGGGAGTGAAGATTTTTTAATAGAACACACATTTTTTTCCTGTCTTTGTGTGTTGAACCAGTCCAAGGACGGCTGTTTAAATGGAACCTGGCCCCATCACACATCCATACTTCACTGTGTCAGGGACTGGACAGGAATCGCCAGTCCTGCAAGTCCCAGGTGTCACTTGTCAACTTTAGATATAAGCCTTTGTCCTAAGACATTGTATCCTAATTGCTTTGCCACTCTGATTATTGTCAGATGACATAGCAAGAAGAAAAATGAGCCCATGAATTCTCAGCTTTGCCCTGAGATTTAAAGCATGGCTTGGATGATTCACAATTCCTAAAGAAAGTTCCTGTTATATGCTCTGACCATGTGCTCTGAATGCTCTGTGTAATTAAAATGCCACATCCTTCATGATTGAAGCCTGAAGCTTTCTGTTAGTTCTCCTTAACCCAATCCTTTCTTTTACTGTCTCAGTAAGGAAAATCTGGTTCCTACTATTGAACATGCTTTTTTATTCACAGTACAGTAACTTCCTTTGGAAATTTGGCCTTTTTTAGACCTGGAATTACAGTGACCCATAGTAGCAGACACATTTACCTTGGTCTGAAACTTTCCAATATCGGAGGAGCCTCAGCATTTGAACAGAAAGAAACTGTGGGAAAAAAAGAGTGTTTGAACTGTGCCCCACCCTACAACCCAGGGAGGAAAAATAACAGAACACAAAGCACTGGCTTGACCATGAGCAGGGCACCCCCTTCTGGTGGCTTACTGGAGGTGGCATTGCATTACACCTAAGGAGCGTGGTCCCAGGAAGGCCTGCCCTGCTTCAAACTCCAGCTCCAGTCCTACAAAGTGGGTGGCCTCTCCGTGCCTGTCTTCTTAGCTTTAAATGGGAGGGTTTGCCTGCTTCACAGGTTATGTAAGTATTGGATGAAATAATGTACTCCTTTAGCCCCGTGCCTGGTACATAAGGGCTCCCCATGTGTCAGTCTGGGGCCGGCTCCTTCTCTATGATGGACCCAAAATAAAGTAGTAAACCTTACATGTTTGCGATGCTTGCCAGACTGCACTGCTGCTAAAGAAACAGATGTATTTTCCTTAAATCTATGTTGCCACAGGGTACACAGGCAGACGTATCTGTGCCTCTGTGGCCATTTCAATGATCTATGGGCATAGAACCCTTGACATTTCATATATCCAAGCTCTGGAATAAAGGAGAGGATCCTGGCCTGAAGGGGCCCAGTGGTGGCCATTTCCTAGAGGAAATTTCCAAAAAGACTAAATGCATATGCAGAGGAGTGAGAGAAACTGGCCTTAGTGTCTGTGTCGTCAACTATGGAACTGGAAATGAATGGTTTTATGACCCAGGAGATGATTTGATGTGTCCTTTGGGCAGTAATTCATGCTCTTTCCTAAAAAGGAAGCCGCACGTCGGTACACAAATGTACCCCTGTGATTCCAAGGATGCTGCTCCACAGAAAGAGGCTGTCCCTGGATCAATTCACTGAGAGTAACTTAAAGAGAATCGTTTACTCCATGAGTTAAACCTGGGCCTAGAGGGGAAATAGCCCTTAGAAGAAACAGGAAGTAAACAGTACCTCACTAAAGTGTAAACTGGTGATAGAACGTCTTTTCTGGAAGAATCTTTTGCATTCTGGTGAAAGAAGGAAAGAAGGCCCCAGGAAACCTGGTGTTGGCACACTGTTTCCCCGTAGCTGTCACAGTGTTGTTAATTATGATGTCCAAGTAACCCCAACATTACTTGGGAAATAGGTCATTTGTAAATGAGAGTCCAGGCAAGATCTGGCTCATGATAACAGTAGATCTGCCCAACCAAAATCCCAACTCTGCTCTAAAAACTGCACTGTAAATTAGTGTTTAACAAATTGCAAGCCATGTTAAAAAGATTTTTTAAGTAAATTAGCTGGAATCCTTCCTAGCAGAGAGATTCCTGGCTTTGTGATTAGCTTTCTGTCCTCAGGCAAATTACATAATTTTTCTGTATCTAGTTATTCATGTTTCAAAGGGAAATCACCTACACCCCGCCTCCTGGAGTCCTGGTGAGTGAAGTGAGCTGTGGAATATCAGAGTCTGGGAAATACAAAGTGCTAAAAGGTAATAGTGCTCAGGAAACCTGGGGCTTCGGTCCCCCCCTACCCCACAACACCTAAGGGCTTCCTCTACCAACCACCGCCTTTGCCCTGCAGGTCTGACCCTGTAGTACTACACTGTGTCATCACTGTCCTCCCCTCACCCCAAGTGTACCACTTACCAACATGGAAAGTGGAACAAAGGCAGTAGAGACAGTCCCAAATTCCTCAGGGCAGAGGATGCTGAGCTTAGCAGCCATCCCTGAGGGAAAAGGTTCAGAGCGTTCTGGGGGGCTGAGGGAGAGCCCTGTGCTAGACAGGTCTGCCTGACAGCAGCTCAGACCCCGGGGACCCCTGGGAACTTGAGAGCTCCAACACTGTGATGGGGAAAATGGTCTCCAGCCACAAGGGAAGACTCACTGAACGCCAACAAAACACAATTTCAGAGATAGTCTGGAGGTCAGACATGCTCTCCGCACGTACCAAGGCTGGACAGAGGCCATTCCAGGCAGCACTGTGTCGGGTTGTCCTAATGTGAGACTGACAGGGACAGGGCCCCAGGACTGGCCAAAGTCTCAGGCATTTCACTCACTGGTAAAAGTGAAAGGATGCTCATTAGCCAGTGTCTGCAGAGAATGGCTGCAGGTCAGATCCCAGGATATCTGACAGCTGATACCAAAGGGCGTTCCTTCAGACACAGGAAAGACTCAACACTCAGCTCCAAGCAGCAGGAGCAGCAGTCCTGCCCAGGGGACACCCGAGAGGCCAGCTCTCTTGCGCTTTCAGGGCACCTCATGGGGCCCCACCTCGTCCTGGGAACAGCAGGAGGGAGGCCTGGGGGGAAGCACGCCTGTGTCCCAGCGAGCCCACTGCCAGGCCAGGCTAAGCCGCCTCCTATCTGCTCCTCTGGGCGCCGCCAGATTCTCCAAGGCGGCTGAGCCACCCACACACACAGAAGGCTGCCCCTGAGCACGTGCTGCTCCGCTGCCTGCTGGCGGACAGGGCCTGAGAACCCCAGCGGGGAGGGAGCGTGCGCCACTGTCCGCCAGCAGGCGGCCTTCGCCTCCTTTCCTGTTTTCCTCTGTGCTTCCTCCTCCCGGAGGTGGAATTAGGGTGGATGAAAGATAGAAGGAGCCTGAGGTTGCCACATGAGGGACAGCAATCACTCTAAGGACATTGTCCTTACACAGCATGAGCGACAGGAAGGGGCAATCAGGAGAAGGCGCTGAATCTGCTTTCGGGAGCCATTGGAACCCGTCCTTCTTTGTGAGGAATGATCCAAGCATCATCTTGCCTGGCGACAGGTGATGGCTTCCAAAAGTCCCCATAAGCCTAGTTGTACAAGCAAACCCACAAAAGACACTGGCCTGAAATTTCATTGTAGGGTTCTTATCTAAGAAAAGACAGCCTCGAACACAGTGCCCGGGTCTGCTTAGGCCTGTGGAGATCCATCCCGAGTTCCGTCAGGACTGAGAAAAAACCCACCTCATTGCACCCTCTGCTTTCACCAGGCTGGCCACCTTTCAGTTCTCCGAATGTGCCCGGTTGCTTTGCGCCTGAAAATCTTCACCTGTGCTCTCTCATGCCGAAAACACTTCTTTCTTCAGCCCTTCCCACGGCCGGTCATTCCTCATCTCGCAGATCTCCACTTAAACGCGCCACAGGAAGACCCTCCGCGCGTACCGTGTCCAAAGGAGATCCATGCCTTTCCCTCCCACAGAATCCCTTCCTGCCTTTCACGGAACTTACTGGAATGTGTATTCTCATATTTGCGTCTTCCTCACTGTCCCACCCACATTCAGCACCCAGTGGTCAGGAACTGTGTCTCCTTTGTTCACCAGGTTGCACTAGGACAGAGGATTTTACCAGACACTTAGCACACTCTTACTACACAAATGCACCTTTCCTCCACTTAAAGCCCCACATAGGCCACCCATGGGAATTCACAGAAAAAAACCAAATAGTTAAGCCTATTAAAAGATAGTTAGCCTTACTCATGGTTAGAGAAATGCAGATTTTTTAAAAGGTAGCATTCAGAAGCTTGATGACACTTGATAACCAAGTATTGTTGAAAGGGAGGATAAATTGAGATCACATTTTTGCGGGCAAATTGTCAGCATTTTTCAAGATTCAAATTGCTTGCACCTGCCCCTCTGACTCAGCCCCAATCCCCGGTTCGTGCTCTGCAGGTCTTCAACCACCAGCACCTTGGGACCCCACCACACTGTGTCTACCACTCAGACCGCTGCTTCTGGGCTCGCCCTAATGAGAGCAAATTTCCTGAGTTACAGTAAATTTCTCCAGCCTCTGGGAGGCAGCAAGTAGTCATCAGGGGTGATTCAATTCACCCAAATATATTGCCATTTATTTTCCTGTTCATTCTCAATATCAGCAGGTACTACACCCACGGCTTTCATCCAGCTTCTGCAACCATGGATTTTCCTTGACCCTTCAGTGCTTTCCTTTTCTCTGAAGCTCAGAATATGGAAAGGAAAAAAGGAATAACAGTTTTCTAAGCTATACAATTATTTATCCCCTGTATTGGGCAACCCTTTTATTCACCTATGCCAGTTGTCAATTTTGTGTCTCTCAGTTCCGAATCCACCCCTTATTTTTGCCCTGCTTGGTGATGCTCAAGCTGGACTCCGAACATTGTACCTCCTGCTTCTGGACCCCTTAGAAGTTAACTTCTTTTTCCTAATTAATAATTATCTATGTTAAGTTCTTCCTGTTCCAATAACCAGCATGGTTTCTTTCCCCTGGACCTGGCCTGACATATCATCTCAGGCAACTTGACAGGGCACCTGCCCAGACCTTCGCCGTTCTTCCCAAGTCTCTTTTGGCAAGTCCCTATGTCTGGCAAATGATCTAATTTCCTGCTTTGCTAAGATCAGGACCATCCCGTTTAAAATAATGGCATTTCCTCCACCTCCTTCTCTAAGTTCCTTTGCCTCTCTTACACTCCCAACTCTAATACCTGCCCACCTGTTTCAGAAAGCCCCTCTCTGGAGCCCTTGATCCCCACGTCCTTCTGCCTCTTCAGGGACCTTACTCCATCAACAATGACCTCATTTTCTTGTGTCTAGTCTCTTGCCCTCTACTGTGCCTTCTCTCAGAGGACACATTTGCCTCCTCTATCATGTAGTCTACAGAAATCTTTTCCTTGTTCTTGCTATCCACTAAGATACGACCTTCTCACCAGCCCCACACAACAAACTTCATGAGCAGTGTTGACCCACTAGCCTTAACACGTCTGCTTTCTCCCCCATCACACAGCCGTGACTGCTCTCCGAGGTTCGTGCCTATCACAGTCCCCACTTCTCTCCAGTAACACTGGAGTCTTCCAGCTCCTTGCTTCATACTTGCCTGCCTCCCTGCCACAAAGAGAACATTTTTCCAAAAATTCTGTCCTGCCCCTCTTAGTTTTTCACACACCTTTGCAAAGTCAATGAATTCATTGCACAACTTTTTTTTTTTACTTTTATGCAATAATATTACTCTAGGCTTGACCTTTCTCTGAACTCCAGAACTAAATTTCTGACTTTCTGCTGGAAATTTCCACATAGCTCAGTAGGTCCATATCTGAATTCATCTTCTCCCCTCACAAGCCTGTTTTCCTTCTCTTGACACCCTACTCAGGCCTGAAGCTTAGCTCATCTTGATTTTCTCTCTTTTTCCTCAATTATAAACCAGGAATAATAATGGTGTGTATCTCATGGGATTATACAAGAATAAAATTTTGTTGTCAAACCATTATGAGAGTTAATATTTTTATTAATATGATGCCTTCAAGCAGTGGAAGTTTGTTAATTGTATCTATACATAGCCATGCCTGCATGTATTTTTCCAAAACTGCCATTGACATAGCTCTAGCCCTCACCAATGTTTACCTGAACTACTCAGATTAGTTAACATTTATCAATAGTCTATTGTATGCAATGTGCTTTATGTGTACTGTTGCAGGGAGCTTGAATTTTTATTTTTTATTATGATGATGATGATTATTCATACCCAATCTTAAATAGTTCTATTTTCTACCAAATGAAAAAGACAAACATATAAATTGAATACAACCCAAAATGAAGTGAGGGCTGCACCAGACAGAGGTTAAGGATTGCTATAGCATTTTCCTGCCTCCCCTAGCCAAACCTGCCTGTAAGTACTGTCAGACTAATCTTCAAAAGGACAGGTCTGATCATTTATGTTAGGACCCACAAATTCATATGCCAAAAGAGGTCAAAGAGGGAATAAAGCAGATGAAAGAGATTTGAAGAGGACAATAAGGAATGCTGTGGACTGCAGCAAATGAGAGGACATGAGTGTATGCCCTAAAGGGGCGTGCTGCTACTCAGCTGCAGTCATTGGGACCATATGGGAAACAGGCCCATGCTGCCAGATCTTCAACTTTTAGAGAAACCAGGAATACACATTTGTATGTGAAACATCCCATTTGAGCCAAACAAAACACATCAGTAGGTAGTGGTTCTTTGGCTACCATTTTGGGAGGCCCCCTTTATGTCACTTTTCTGCTCAGAATCCTATAAGGCATCCTCATTATCTGCAAAATAAAATCTGAGCTCCACAGTCTGTCATGCAAAGTCTTAAGTGATCTAACCCCAACCCTCTTCCCAACTTTCCCACTTTTACATATGACAGCTCCGTTAGAGTTCTTTGAGAGGCCATTGCCTCTTGTCACACTGTATGCTGGGCCTAGGATGCCATCCCCGCAGATCTACTCAAATATGTGTGAATTCAGGTACATATACTACAGAAGCAATAGCAAATTAACACAGTCCGTAACCCCCAAGGTTAAGCTGTCAGGAGGACTCTTGCACGACGTGGTGGGCAGGAGTGTCCCTCTGAAGCCAGGGAGAACCAAAGGTCCTCTCAGACCAAATGTGGTCATAATCAACAAGCATTTATTGAAGCTTCTGGATCTCTCCTGGGGTATAGGAATAGGAATTCAGATGCCAAGAACAGACCCATAAAAAGAAAAAGCCAAGAACAGACTCATAAAAAGAAAAACAAAATTTTGTGGCAGAATATACTGCATGCCAAATGGGTGACAAGCTCAGGCAAAGCATTAGCCATTCAGAGAAAGTGATCATCCTTGCTTGCAGTGAAAGGCTTCTCCTTTTCAGCCTTTCCATGATAGGCAGGGGGCTGTGTGCCCAGGTTTGTCCAGGATGATCCAGGGTTTTTTTCTGTTGTATTGATGTAATCATGAATATGGACTCCTTTTATTCTCAAAATCACCTGGCTTCATGATAAGAAACCTGGCCACTCTACCAGTAGGGCATTAGCCAGGAAGCACTGGACACTCCATATCCCATAAAGAAAAGCTTTGAGTTTGAATCTCAACACAGAATAAAAAAAGGATCTCCAGGTTTTCTTGCCTCTGAAATCCTAGAAGAGAGCACGTTCAGTTGATTGTGAATAAAACAGACATTAAAATAATACTTGACATACAAGTCCTCAGATTCTCTTCATGGCAAAGGTGAAGGGAGGAAACATGAATTACACTGCCTAATGAGAAGCAATGATTTTAATGTATGACACCTCTGGCAGCTGAAGCAGCCAAGGAGAAAGGTTTTTGTTAGTTTTGTTTTGTTTTGTCTTAAGTGTTGCTTTTGAGCAGGAAGGCAGTAGTGGGTGGAGAGCTGTCAAAAGGAAGAGAGGGACGAGCTGGAGAGAAAAATACAATAAGGTTGAAGGGGGGAAAAGGAGAGTTCTAGGTTTCTTGCCATATTTACCAGGCTTACAGGGCTTCAGCATGATTCTCAAGGTGCTATCCTTGTAAAACCACACCGTGCTGCAGACTGGACGTCAGACAGTGGGCCCCACTCAGCTCTGAATCTCACAGGAGGGTGCTCCGGGGGTGGAGGCGAGCGCTGTACGTGAGCCCTCGGATCTGTCTGCCCCTGCAAACCCGGTGTGGGCTGGATCGTGTCACTCAAATTGGTCCATAAAGAGATGAAAATTAAAATGCTGATTGAGCACATCAAAGTAAACTATTGAGTGTGCTCCAGCTCTCTCCTACCTTTGATGAGACTCCATGTCTTCTAACTGGTTTTGTTTATCTTCTGGTTAACTTATTAGCCTGCATTGCCACAATATTTAATGCCATATGTCTTTTTATGGCATCTCTTCTCTGCGTTTTCCAGCCCCCTCTGTGTCTCTCCCTCTCTGGGGTAACAACTGCAGGGGCTCCAGAGCGGGCCTCTGCGGGACTTGCAGGGTTTCAGTCTGGTTTCGTGGCACATTCTACCTCAACACCCCCTTCTCTCTACTCCAGTCCTCCTGGAGGCAGAGCAACTTTTCTTCCCAGATATTTGTGTAGTTTGTGAAAGGAAGAGGATAAAGGAGAAAAGAGGAGGCACAGGTGTGGAGAGGAAGCCTGGCCGAGGGGGCGGGAGGGAGCTAGGAGGGGAAATGGGGGAAGAGGGGTGGAGTGGCCGGTGAGGGAACGCCCACTGGGCCCCTGGTCCGCGCAGGCCCTGCATCCCCTCCAGGTTTTACTGTCTCCAACAAGCTGAAAACGGGTCTGCAGGAAATCGTAACACTCCCCAACCCTTGACAGCCACTATTCTTCACAGAGACTGTAAACAATTGCCCGCCTGCCAGTGTCTGACTGAAATAATAGCTGTACCTACAGAATCATTTGGAAGACAGATGGTGGAGGCAATCCCCATTCATCTGCCAGCAGCCATTTCATAATTCTCACCAGTCTGTCAGGTTCAGGATGAGGAGGCAGGATGCAGCCTTGCTGATTTTCCAAGTTCATTAGACAGTGGTTTTAAAGACAGAACCTCTGCCTCACTCCTGTCCTAGTCCTCTACCCCAGGCCCACAGTGCCAACCCTGTGCCTGTAAGAATGTCTTTGGCACCTTAAAAAGCAGGTCTCGAAAGTCTAAAGCCTTCATGTTTGATAGGGAGGGGTTAATTTTTCATTTTTCACTCAGTCCTCCTTTCCCAGAAGCACTGCAGCTCCAAAAAGAGGTCCTTCACCTTCCCTACTTTGCTGCTTCCACAATCTTGCCCATCAGTCGTCCATATTTCATAGTCTGGGTGCCTTTTCCTATACTGAGTTGTCATTTTCTACTTAAAGTTCCAGACACATCTATTATCACTTTTCTAGCAAGCATTAAGCCAAAGACTTAACTTATTTCAATGTTTATGGTTTTAGAGAACTTCCAAGAGCTCCATGTCCCTCCAGCACATCGGAGATCCTCAGCTGCCATTTAAAAGCAATTTTGAGAACCTGTTATGTGGATATGAAGAGGAGTGAGGATGGTGAGAAACAGAGAGGCCTGTAATTAGGGTGACTTGCAGAGCATTGACCTGGGCAGTAACACAGCACCCCAAGCATGCATCAGTGCTCTGCAGTCACCATCTTAAAATTCTTAATCATTTTTGGACAAGAACCCTGCATTTTCATTTTTGCACTAGGTCCCACCAGTCAGCTGCAACTGTTGGAAAAGAGGAGCATTTGCAAAGGCTCAGGGAGGTGTACCTGCTGAGCCAAAGCTGAGAGTCTGAACACTTCAGACATAACAGAAATTAGCCAGTAGGAAAGAGGCAAAGATCAGTACATCAAGGGAACAGACGGCAAATATAATTAGTGCCATTTGAGCACCAGCAGAGGCGTGGGTCTGCCTCTGAGGAGCTGACGAACCAAGCGTGTGAGGCTGAAGACCAGAGGCAGACCCAGATCACTGTCAGTTCACCGAGAGCACCACTTGTGACTCCTCACAGGAAACAAAGGGCAAGCATCCATCTCTTCACAGTGTTACTGATTTCCTTATGTACCAGTTCTACTGGAACATCTGCCGAAGGTGTATTAGAAGGATTTCTGAGAAAGAAGCCCAGAATGTAAGTGGGAGCTGAAAGGGAAGGCTATGAATGCCAGACTGAGGAATATGGGGACATTCTTGGAATAGTTGGTGGAGGGTGACTGCTGGGGCTCTGGCTGCTCCAATGTAAGAAATAGTCTTTCTAGACCCACTGGGCCTCTCTTCATAAACCTTACATAATGACAGGTAACTCTCCACCACCTCCCCCTTGTGGCACGTCTCCCTGCCTCTGCTTCCTCTCTACCACCTCACACACACCCAGCTGTTGCCTCCAGTTCTGGCCCCTCTGCTGCTTTGACCTCTCTTGGACTCAAGTCATTGGCCATGCTTAGTCCATGCACATGTCTGAATTCACAGCTCTGACCTCTCCCCAGCTGCTTAGGTGAGCAGTACCCGCCATGGCCCTGTCTGTGCGAGGCAGAACTCTAAGAATGACTCTAACAACCCTCAGCTCTGCATGATGTCTCCACCAGGGCTGTGAATACGAGGAGATGCCACTCCCATGACTATGCTATATCATACGACAAAAGGGGCCCTGCAGAGGGGACTAAGGTTACTAATCAGAAAGGGTGGCCTAACCTAGTCTCCTGAGCCTGTGGTTGCAGTGTTCTCCAGCTGGTGGCAGAAGGGCAAGTCAGAAACTGAAGCACAAGGAGGACTGGATGCCGCCACGATGCTTCGAAGTTGGAGAAGCCACGCGAGAAGGAGTATGGGGGCCTCTTGGAGCAGAGTGACAGCTAGCAGAGAAATGGGGACCTCAGGCCTACAGCTGCAAGGCACTGGATCCTGCCAATAACCAGAAATGTTTAGAAGATTCCTCCCCAGAGCCGCCAAGAGCCTAGACTGGCCAACATCTTGATTTCAGGTTCCAGAGACCCTGGGCTCAGAACCCAGACAAGCTGGATGCACTTCTGACCCACAAAACTGTGAGATTATAAATACATGTTTTAAGCTGTTAAATGTGTTGTTATTTGTTACGTAACAGCAGAAAAGTGATACACTGTTTTAGCCCCTTTCTAGCACTCCCGTTCAGTGGCTCACATCTTGCCACTTGTACACTTAGGCAAAGTCATAAGCAAAGCAAGCTTCAGGAGCTGCATCTGAAGGGAAACGACTTGAAAATGAGAGAGAGTCCAGTCAATCAGTTGGAATATTAATGCAAATAACCAACATATAGGGATATGGTCCTAAAAAGTTTAGTAGTATTAGTTATGGATAAGAGTGATAGCTTTGAGAGTCCTTCAAGGAAAAGCTACCCAGACTGCACAGCTGACTGGATGGGGGAAAAGGAGAGGGCTGTTTGGTTGGCTTCTGGAAAGAGTTGGAGAAAACATTGGACTTCTATGATAGCATGTCCATTCAACTAAATGGAGAAAAAAAAACTAAAGAAGCTCTTTTCCTAAGATAAAATGGAGCCACATTAGTTTAAATTGTTTGTGGCAATAAAAAAAGCACTAAGTCAGTTCAAACCAGCTAAGCGGGGACACAAAAAAGGTGTCAGACTGAGATGCAGGTGTTACACAGACCTGGAGGCAGGCAGGCAGCAGAGCCTCTGAGGGCACTGGACTGGCACATGCATGCCCCCGGGGCCAGAGAGTGTGCTCTCCGTCTCCCAACTCGTCCCCCAAAGACCACCCTGTGCCCATTAGCCCACACAGCGCATGGAAGATGGCCACAGCTTATGTCTAAGGTTGAAGGAGAGCCCAGCCCGGACCGGAATTGCTGACCCTGATTCCCCATCCCCAGGGGAAATGGTCTGCTTGGTCAGCACGATTTCCCTGCTTCCCACCCACCACAATTTGCTGTCTGAGGACCAGTGGAACAAGTGTTGGTTCCTGAGCACAGCAGACACCCAAAGGTGCTTACCCAGAAAGCAGAATGATCTTTCGAATCTTCATTTCCACAGACACAAGAATGTAGGCACACTTCTTTCTTCATAGAGAGTGTAGCACTGTGCCCCAAGCAGCTGGATCCTGATCCAGACTCTCAGCAGTGGGACTGACCATCACAAGCTAAACTTCTCTAGGTCTCAGTACTCCTAGCCATAAAACAAGGAACTCGGGCCAGGTAGCACTGAGGGTTCCAACTTGGATGCCCTGTGATTCTGTCTTGTGGGCGGAAACCATGCTGTGTTGATCCAGTTCTCTTGTTTAACTTTCCCTTGCAACCCCAAAGATCAGACATAAAGCCTGTCGGCATTCATCCTCTCATCAACTCACAAGAGGAAGAAAGGCAGCCAAGGACAATAAATAGTTTGTATTCTGAGTGAGCGGGACCACCTGAAAATCTGCTTAGTACCCAAAAAACACTAACCCTGACCCAGCGTTAATTGGCTTTAAGCCTCTCCCTTCACAGGAGCCTGGCTCTGTGCTCCCCATACACAAAGGTGTGTCTCTGAGATGCACTAAGCAGCCGCCGCTGCCACCATCTCATTTTCTTTAGAACCATAGAGAGTCAGAGCTTCCGGAGCTTCAGTCCAATTCCTTCATTTTCTAGATGACAAAGCAGAGGCTGAGAGAAGACAAGGGACTTGCCCAGGGCCCAGTGGATCACTGGGGGCAGAGCAGGGGGTCGAGCCACGTGGCCTGGCTCATGTTTTCCTGCTGCCCCTTCCGTACACAGAGGATGGTCTGTGATCTGCGGCTGGGGCCCCGAGGACCAACCATAGCCTTTGCTGATGGCGTCTACTACTGATGGGTTGAACTGTGCCCCCACACACAACCACCACCAAAATTCATGTGTTGAAGTCCTAGCCAATATCTCAGAATGCGACCTTATTTGGAGATACAGTTTTTACAGAGGTAATCAAGTCAAAATGAGGTAATTAGGGTGAGCCCTAATCCCATTTGACTGTGTCCTTTTAAGAAGGGGAGATGTGGACACGGGTACACACAGGGAGGGAAGAGGATGTGAAGACAAGGGGAGAGGACACCTTCGCACGAGCCAGGGAGGGGAGCCTGGAACAGAGCCTTCCTCGCAGCCCTGAGAGGGAACCAGCCCCTCACACCACCAGCCCTGGGGCCATATGACAAGCAGTTCCAGCTGTTTAAGACACTCAGTCCACAGTACATTTGTTACAGGATCCTTAGCCCACTAATGAAGCACCAAAATTGTCTGCCAGCCTATCTTCATTTCACAGCAAATGCTTCCAATGGGATCAAAAATGGAAAACAGGATAAGCAACCATGCAAGGAAGTCATCCCCCCTCGCTGTCTCCCTTCACTGCCTGCCTAACTTCTTACCCTTTTCTTTCTCCTCTGCTGCCCAGCAAAAGCCAGAAGTCCCTTGCTTGTGTCCACGGGCCCAATGGCCTCACAATCGCCGCTGCCTCCTGAGTGACCACCCATACTCCTTTTAAGCTAGAGCCTGAAGCACAAATCAGTTCGCGAAGAGAAAAATCACGCAGTGTAGACGTCTCCGTCGGTAACTTTCATTCCCTGTACAGAAGGATGTAAGATGAAAGTGTCTTCTGTGCAGCAGAGGGACCAAAACCATCCCAGAGGGATGCCCGTGAGGCCGCCTGAAGCAGCCATGGGGAAGAACAAGGGAGGGTCTGTGTGAGGGGGTCACAGAGAATCCGGGCTGTTATGAACTGAACTGTGTCCCCTAAAACCCATATGTTGAAGCGCAATGTGACTATATTTAGAGATAGGGCCTTGAAGGGGGTAATTAAGGTTAAATGGGGTAATAAGGGTGGTCCCTAATCTCTTAGGACTCATGTTCTTATAATAAGAGAAGAGACCAAAGCTCTCTTTCTCTTCCCCTGCATGCACAGAGGAAAGGCATGAGAGGACGCAGCAGGAGGACAGTCATCTGCAAGCAAGGAAAGGGGCCCAGGCCAGAAACCAGCCCTGCTGGCACCTTGATCTTGGACTCACAGCCTTCAGATCTGTGACAAAATAGATGTCTGTTGTTTAAGCCACCCAGCCAGGAATATTTTGTTATAGCAGCCCAAGCAGACAAATACAGGGGTCTCAGCAACCAGCTGAAGGGGGCATCTCCTCAAGCAGAGTCCCACAGGTGAATGGCCCCCAGCGATGGGAAGTCTCTAAGGAACCCACAGAGCAATCCAAAAGACAGAGATTCATCCCACAAAGAATTCTCCAGGATTAATGTTTTCACTGGTGAAGTCTACCAAACATTTAAGGAATAAATAACACCAATCTTACATAAACCCTTCCAGAATAGAAAGAATTTGGATGTCTCAGTTCATTCTGTGAGCACCACATGACCATGATAACCAGACCTGACAGAGACATTTCAAGAAAGAAAAATACTAAGTCAGTCTCCGTCAAAAATATAAATGTAAAATTCTAAACACAGTATTAGCAAATTGAATCCAATGATTTAGAATAATAATAATAGATAATACCTCATAACTGAGTGGCATTTAATCTAGGGATGCAAGTAGAATAAAGAAGAAAGATCATTTGGTCATCACAACAAATGTAGAAAAATTTCATAAACTTCAACAGTCATGGGTGGTAAAAACTTTCAGCACACTATGTAACTCTCACAGTGGTCACCAATAGAATAAAAGTTTCCTGAGGCAGAAATGACCAGCTCACTGGAGGGTCTCTCGAGGCAGGAAGGCAAGGAAGCGCTGCCCTCTGCTGAACCCAGGGACGGCAGTGCCAGCTCATGACTGCGTGGTCAGCGCAGCCGTCCTTACCTCCTGCCCCTCCTCGCTGCTCCAGCATAGGGGGGAACAGAAGTCACAACAGGGACACTGGGAGCATGGCGGAGAGATGGCAGAATCAAGAAAGACGAAACCTTCCACACAGCTTCCCGTGCCCCAAGTTCCTCTCCACTGAAAGCTTTCTGTCTTGAACAATGCCATCTGGGGAGGAAGAAGTTGTAATTATTTTTTAAATGAAGTTTAAAAAGATTTTTGACTCTTACAGAAGGCTGGAAATTTTAGTTACTGAGAGAGTGAGTGCTCATTTGTGATGTGCTGGGGCCCAGGACTTTTCCTTACCTGAGAAGGGCCTGCAAAGCAGAGAGTCCACTCTATATTTTAGCTAAGGGGTGAGAAGAAACTATGTCACAGAGCATGTGTGCATTGGGATAAAGTTGTTTTCTATTCTACCCTATGACCAAAGCTCTTTCAAAATCCAGGTTTTGCTGTTATTTTTTTTTTCTACCGGGGGATCTTTTCCCCCCTAGTTTTATTGAGAAATAATTGGCATAGAGTAGCATACAGTGTGATGGTTTGATTTACATATACTGTGGAATGATTACAATAGGTTCAGTAACATCAATATCCTCACAGATACAATAAAAAGAAAAGAAAGAAGAAAAGGACAAGTCTTCTCTTTGTGATGAGAACTCTTAGAGTTTATCTCTTAACTTTATGATGTACCACACAGCAGTGTTAGCTATAGCCATCATGGTGTACATTACATCCCTAGGACTGACTTATAACCAAAAGTTTGTACCTTTTGACAACCTTTCTCCAATTCTCCTTCCCCCACCACCTTGGGGAACAAGTCTGACCTTTTTGAAGAATTTTGGTTTTTGTCTTTGTATTTTTAAGATTCCACATGTGAGATCATATAGTATTTGCCTTTCTCTAATTAATTTCATTTAGTATAATGCCTTCAAGGTCCATCCATGTTGTTGCAAATAGTAGGATTTCTTTCTAATGGCTGAATAATATTCCATTGTGTATATACTACACTTCTGTAGCCATTCATCCATTGGACACTTGGCTGTTTCCACGTCCACCTATTGTACATAATGCTACCATTAGCATGGGGCTGCAGGTATCTTTTCAAGTTAGTGTTTTCATTTCTTTTGCTTATTTTCCCAGAAGTGAAATTTCTGGATGTTATGGTAGTTCTGTTTTTTAATTTTTTTTTTTTTAACTTTTTTTGTTGTTGTTGTTATCATTAATCTACAATTACATGAAGAACATTATGTTTACTAGGCTCTCCCCTACCCCGAGTCACCCCCCACAAACCCCATTACGGTCACTGTCCATCAGCATAGTAAGATGTTGTAGAATCACTACATGTCTTCTCTGTGTTGCACAGCCCTCCCCTTTCCCGCACCCCCCACATTATACATGCTAATCATTCATTATAACACCCCCTTTCTTCTTCCCCGCTCTTATCCCTCCCTACCCTCCCATTGTCCCCAGTCTCTTCCCCTTTGGTAACTGTTAGTCCATTCTTGGGTTCTGTGATTCTGCTGCTGTTTTGTTCCTTCAGTTTTTCCTTTGTTCTTATACTCCACAGATAAGTGAAATCATTTGGTATTTGTCTTTCTCCGCTTGGCTTATTTCACTGAGCATAATACCCTCTAGCTCCATCCATGTTGTTGCAAATTGTAGGATTTGTTTTCTTCTTATGGCTGAATAATATTCCATTGTGTACACATACCACTTCTTCTTTACCCATTCATCTACCGATAGACACTTAGGTTGCTTCCATATCTTGGCTATTGTAAATAGTGCTTCAATAAACATAGGGTTGCATATGTCTTTTTCAAACTGGGATCTGCATTCTTAGGGTAAATTCCTAGGAGTGGAATTCCTGGGTCAAATGGTATTTCTATTTTCAGTTTTTTGAGGAACCTCCATACTGCTTTCCACAGTGGTTGAACTAGTTTACATTCCCACCCGCAGTGTAGGAGGATTCCCCTTTCTCCACATCCTTGTAAAAACACATAATTGTTTTAAGTTAGCATATACAATTTTTTTTTCCTCTAAACAAGACATTTATTTGATGGCCAGTATCACTTTCTATTCTCAAAACAAAATAATTCTGACTTCTTTCACTTTTCTTCTATAGATGCTACCATCTATAGTTTTTTTTTTTGAGAGGGCATCTCTCATATTTATTGATCAATAGTTGTTAACAACAATAAAATTCTGTATAAGGGACTCAATGCACAATCATTAATCAACCCCAAGCCTAATTCTCAACAGTCTCCAATCTTCTGAAGCATAACAAACAGGTTCTTACATGGCGAACAAATTCTTACATAGTGAATAAGTTCTTACATGGTGAACAGTGCAAGGGCAGTCATCACAGAAACTTTAGGTTTTGATCATGCATTATGAACTATAAACAATCAAGTCAAATATGAATATTCATTTTATTTTTATACTTGATTTATATGTGAATCCCACATTTCTCCCTTATTATCATTATTATTATTATTTTTAATAAAATGCTGAAATGGTAGGTAGATGCAAGATAAAGGTAGAAAACAGAGTTTAGTGCTATAAGAGGACAAATGTAGATGATCAGGTCTGTGCCTATAGACTAAGTATTAATCCAAGCTAGACAAGGGCAACGAAACATCCACGGATGCAGAAGATTTCTCTCAAAACAGGGGGGGTGAGGTTCTAAGCCTCACCTCTGTTGATCCCCAATTTCACACCTGATGGCCTCCCTGTGACTGTGCCTGTCTTAGGTTGTTCCTCCCTTGAGGAATCTTACCTGTCTCCAGCTAATCAGTCATCTTCCGGGGCCATACAGGGAAATGTAAAGTTGGTAAGTGAGAGAGAAGAAATATTCTTTGAAAAGGTTAGCTTTTTACTTCTTTGCAGATTTATGCCCTGTGGCTTCTATGCCCAACATTTGTCTTGAGATATCTTTACCACTTGGAAGAATTATGATACTCGGTAATTTCAATATGAGGCACCAATTCTACTTAAGGGTTGTAATTAGGAAGGAAGAAGAAAAGCTATAGAAGTAGCAGACAGAAGAAAACATGGGAAGATTGATTATTTCTTTGACATGTCTTCTTGAAGAGTAACATAAGCATGTATGGGTTTTAAACTACTAATTAAATTACATACACACATTAACATAATAGGAATAAAGCTACATAACCAAAGCAGACCTACAATTACCAGCCATCTCCAGTGAAACCAAGAAAACCAGTTAGGCACCCTAGGCATTTGTGAAAACTTATCAATGATATGATGGATATTCTCTAACTGAATTTGAATAGTTTGAGAAAAATCAGACAAATTAAAACAACACATTCCTGGGAACTGTTCACATCCCATATGTTCTTTTAACAGTCTATACTCGCAAGATTTTGGAGCGTTGCAACTTGCACTTCTCCTAATTCTTGGTTGAGTTCCGACAGTATAGATTCAGCCAAATTTGTTGTTTTACTGCATGCACAGGCCAGCTTAGATATCTCCTTCTTCATTCCAATGGCAAGTCCAGGAACCGGTGGGATGAACGCAACTACAACTGCAACAGCGCCAGGATCTTTGTTGAAGTTTTTTGATGATCATCTTCTGGAACGACTCTTCCAGAGAATGTTGATGTTGGAAGTTCTTCTTCATACCATATCTTAATTTGTTTTCTGGGTAGCCAAATGAGGCTTTGATCCTCTGTATAAACACAAACAACCTCTTCGCCCACACTTTGATATGCCCTTTATACCACTGTGAAGAACTTATTGGAGATCACCACACAGGAACTGCTTCTTTTTTTTTTTTTTAAGAGAAAAGAATATTATCAGAAAAATGTATTTCCATAGCTGATCATCTGACACCCTTTAAATTATCAAAATTAAGGATATTTAAAGCATGCATTAATCGTTGATTTACAGTTAGTTTTATCCTATCAGGGAGTAATCCCCCTTTTCTTTCTTTTTTTTTTTGTTATCATTAATCTACAATTACATGAAGAATATTATGTTTACTAGGCTCTCCCCTATACCAGGTCCCCCCACAAACCCGTTTACAGTCACTGTCCATCAGCATAGCAAAATGTTGTAGAATCACTACTTGTCTTCTCTGTGTTGTACAGCCCTACCCTTTCTCCCACCCCCCCATTATGCATGCTAATTATAATACCCCCTTTCTTCTCACCCCCCTTATCCCTCTTTACCCACCCATCCTCCCCAGTCCCTTTCCCTTTGGTACCTGTTAGTCCATTCTTGGGTTCTGTGATTCTGCTGCTGTTTGTTCCTTCAGTTTTTCCTTTGTTCTTATACTCCACAGATAAGTGAAATCATTTGGTGTTTGTCTTTCTCCACTTGGCTTATTTTACTGAGCATAATACCCTCTAGCTCCATCCATGTTGTTGCAAATGGTAGGATTTGTTTTCTTCTTATGGCTGAATAATATTCCATTGTGTATATGTACCACATCTTCTTTATCCATTCATCTACTGATGGACACTTAGGTTGCTTCCAATTCTTGGCTATTGTAAATAGTGCTGCGATAAACATAGCAGATCCACATCTGCGATAAACATCTGTCTTTTTCAAACTGGAGTGCTGCATTCGTAGGGTAAATTCCTAGGAGTGGAATTCCTGGGTCAAATGGTAAGTCTATTTTGAGCATTTTGAGGAACTTCCATACTGCTTTCCACAATGGTTGAACTAATTTACACCCCTACCAGCAGTGTAGGAGGGTTCCCCTTTCTCCACAACCTCGCCAACATTTCTTGTTGTTTGTCTTTTGGATGATAGCTATCCTTACTGGTGTGAGGTGATACCTCATTGTGGTTTTAATTTGCATTTCTCTGATAATTAGTGATGTGGAGCATCTTTTCATGTGTCTGTTGGCCATCTGTATTTCTTTTTTGGAGAACTGTCTGTTCAGTTCCTCTGCCCATTTTTTAATTGGGTTATTTGTTTTTTGTTTGTTGAGGTGTGTGAGCTCTTTATATATTTTGGACGTCAAGCCTTTATCGGATCTGTCATTTACAAATATATTCTCCCATACTGTAGGCTACCTTTTTGTTCTATTGATGGTGTCTTTTGCTGTACAGAAGCTTTTCAGCTTAATATAGTCCCACTTGTTCATTTTTGCTTTTGTTTTCCTTGCCCGGGGAGATATGTTCAAGAAGAGGTCACTCGTGTTTATGTCTAAGAGGTTTTTGCCTATGTTTTTTTCTAAGAGTTTTATGGTTTCATGACTTACATTCAGGTCTTTGATCCATTTTGAATTTACTTTTGTGTATGGGCTTAGACAATGGTCCAGTTTCATTCTCCTACATGTAGCTGTCCAGTTTTGCCAGCACCATCTGTTGAAAAGACTGTCATCTTTATTATGTCCCTCCTTCTGCTGACTTTGGGCCTCATTTGTTCTTCTTTTTCCAATTTTGATAATTGTGACATTAGACTATTCATTTGAGTTTGTTCTTCCTTGTTTAAATATGCCTGGATTGCTATATAGTTTCCTCTTAAGACTGCTTTCACTGCATCCCACAGAAGTTGGGGCTTTGTGTTGTTGTTGCCATTTCTTTCCATATATTGCTGGATCTCCATTTTAATTTGGTCATTGATCCATTGACTATTTAGAAGCATGTTGTTAAACCTCCATGTGTTTGTGAGACTTTTTGCTTTCTTTGTACAATTTATTTCTAGTTTTATACCTTTGTGGTCTGAAAAGTTGGTTGGTAGAATTTCAATCTTTCGGAATTTACTGAGGCTCTTTCAGTGGCCTAGTATGTGGTCTATTCTGGAGAATGTTCCATGTGCACTTGAGAAGAATGTGTATCCTGTTGCTTTTGGGTGTAGAGTTCTATAGATGTCTATTAGGTCCATCTGTTCTAGTGTGCTGTTCAGTGCCTCTGTGTCCTTACTTATTTTCTGTCTTGTGGATCTGTTCTTTGGAGTGAATGGGGTGTTGAAGTCTCGTAAAATGAATGCACTGCATTCTATTTCCTCCTTTAGTTCTATTAGTATTTGTTTCACATATGCTGGTGCTCCTGTGTTGGGTGCATATATATTTATAATGGTTATATCCTCTTGTTGGACTGAGCCCTTTATCATTATTTTATGTCCTTCTTTATCTCTTGTTACTTTCTTTGTTTTGAAGTCTATTTTGTCTGATACTAGTACTGCTACTCCTGCTTTTTTCTCCCTATTGTTTGCATGAAATATCTTTTTCCATCCCTTGACTTCTAGTCTGTGCGTGTCTTTGGGTTTGAGGTGAGTCTCTTGTAAGCAGCATATCGATGGGTCTTGTTTTTTTATCCATTCAGTGACTCTATGTCTTTTGATTAGTGCATTCAGTCCATTAACATTTAGGGTGATTATCAATAGGTATGTACTTATTGCCATTTCAGGCTTTAGATTCGTGGTTACCAAAGGTTCCAGGTTACTTTCCTTACTATCTAAAAGTCTAACTTAACTCACTTAGTATGCTGTTACAAACACAATTTAAAGGTTCTTTTCTATTTCTCCTTTTTTTTCCTCCTTCATTCTTTATATATTAGGTATCAAATTCTGTACTTTTTGTCTATCCCTTGATTGACTTTGGGGATAGTCAATTTAATTTTGCATTTGCCTCACAATCAGCTGCTCCACCCTCCCTACCGTGGTTTTACTACCTCTGGTGACAGCTATCCAACTCTAGCAACACTTCCATCTATAGCAGTCCCTCCAAAATAGACTGCAAAGATGGTTTGTGGGAGGTAACCTCTCTCAGCTTTTGCTTATCTGGAAATTATTTAATCCCTCCTTCAAATTTAAAGAATAATCTTGCCAGATAAAGCAATCTTGGTTCTAGGCCCTTCTGCTTCATGGTATAAAATACATCATGCCACTCCCTTCTGGCCTGTAAGGTTTCTGCTGAGAAGTCTGATGTCAGCCTGATGGGCTTTCCTTTGTATGTGATCTTATTTCTGCCTCTGGCTGCTTTTAACAGTCTGTCCTTATCCTTGATCTTTCCCATTTTAATTACTATGTGCCTTGGTGTTGTCTTCCTTGTGTCCCTTGTGTTGGGAGATCTGTGGATCTCCATGGCCTGAGAGACTATCTCCTTCCCCAGATTGGGGAAGTTTTCAGCAACTACCTCCTCAAAGACTCTTTCTATCCCTTTCTCTCTCTTCTTCTTCTTCTAGTATCCCTATAATGCAAATATTGTTACACTTGGATTGGTCACACAGTTCTCTCAACATTCTTTCATTCTTAGAGATCCTTTTTTCTCTCTGTGCCTCAGCTTCTTTGTATTCCTCTTCTCTAGTTTCTATTTCATTTATTGTCTCCTCCACCATATCCAACCTGCTTTTAATACCCTCCATTGTGCTCTTCAATGATTGGATCTCCGACCTGAATTCATTCCTGAGTTCTTGGATGTCTTTCTGTACCTCCATTAGAATGTTGATGATTTTTATTTTGAACTCCCTTTCAGGAAGAGTCACAAGGTCCATATCATTTAAATCTTCCTCGGGAGTTGTATTAATAATTTTACTCTGGACAAGGTTCCTTTGGCATTTCATGTTTGTATATGGTGCCCTCTAGTGTCCAGAAGCTCTATTCTGGAGCTGCTGAGCCCCTGAAGCAATGTTGTCGGGGGTGGCAGGGGAGGGGTACTGGTGCCTGGGGGAAGGAAAGAGCTTTTCCCCGCCTCCTGGCTGCTGTGCCTGTCTCCAATGCCTGAGCCAATGGGCCGGTCACACAGGTATGTTTTTGTCCCAGAGCAGCCGGATATGGATCCCTGCTTTCCACAAGCAACCAGAATCCCAGTCTCCCCAGGAACTCTGCCTGTATTAACTTTCCAACCCAGTAGTCATGCGAGTCTCATGAAAGCAGCATGAAATGTAGGTTTGTGCTCCCAGCGCAGATCTCTGGAGCTAGGTGTTCAGCAGTCCCAAGCCTTCCACTCCCTCCCTGCTCCATTTCTCTTCCTCCCCCTTGGTGAGCTGGGGTGGGGGAAGGGCTGAGGTCCTATGGAGCCACAGCTCTGGTACGTTACCCCGTTTGGTGAGGTCCACTCTTTTCTCCAGGTGTGTGCGGTCTGACACTGTCCTCTTTCCTATTGCTCTCTCAGGATTAGTTGTGCCAATTAAATTTTCTAATTGTATCCAGTTTTAGGAGGAAGCCTCTTTCTCTCCTCTCACGCCGCCATCTTTAATCCCATCTCCTGTGGGGGTTTTTTCAGTTTTGCTGTTATTAATGTTATTAATGTGTCCACTGTTGTTCTTTAAGGGCAAATGCTTCTCCTGGGCCACACTTTCGAGGTTTGTTGGAAAGAAAGCCTTCCCTTGTTGTCTTTCAAGTCTCACCTCTTGGCCTGGATTGCTCCTGAGGAGGAAGTTGCTCACATCCTTTACTGACCCAGAAGGCCCCATATTTCACAGGAGTCACAGATGTTGGCTTCTCTATTGAGCATGAGCAGAACATTGCCTTGTCCTGTGGCCAGCCCAGCCCTTACCTCTGCACTCCATTGCTCTGAGACAAAGTGAGAGCAGAGCACAGGGCTAAGGGAAACTGTCATCATGGAGAGGTAAAGGAATGCCCCCAAAGGCTGTTGCTCTGCAAGTTTGAGACAATCACCAGTAAAGGCAACTCAATCTTAGAACATATTTATTGGGAAAAAAACACTCAACTGACTTAAGAGATAAGATCTCTATCCCCATATAAATAACAATTTAAAACAAAAGATGAAACTAACACACACAGAAAAGGACTATAAAATACATGTGAAATGAATATGCAAGATTATTAAACATCGCCTAGGGATTGATGCGCCTCAGTCACTGGAGAGTCCAGTGTCATTAAAACTGAAGTTCCTTATTAAAGGTAATTTTCTCAACATCTGACTCCAGTCCATGCCAGAATTTAGCAGGACATTTGGCTATTCTGTTATCTTCTTTGAAGTTAGTTTCTTGTCTTACTCCTGTCTTGGAAACGTTATGCATTTCTGAAGTTGTCCTGAGTTACACTGTGTTCATTTTTAATGTGTGCTAAATGATTGGAAATGGGAAGCAGATGGATACTTGGCCTAGAGATTAAACTCCAACTCCTTAATCAGGTGGTGTTAAGGCTTCCACGGAGTCCTTCTTCTCTCTGGCAAGCAAAAGAGCTCTCCAGCAGGGTTGCTCAAAGCACTTGGGAACTAATGGCTTATTCAGTTCCTCCTTTGCATTTATTTATGGATACTGAACAAACAGGAGCCAAACTGTCTTTGTGTCTTTGGTTTTTCTCTAACAGTTTTGCCATGTGACTGTCCTTTTTGGCAAGAGTTACCACAGAGTAAAGGGAATTCTGGGTAGCCCTTGGCTGAACTTCGCTTCCTATTTTGAGTTAGCAGAATGTAGTTGGGGAAAGCAGGGTGGTCTTCAGAACAGAGACCTTTGGAGCCTTGGGAAGGCACTGGGCACTGACATCAGCCTGCAGCTTCTCCTAACATGGGAAACAGAACGAGAGCTTGGAGACTGAGAGATCTGAGTTTGAATGTCAGCTCAGTTGGTTATTAGCTACCAACTGTGGCATGCTACAAAATGTTTAGCAGATGCTTTGTTTTATTGAAGTCTAATTGATATACAATATTAATATGTTTCAGATGTACAGTATAGTGATTCAATAATTTTATACATTATGAAATGCTCACCAGGATAAGTGTAGTTACCATCAGTCACTGCACAAAGTTATTGCAATATTATCACAATCTAAGTGGCTTGTTTACTTTGTAATTAGAAGTTTGTACCTCTTTATCCCCTTTACCTACTTCATCTATGGCCCCATACCTCCCTTATGGTCTTATTCAAAATAACTCTTCAAATAAGTGAATAAGGTACAAATTTATAACATGGGCCAATTTTGGGGGTGTAAATACCCCACCATGGCCAATTTTACACTGCAAACATGTTGTCACTGAATGCAAATTGAGGAGACATTTGTACTACTGGCTCTCGTAGCCTGTGTGAGCCGCCCCCAGCACACTGGTTTCTTCATCTATATGAAAGGGATCAGGCACTTTGCAGGGTCATTATAAAGATTAAAGCAATAACTACAAAGTGGTCAAAACAGAGCCTGACCCACACTAGGAGCTCAGTACACTTTTACTATATATTATCATTTCAAACCAGGCTTCGAGGGAGTGACTTCCCATTGCCTGGCACTTCCAAGACATCAGAGCCTCCTCCTTGAAAAGTTAGCATCTAAATTTCAATTCACAGGAGTCCAGGGAATGAATCCACACTAACCAACACATTATATAAGGGCAATTATATAAATCAAAAATGAATTTACTACTTTGATTTAGGGTGTATACAGAATAATAATTTTCTAGACTCAAATTAGGTCACAGGGTCTCATAAAGGATTTCTTGTTGGGGGGGTTAAGAATTTATTTATATGTGATGTGCTACAAAATCAAAAGGCATAATTATACTTAAATATGCTTAATTAACCATATGCATTGCAGATAAAATTGGGGCTGCTCCAGAAAATTGCTGGCCTAAGCTGACACTAGCACACCCCTAGCCTGGGAGCAGAGTCTGGTGTTCTGCACCTGTCTTCTTGCAGGCACCTAGCTCTCACATCAACCTTATGGAGGGCTAGAAGGTAGACATTTTTAAGTGGAGAATCTAGTTAACCACCCTTGAGGAAGTCCTACCTGGAATTAGTCAACACCTCCATCACCTACATCACAAGATTACCATTTTGTATGTGTGGTGAGAACATGTGAGATCAACTCTCCTAGCACCTCTCTGGTATATGATGCAGTGTGATTAACTACAGTCCCCATACTGTACCTTAGCCCCCCAGAACTTATGCAACTTACAACTGGAAGTTTGTACCCTTTAACCAACATCCTATTCCCAAGGCAGCCTCTGTTTTTCACACTTTGCCTTAAATTGGTGACTAATTTCCCTCAACTTTTCATATATTTCTCCAATGCATTGATAACTCCCAGCAGCAGCCATCTGATTCCATAGTTCTTAGCTACCTCTTTCCTCCAACCTCTCAAATGCCCACCAGATATTGTACCCACAGTGGTTTCTCTCCCTTTTATCACAACATCCAGCTCACTACTGGTGAGCATTTTAACTTCATGCCAGAGTTTACCAGTTCTCTACCTGCCACTAGTGGTGGGCTCCTCATTGCCAACTGGCCAGTGAGGAATCATGTCAAAATCCCATTATGGAGTCTGCCTCCTCAGCTAACTCAGGGCACCAATTTTTCAGATTTTCTGGATTGCCAGAGAACAACTCTGCGATGAAGATTCACAGGCAGGGGCCTTACTAGGAAGTGGTTTAGGAAGAGCATCTGAAAGTGAGGACAGGAAGACTGGAGCTTAGTCTAGTGGGAGATCTAAAGCTTGGCATGGCCCTTCAGAGACAGATGAGAGAAATTTTTAGAAGAAACTAAAAGGGCACTGTGACTGATTAGATATGAGGAGTAAGGGAAAGGAAAGAATCAAAGTCTACTAGGATTCTAATTTGGATGCCTGGATGGATGGAGGTTAAAAAAAATGAAGAGAAATTTTGGAATGAGAGCCAGCTTAGGACAGAAGATGATGGTGCATTTTTAGACAATTTGAATCTGAGCTGACAGTTGGGTTTATGAAGATGAGATTGGGGGGAACAGCCTTTCCGAGAGATGGTGGTTGACTCAGTGAGAGGAGAGCCCCCGTGGCAGTGACTAGTGTAAGATGAGAGGACAGTGATGGTACTGGGGAGCCCTAACATTTAAGGGGCAGCAAAGAAAGAGGACCCTCCAAAAGGAGACAAAGGAATGGGCTTAGTTAGTGAGAGACGTGATTTGACAAAGCCAAGAGAGGAGGAATCTAAAGGAGTAGTGTCAAATTCTGCAGAGATTCAGAACGAAAAATGTGTATTTTCGTAGCTGGTAAAGTTAGGGTCATGGTGATCTGAAAATCGTATAGTGACTGGACTGGGGAAGATACATCAGATTTCAGTGAAGTGAGGAATTTATGAGGATGAGAATTTAGGGGAGGTCAGCACAAAAGTTACCCCATCCATGGCATGGGTGGGTAAGTGGAGGTGGGTGGGCCTCTCTTTAACTTCTAACCAGAACGTTTAACTTTTAACTTTACCATTGCAATAACATCATAGAGGAAAAAATTATTAAAGTCTCTCTCCCAGTGGAACCAATGGAAAATAGCTCATTATTGCTTCTGAATGAGTAAGTATCTCTTTTCATAATGGAGACATTTAGATGTTCTGCTAATCAACTGCTCAGACTGGTTGAACATCTGTGGGTGCTTTATCTTTGTTCATGGGGATATTTTTTTAAAGAGCCCAGCTTAAGGGAATTTTATGACGGGGCAAGTTTCATTCAGGGTTGCGCTTCCTGGTTCCTACTCTACTCAGCACGCTTCTTTCCTCCTCACCCCTTTCCCAAGTCACCCCTTCCTCCCACCCCTGATGCCGGAAAATACTTCAGTTTGGACACAAAACTGTATACATTTTATATTTTCTTTTTTATGTTTGTATATTTATACTGCTTTTTATCTATGCAAATTATATTTATTGTTATTAATTTTGTTTACAATCAACTTATGTTTCAATTAGGATCTTGGAAAGGGGGAGGGTTGGCTTCAAGGGCAAGTGCAGACCCAGCTATTAGTTGTGAGTTTGTGATCCATAGCTAGTGGAATCACAGAAGGGCTCTCCAGCCTTCCAGAAGCAGAGATCTTAGTGTTAGTCACTTTTCCTTTCTGCAGGATTCAGCACAACAATTGTGTGTGTGAATTTATAATACATTTTGCCTAGTGGTGCTTCTGCGGCCGCCAGTCCCAATGATGCTGATGACATGGCAGAAGAGGGTGCATGGATAACCTTCTGCAAGTTTCTTTTTACTTCCTACCAGCTTTAACTCCCTGTCTTTCTTAATGATGGTGGATTTTAGGGCCTGAGATTATGTCCAGCTATCCTCAAGAGTCAGGGACCTGGAAGACCCCGCTGGTCTTTAACAGGCAGCAGACCCACGTCTTTCCAAATGCCCTCACCAAGCTGGTTGCCCTAAACATCCCACTTGCAGGAAGATGTCTCTTCTGGTAGGGACTCACATGCACTTCGCTGCAACAGACTTGCCTGCAGCTCTCTTCCTTTCCTCACTCACTCACTCATTCATTTATTCATCTAGTTAACAAATAACTGTTGAGCAGCTATTGCCTTCCAGGCACTGGAAACTACAGTACTGGAGATACAGCACTGCAAGGTAGATACTGTCCTTGGCCTCATGAAGATCACACTCTATCCACTTAGCTTAATGTCAGATTGCCCCTACCCACAAGCACCTCTTTCTTAAAAGAGAGAACATGGCATTCTAAGAACATTTTGATATGAAAGGGCTGTGCTCAAATTTTGTGATGATATCTACCATTGGTTGAACACCAGTGGAAGCAAATGTTAGGCAGGAAGCCATAGGTAAGCAGGAGGAGAGGTCAGGGTGACCACAGATAGAGAAGTTGAGACTACAGATAGTTTCCACCAATGAGAAAATCCCCAGCAGGAGTGAAACCACAGAGACATTGCACAAGCTAGAGTCCAACTGGGCATGCTCCTGGGGTGCCCTGAAGTGACCTTTCCTCATTATAAAGTCATTAAAATAAATCTGCATTGCAGTTTAGCCCCCCTTGGTGGGCAAAGAGAATTCTGGGAAAATGCATGTGCAGTAGAAATTAGCTTACATCATTGCCAGCCTGTCGATCAACATGTTTGCATAATAATACCACTCATACAAACCCCTTGCAAACACCATAAAAAGGAACTTTCCTCAAATATGCAGGGCCTGTCTGACACTGGGTCAGGGCCCACTCTACTATAGAGTGTGATAAAACTCGCTTTGCTTTCTAGACTCTGGTTTCATGTCTCGCTCTACCTGACTCCACTGCGTCATCTAAACGAACTCATTCCTAACACAAAGCTGATGGAGTTAAGGAGAATGGATGGTAGTGTGGGGATGGTATGGAGAGACGTGCTAGTGTCAGAACACGTGGGAAACTGAGAAGCCTGTATGCACCCACCAACCAAGTGCATTGTAATGGAATACATGATAAGTGAGGAGTTACACTTGTAACCTGGAAGTACGAAATAGCACTCATAATCTTTGTATTTATTTCCATCATAATTCATTTCACACATCATCTGATTTTAGGTACTGTTAACTATTGCAACAGATTTTCAAGGGGACATTCTTCTGGGAAATTGGGGCAACATATCTGCCCCCTCTCCCCAACCCTGTTCAGCGGTCTCGTCTCTGACACTGCCATATGCGGGAGTGCAGGAGTGCATTCGCTGGGGATACTGAGTCCCTGATTGGAACTGCATGTACTCCAATTAGCAAACATTGGTCCAGAGCAGCCCATTAACTGCCAAGTCTCCTTTGATCTGCTGACTTCTTTTACAAGGCCTTTACTTTTCCTGCCTAACACAGGCAAAGATGCACAATAAATATCTACTGAATAAATACATTTTGTTTCTAGTTTCATACTCTTTCTCAGGTAGGAAATGCTTACTGTTTTCATGGGCAAAGCATCTAAATCATGAAAAAGAAGAGCAAGTCAAAGTCTCCATTTAAATGTTTCCATCTAGGAAAAAAAAAGTTGATTTTCCACTCCCATTCAGTTCCACAGCTGATCATTAATTTGGAGCTTCAAAACCACAGCTGAGGACTAAGTCATCGAAACCAAAACTCAGGTGGTCCTTGGCCTTCAAAGATATTGGTAATGATTCAGTTTCTCACCATCCACAAACATAAAGGATGAAAGCTCGAGAACAAAAGATCTCCTTCATTATGTTAAAGAATCCCAATGAGATAACGCAGATAGGATGATGGGATGGGCTACTGCCCAACCCTGGTAGTCCTAGAGGATAAGACACAGGAAACCTCTCGTGCCAGGCCTCTTTTTCTCAGATCTCTGCTGGACTTAGAATTCCAGTCAGAAAGGGCTTCAGTGTGCAGCACAGTGTTAGCCAGAGAATGTTAGTGATCACCTTGGCAACTTCATTCTCCAGAAATCTGGAATTCTAAAACCATTGAACAACTCTTACAAACACCTGGAAACACAGCATAAAATATATCAGTATATTTTACATGCATGGTTGAATTCAGAAGAAAGTAGGGAAATAGCAAGAGGGTGCTGCAAGCGGAGATAAGCCTAAATTGGAACCCCCTTCAGAAACTAGGAGTGTTTGCTTGAATGGTAGCCCTGGGGGCAGGAGACAAAGCCTCAAGCCTACGCAAAGGGGCCACATAAATTCAGTCCCTCCAAGGCCTAAACCCTAGAGAAAAGGCACAGTAGGAAAAAAAAGTCATCCCACCAGCGAAGGGAGACATGGAAGCTAGCCTATCTTGACATGGAATCTGGTTGGGAATTTTATAAAAGGTTTCCCGTGGGAATCTGTAACCTACAGCCTGCCCTCATGCAGATTTGGTGTTCCAACTTGCTACCTTCAGGATCCAAACAGCCCCCATAGAAATATCTCCTTTTCCACTCCTGGCAAGTACGTACTGAGTTGGTATAATTATGGGTTAGTGGGTAGTGCCTGAGTTCAAAAGAAATGGTAGTTGGTGGACCCTGTGGTCTTATTTGTCAAGGGCTTAGTTTATGGATCTCCACGTCTTTACCTCCCTCCTTCCCTCAGTAGGCTTGTACAAAATGCATCCATAGTGTAATTGAGCTCCTCTCAAGCACCTTCTTTTATTGTCATTCTAAAAGTTGAGGTAAAATTAATAGACTGTAAGCCCCTCACATGTTCTCCTTGTCATGTAAATCTTCTAAGGTGCTTGGCAGCACTCTGTACCCTGTGGAGTACTCAGTACCTTTTGTTTGATGTTGTGGACAATACCTCAAAAATAATCCCTTGAACAACAGTGGTGAAGCTTAGAACCGCCTCCCCCCCACCCCTGTGTTGAGAGAAAGCTTCTGCATCCATGGATGTTTTATTGCCCTTGTCTAGCTCGGATTAGCACATAGTCTACAGGCACACACCTGATCATCTACAATTGCTCTCTTACAAAACTAAACTATGTTTTCTACCTTTATCTTGCATCTACCTACCACTTCAACAGTTTATTAAAAAAAATAATAATAATAATAATAAAGGGAGAAATGTGGGATCCACATATAAATCAAGTATAAAAATCAAACGAATATTCATATTTGACCTGATTGTTTATAGTTCATAATGCGTGATCAGAACCAAAAGTTTCTGTGATGACTGCCCTTGTACTGTTCACCATGTAAGAACTTATTCACTATGTAAGAATTCGTTCACCATGTAAGAACTTGTTCATTATGCTTCAGAAGATTGGAGACTGACGAGAACTAGACTTGAGATGGATTAATGATTGTGCATTGAGCATTGACCCCCCTATACAGAATTTTATTGTTGTTAACAACCATTTGATCAATAAATATGAGAGATGCCCTCTCAAAAAAAAAGAAAAAATAATAATAATAATCCCTTAAAAAACCTACTATTAAAATGTAGCAAAACTGAAAAATTAAAAATTAAAAATAATAATAAAAGTTGAGGTAGATAAAATTTCTGTTATTGAGAGATGCTTGAATTTGGATGGCTCTTGTCAACCCTGTATGCTGGCCCCTGCCGTGGTGCTTTGGAAGGAGTATCCTGGTTATATGGACCAGTTGCAAGGTAGTCTAACAGGTGAGGACCCCTTCAACATTTAGGAACCGCATGCCCCTCCTTCAGGCCAGCGCAACTGAATATTTAAACTGAGCATTGCTTCAGGACCCCTAGTGAAATAAAGCCAGTTTTATCTTCCCAGAAGTGTATTTACTCAGATCACCCAACTTTTCTATGACCTGCTCCTTCAATAGCTGGACATGGCTCTGGGTCCCCGTTTCCTTCTCTCCTGACCACTCTTTCCCCAACTCTGCATGAAATTTCAGCTGCAAACCTGATCGTTCCAGTTGCAATCACTCACCCAGTGGGGATTTTGTCCTGTGCCAACTCCATTAGACTGTCTGCTAAAATCCCAGTTGGCCAGAAGAGGGACTTGCGTGGGGTTTGGACAGCCAAAGTGAAGCCACCTCTCTTACTTACTGAAGGACATCAAGACTGAAAAATCAGAGGTGCAGTGTATTCCAGCTCCCCTCCCCTCCAAGTCCAGCTCTTCTTCCTGTCTGTTGATCCCTTTGACCACAGACACCTCCAGGTCCCTCCCCAGATGCCCATCAGCAGGCCCGCAGAGGCACCGCTGCCCAGAGGCCTCCTGTGACTTCCCTTTGCTAAGTCCCAGCCATGCTCAGCATCCACACAGATGGGGTGTTGACTCCCCCGCCCTCCAACTTCACTTCTGGACTTGACCTCCTCGGATTACCCTGTAATCAAGTTAGGTGTCATTTTTATAATAAACTCTATCCCATGATGAATAGTGGTTCTGTTTCTCAGATTGAAATCTGACTGATTCGCCCTTTTATCTGGTCCCAAGAGAGGCATGTAATATTGGTAACAAATATTTGATATATCAGGATTTAATCTGGGCATCTTTTTCCTGAACTATGGAGTGAGGAAATCAAACAGAAAAGATGGGATGGCACTTCTCCAAAAGGAGAGTGTTGACTGCTACTGTCTGTAAAGTTGCCTACTAGCTCATTTTACTGGTTCAAAACATCATTTTCATGTTCTGCTGCTTCTGATCCATCCCTCTTCTTGTTTAATGTTCAGAACCACAGGCTCCAGGCCAGGGCAGAGCTACCAGGCAGAGCTACCAGGAAGCTACCAGGCTTCCTCTCACCATGTTCTTCCACCCCTATTTGTGTGTTTGCAATCCTTTCTCTCCCATGCATGCGCCAGCAGGAATGACACCCCTCTCACGTGCTCTGAAAAGAAATGTTCTTGAGTGGTCATTTTTAAAGATGCCTCGCTGGCATTGCAGAGCAGCGCATCAGCTGAAAAACAGGTATCCCTCTTGGCACACGTTTCTCACTCTGTGAGCACGCCCCAGCAATTCCCATTTAGACTTTACAGAACAATTTTGTAGCATTTCCATTTATTACACATTTAATTGCCTTTTAATTGGTGCAGCTGCTTGCAGCATGTTTGAGGCATGTGGGAACTGTCTTCCTTAGAACCCACTTCAGGCTTGCTTCTTGCCCTGGATTACATCACTGTTGGCCAAAACTTTGTGTCTGGGCCTCCAAGTTTAATCAGACTTGCTGTCTAGTAGAAGAGCTTCTGATATCCACAATTTCTTTGGGTTGTGGGGAAAGAAAATACCAAATTTTGGAGGTGATCTCAGGAGCTAAAGCCACCATTGTTGACATACACCAAGTTCTCAGCAGCTTCCCAGCAGGCGTGTTGTACTTTCACAACTCAGACTGAGATCCTTGGTGGGGACTTCCCAGGAATTGTTGAGAATTGCCATGATTTTTGAGCTCATGAGATGCACCCAGTTGAGTACTTCGGGCTGAGGCTTAGGGAATGGCTTCCCTGATCCTTGGCTCCCCTGTTGGTTTTGTAAACCCCTAATTCTCTACACTAAGACCTGTAATTCCAGGAATGTACAGCATGACTTCTGTTGTCCCAACTGGACTCTGTCTGATACAAACCTCTCCCTTTTCACCACCGCCATGAGTAACAAAAATTTGTTACGCACTTACTGTGAGCCACCATGAGCCAGACACTTTGTTTAGTGTTTTACATGTATCATCTCCTTTAATCATCGTACACAATCAATCCTGTTACTTTCTCCACTACACATAAGGAAGCTGAGGCTGGGAGAAGTTAAGTAATTTTTCCAAAGTCACATAATAACATTTGCAGAGTCACAGAGCTGCAATATCCTTATGAAATTGGCTGGTTGGGGTAACATTCTTCCATGATAAAACATTTTGAAAGTCCAAGAGAAGGTGAGAATGAGTCACTATTTCTCCCAAATAAGATGACCATTTTGACTGAGCAAGGTTCAAAAAGATCATGGTCAAGTCAGAGTAATCAGAGATATAAAGTTCTGGTAAAACTAAGAATATGGGAGGAAAGCATTTGGTGCTGATGGGCATTGTTAAAAAATCAGAAGTGGTTTACAAACCAAAGGTAGAGCCTCGAGAAGGGTGCCTGTGGTGTTGGTGGTACTGATCCCCTTCTACAAGAAGCTGCAGAAGAGGGTCTGGAATTCTGATCACTGCTGCCTTTCCTCCTGACTGAGACCTGAAATATCCTCTTTCCTGACCTCCAGGTTAGGCTTCAGAATGAGCTCTTCACTCCATAGAGACACTACTGACTTGAGCCTCATATTGACTGAACAGCGGCCCACATAGACATTGATGTGATTAAAAGGTTCAGCTGTGATCACAAGTATTTTGGTAATTATCATCATTTCCTGAATCCAGACAAAATAGTATACATTTCTCCCCAAAGATGACTTCAAATATGACTGCTACATATGACTATTAAAGGACTGGGTGGAAGGAAGAAGAGGAGATGCAGGAGAAATCAAGAGTTGCTTTCGTAGTAGACATATGACTCTTACCACACAGACTGGAACATGCAAGAAATATCACATTTTCTTTAATGAAGCTGACTTTGAGGTAAACCCTCCCAAACTGGTGGGAAATTCAATTTTAGTCATTTCTAGGATTCTTTCTCTTCCTGCCCTCCCTTCAGGGACAGGAGAAAGTCCTGCAGTTTCTCTGCAAAACAGACTGTTCAGGAAGGCCTCTCTGGCCACGGTCTCTGAGTCACTGCTGTCACCTTTCAAGCTCACACAGCTCCTTGAAAATGGGAGGTTCTGCTGGGACTGTACTCCACACAGGCTCAGGGATCCTTGCGCTTTCTTTCTGGGAGGGTTCCTCCTTCTGGAGCTGCAACTCAGATGATTCATTCCTCACTGAGGACCTGCTTCCTCCCTGGAAGCCTGTAAGGTCTTTACTTCATGATCTTCATATAATTCAAGTCATTTTCTTCCAAGTGCTTATGTCTATCTAAATTAATGTGGTTCATTTATTTCATTTATTGTATTTGTCTATTTCCCATCTCCCTTTAGTCTCTTCCCCATATGAAAACAACATCAAACATTTACTAAAAACCTGTTCTAAACAAGGTACAAATCCAAGGGTTTTTAAACTAGGTTTTTACAATTCTCAAAATAATCTTATGATATGAATTCTCTTTTGTCAGTCCTACTTCATAAGTGAGGCAAACTGAGGCCCAGAGAGGTTAAGTAACTCATGTAAGATCACACAGATAGAATGGCTGAGGCAGATTCACAGCATCTGGCTCTAGAGTCCTGGTGCTTAACCATGATGCCATTCAGTCTTTTCCTGTTACTGTCATCCCAAAATTTTACTTCTAGATTATTAGACTATACCTGCTCCCCCCTCCCTCCCTCCCTTTCTTCCTTCCACTCTTTCTTCCTTTCTTTAATGCTTATTCAGACAAATCTTAAGTTTACTGCTTTGGTGTTAATTTCTCTTCCTGCTGAAAAAATTATTTTAATGATGTTCTCAAGCAATTGTTTAGTGTTAAATCTTCTGAGGCTTGGTATGTCTGAGAATATCTTTATTTTGTCCTCATGTTTAAATGATTGATTAGATATAAATTCTGGATTGGAAGTATTCTTTTTTTAATACTTTAAAAATATTACCAGTTTTGTTATATTCAGGATTGTTGGGAATTCTAACGTCAATCTGAAATACTTTCCTTTGAACATGACCAATTTTTTTCCTCTCCAAAAGATTTTAGAATTCCCTCTTTGCCTTTTATTTATGTTCTTATTCTAGGGGTGCATGTGTGTGTCTGTGTGTGTGTGTGTGTGTGTGTGTGTGTGTGTGTGTGCGTGGTGTGTAAATCTGTTCTATCTAACCCACTGCTTTTTCAGTCTTAGTTATGAACATCAAGTATTTACTGTTATGTAATAAATATACCAAAATGTAGTGGATCAAGGCATAAACTTTTATCAATTTGTGTTCTATATGCTGGAGATTTGGGCTGGGTTTCGTTGGTGGTTCCTGGGTGGTCAGCTGTTAATCAGCTAAATCGCTCTGCTTCTGAGTGTTAGCTGGATATCAGCTGGGAGAATGGCTCATCTGGCCATGTGTCCTTCATCATCCCTCTGGCTGGCTCGGGCATAGTCATAAGGAAACTCGGGCTTCTGAAAAACAACAGAAGATGGCAAGTTGCTATATGTGGCACTTTTAAAGTCCCTGCATGTATCAGTTTTTCCTCCTGTCCCATTGGCTAAACCAAGAATTCACTTGGCCAAGATTCACTTGGCCAAGCCTAGAATCAAGAAAGGGGACTACCAGGGGAGGGGACTACTGGAGGTCATGGATACAGAGAGATGAAGCCCTCGGAGGCCATTACTTCAATATCTGCCATATCCTCCTTTTCTGGAAAATTCTTGATTGCTTTTTTCAACTATTTTCTCCACTACATTTATTTTTACTCTCTCTTTCTGAGATTCCTAACATACAGGTTAGTTTTATTTTCCATCTTTTATTTTTATAGTTTAACTGTTTTAGTCTTTCTTAAAATCTTCTAGGAGAGTTCTTGACCTGAACTATCATATCATTTATTCATTTCTGTGGCTATAATCCATTCTGTTATCCAAACGATCCACTGAGTTCCTCATTTTAACAATTACATTTTTCATTCCTATCATCTTCAGTCTTTCTTTGACTGTTCCAGCCTCATATTTTCAGAACTGTCCCTTATCCTATTAAAGTTATTTCCTGTGCTTACTGTAAATCTGATTCTATCAGGTTTGTTATGTCTGAATCTTTTGCTATGTGTTTTCCCTTTGCTGTTTTTCTTTTAACGTGTGGATGTATTATTGTCACTTTATCTCTTTGACTCATATTTGACCCGTTACTCTGGGAGTATAGTACCTTGGCTGATAGTATAGTGGGTATCTGGAAGAAAGGGTGAAAACTCAGGTCCTGGCTTGTGCCTCTTCCGGCAAGTTCAGGGAACATGCAGCATGTGGAAAACCTAACTTCCGGGCTCTGGTATTCCCTATTTACTACCCCACTCCCCAAAAAGCGACACTGCCCCTAGGGGAAACTTCCTCCAGTTTTCAAAGTAGCATTTTAACATTCTTGCCCACTTAGCATGTATCAGGCCAGTTTCAAGTACTTTTACATGTATTGTATCTTTTAAACCACTCTAAGAGTTATGTATAATTATTACATCCATTTGAGCAAGGAAAACAAAGGCAGAGAGAAAGCAAATTTCCCAGAATCGTAGAGCAATAAGTGGTAGAGGCAGGATTCAAATCTTGGCTGTTTGGCTTTAGGACCCATGAGCTTAACTTTCATAGGGAGAGTCAGGAAGGCCCTGGAATGAGGAAACCTGAGGAACCAGGCCTTTTGCTGCCCCGGTTTATTACCCGCTGCTACCCACGTGGGCTCCAGCACTTCCTTGACATCACCTTGACACTTCTAGCTGCTGCTGAACCAGCAAGCCTGTTGATCTGCCTGGCAAGCAATTTTCTGCCCCTGGCAGTGTAAAAGAACAAGCAGGGTACAACTAGACAACTCTGTTGTGTTTCCAGTCTAGGTACCAGACCCTCCTTCCCACTTCATACTCCTCCCACATTCCTCCCCCCAACCCTGAGAACCAGTCACATTCTGCCTCCCCAGGATCTTTTTACTTGTGGGTGTGTTTGTGTGTGTATGTCCACACGCATGCCATGTTATTAGCTGCATCAAATTTGTTTATGCGACATCTTTGGGATTGGTTCAGGGGAGGCAGCCAGCATCTCATATTAACTCATATTAGGCAGGAAACATCTGTACATGTAGTTTCCGAAGTAATTTATTCCCTAACCCAAGCCCCGAAGATCATCTAGCTCCATGAATCCTAATCTCTGCTCTTCACCAGCAATTTCCTTCTAGTTCATATTCAACCCCCAAAATCAACACAGGAATTCTATTATTATATCAATCTTTCCTGCAGAAATGGATCCTGATATATAGTTGCATACATATAAACACCAAGATTCAGGACAAAACCTAACTTTATAACATTTTCTAGTCCTTCCTGTCATTGCCTCAAATAATTTGCTTTCTTATTCTTGACACTGATGCTTAAGCCCTCCTGCTTTGAGCACTTTTACCATTTCTCTTGAATAATGCAGGCAGTTAGCTCTGTCTCTAGCCACACTTAAAAGGGCACCAGGCTCCATACTAACTACAGTCCTTCTAGATATATCCAGGACTGCACCTTTCAGCCCAGGCTAGGCCTGCAGGTCCTGCTTTTGCTCCTCACCTGAATTGCAGCCATCCTTCAAAGTGCAGTTCGAATAGTCTTACCTCCAGGAAGCTTTCCCTCAATGCTCAACCCAAAGTAATCTCTCTGAATTTACCTAGCAAAGAAGTTGCAAAGGCTACACACATGCAGGGTTTGCTCTTCTGGCAGGTGACTGTTTGCATTCAGGTCCTCCAAACCATCTCCTGGACTGTCCGCAGTCCCTCACGAGGCTAACCACAGAGACCAGACCTCCCCTGCTCCCACCTCCTGCTTCCTTTTCCAGTTTATTACAGCAGGTGCACCATTTGGATGTGCACTGTGAATGTAAGTCTGGATATAAGTTTCATGTTGGATGCCAGTCCTGACTCTTTCATCACTTAGTTTCGTCACTTTGTACCAGTCACTGTACTCATCTGATCCTTATATTTCTCAGCTACAAAAAGAGGAGGCTAGGAGATTCCTGAGGCTCAGCAGCCCATGATTCAGGTTGTAAGTACCTTCAGGACAAAGACCACAAGTCCTGAACTTTTTTTCTACTGCAGCACTGTGAGAAAATATTGGTACTTAATATTGTTAGCATAGTTAAGAAATTAGTGATTATCTTAAGTGCGCTTTTTTTTTTGCTCTAATTTTTTAGTAGGTGGCCTTAATCTAGTGGAATGCCATCCTGGGTGTATTTTCAGAAATGATCTCCGGAGAACAGAAATTAGATTTATCAGCTGGCCGTATTTTTTCAGGGGTGTCCAAGTTTCTTAAGACTCTATCATGCTGAGCAGCTTCCCTGAGAAAATGTCCTCTGGTAACATAGATAAATGGAGATGTGCTGTAGCTTGCTCATTGCCATACCTAAATTACATGATCCCCATTTTTCCAGAAATTGGAGTCAAGATTCCGAGGAAAAAACAAGGGATTTTATGTCTATGGCAGAGGCCTTCCTGCGGTTAGGACATGGTCTGAGCATGGTGGTAAAGAGGGAATTTGGTTCCTTCCTCAGACTGAATCGCTGGTTCCAGAAGACTGCCTCCCACTGAGGACTGAAGAGAAGGGGGAAGACCTGGCTTCAAAGGCAGATGCTCAAATGCTCTCAGGGATTTCTGAAAATCCAAGGAGCAGACAATCATCTAGAATCAACCCAGAAGAAAAAACTGGAGCTTCCAAGGTCCCCCCACCAGTAACTGTATGACTCTGCCCCACACCCAGTGTTCCTAAGACTGCCTAACAACCATAATCTTCACAGCTCACGCACCATGCAGGCACACAGTGGAAGGGCTGGCTCTCTGCTGTCACATCAGTTAAAACCCAGCCAAGCAGTGGGAATTCTCTGTATTTTGTTCTATTATTAGAATCCAATTACCATCCAGTGGTATGCTAGAGGGAAGCGCTGGTCTTCTGCGTCAGCAAACACAGAATGCAGCAGTTTGGTGAGCAAGCTGGGAGCTTCAGAGCTTAGAGCAAAAGGTAGAGAAATGATTTTATTTCTGCCCAAAGTATGTCATGCCTACTGGGATTCCCCTGGCTTCAGGATATAGCTAGATCAGCTTAGCCTTATAAAGGCAGAGACCTTATTTTGGTGGTATGTTGACCTTTAAGATGGGAAACCCTTTGCCCAGGCCTACATGCACGTACGCTATTTTGTTTTATTTACTGTGCCCACCTGTGTCCATCCCCTCAATGTAGCCCCGGTGACCACTGGATACCTCTCCTCAGGTTTCAAGAAGCTGCTGCTGCTTCAGAAACTGCTATCTTGAGGCAAGACCTAATAGCCTCTGGTCCTGTTGCTTAACCCTCTTCCCTTTTCTTGACTGAGGTCCCACTGGTGAGGAAGCCCCAAGCTGCTTGGTGGTAAATGGTTTGATTGATGTGGAAATAGTTTGATGCATTTTTTATGCTTATAAACAGGTTAATGGATGTTCAGCCCAAAGGTTCTCTTGGCAAATTCTTGAGATGACTTGTTCTACCAAGACTGGAAAAGGAGTTATGCTTTTTGTTATTCTTGAAAAGAAGTTAAGACCCTCTCTTAGACAATCTGAAACTTCCTTGTGTGTTTAGAGTAGCTGGAATAAAGGGAAGAATTGCCTTTACTTGTGATAGTAAATGAGGTGCTAGGAGAGAACAGGGGCAGTGTCTTCAAGTAAGGGACTCACACATATAAGCTCAGATCTTTGAGTAAGGGACACACACATTTATCTCAGATCTTCTAGATGCCTTGGAATTAAAAGATGTTGTTTCTGTCCCATTCAGCCTTTGAAATTCCTAATTGGACTCTTTGATTCACTCCATCCTGGCTGTTCCTGCATGCAGGTAGACCAGATGTTGCAGATGGAAAGGCACTGAAAAAGGTGAGGAAACAGGCTACCGGGTCCTTAAGTCCTACACTCAGTGGGCTTCCTCCAAGCCCATACTGTCCCTTTCTGGCCAGGGAGTTCCTTTGTCCAGATTAGAGGCAGACCTAGGGCCTGAAACAAAGCAGAGCAAGAGGCTACCAGGTCCCCTTCCCCTAGGCCCACATCCAAGCCTCAGTCCCCTTTACCCGACCTCTCCTGCACATGAGCAAGAAGCAAATGCAGGAGGAAGAGAACACAGAGATTTCATCCCAGTGTCTGGAGCAGATACGGTAAATGGCCACCCACCCAGGTGTCCTAGACCAGGACAGCAATCTCAGACCACCTGATTTTACCTTGCACTTTGTGAATTATCCTTGAAAGCTCTTGTTGTTTTTCTTTTAGTTGAAGTCAAAATAGTCCTCTCTAATCTGACCAGGAATTGCAGGAAACCAAAGCATGATTCAAAAAAAATTGTAAATTTTAGACTCTCTTCTATCTGAAGGTTTACAGCTGTGCCAGGCAAACCTAGGTAGTTTTTCCTTGGAACCCTCTAATCCTCCTGTTTCTGTACCTGTTCACTTTTCCAGACCACCAGCTTTCTTTGGATACTTTGGCTTTTCTGGTATACCTTATCCTGATGTTAAAATCTGCTCCAGAAAATATTATCAACACATTTTATAATCAGTGGTGTCTTATAGTCAGTGAAATACAGTATTATGTATGGAATACTACACATTAGGAATATTGCACATTACCTCACTTAACACAAAATTCTACAAGGTTGGTAATATTTCTCTTCAAGAGATTTGGGGAGTGAGAACCATAAATATTAATCAAATTGTTCAAAATCATACATCTGGTAAGCAACAGGACTCAGATTTGGACTCAGGTCTTTCAAATTCAAATTCTAGGCTTTTTCCAAAACAGCATGCTGCTTCTCAAAAACAAATAGCACTTGCCCTCATGCAAGGAGTCAGCTCAAAATGAGCAATAGGGTTGCAGACTGTTCTGCTGCATATGCATACAAGGCAGCATACTGGGGAGAGCAGCACCACTAAGAGCATTATCCACAAGCTAACGGCAGACAGTGAAAGGGAGAGGAAGTCAGCATGGTTATTACAATGTGCAGGGGTGAAAATGCCCTTCTGGGAATTGGTAGCAAGCATAGCAAATCTGTCCTAACCAAACAGTTGTCCATTGAATACAGTGAGGAGGGAATCCTCTGAATCTTCTGCAGCAGAAACAAAAAGGGGACAATATATTAACACATTATGATAGAGAAGTAGGACATGGGCACTTCACCTGGGCACTCCAGATAAAGAGCTACTGCCAGCATTCCAGCAGGAGGAACTGGGGGTCAAAATTAAGCTCCAAATTATTGAAATGCTGACTTGAGGAATCCAGTGAATCCATTTAAGATTATCCATTTTGATATTTCACTTTCAAAAACCCTCTTAAATATAATTACATTTTAAGAAGCCCAATGCAATAACGTCAGTGGCATGCACATGTGTCCCCCGTGGATTTACCAAGCGGGTGCTCCCAGCGCTGATGCTCAAGTGAAAGTGGCTGCCCATGCTTGGCTGCACGCTGCACACCTCAGAGAGAAGGCCATGAGAGTTGGGACAGGAAACTTGCATGATCGTTGCCCTAAACTTAGTCTCTGTTAAAAGAATAATGATGACCAGTCCTGCTCTACTTAATAGGGATAATATGAGGACAAAAGGAATATTGGTATGTCTTCCCAGTTGTAAATTAGTATTCTTTATAATAAGGCAGTTAGTCAAGATAATTCCTTTTTAGCCAACCCACGGGTACTATTTATTTTGGGAGAAAAAATTGCATAAATATTATATGGGTGACCCAAGTTAAATGAATTGGGCAATAAAGGATTTGTTAAATACCTTTCTCTGCTGGGCACTGCACTAGGTGCTGTTTTTATTAAAGACTAATTGGTCATTTAGTTGGCTGGGGAATAGTAATTGCTTTGAAATGTGAGCTGTTTTGAATAATAGCTATCAGTTTAATAAGGATTTACTATGCAGACTTTATGGGCACAGAGGGAAAGAGTTTCAGAAAAAGACCTGAGCTTTATAGGGCTCGTGCAATTCCATTAGGCAATGTTTTCCCATGAGTCTCTGGAAATGGGTCCTGCTTTTCCCTATGGAATAATAGGACCTGGGCTTGTTATTAACCAGGAAGAAATAAAAGTGTTCTGAAAACCCAGCAATAGGCTAATCTGATCTCTCCGGGATGGAATGAGTTTCAGGTCTGGCATCTCAGGCTTGCAGGTGGAGAGAAGCTAGTTTTCAAGGAAACAGAGTTAAACTATGTACCAGTTCTCTATAAAGAACAAATGAGTCATTCTTTACTCTCATCTATATTTCTTTTAAATTGATAGTAGATCTACAGACTCAATCAGATTCAGAGTCACTATTCATCCAAGACCACTTCAGCACTGATTCCACCTGTTTCCACCAGGAGGCGAACAGCACCTGCCCGGCACTTTTCTGGTGATGTTGGTAGCTGTTGATGGTCAGTATCCAGTGTCACTGAGCCACTGCAGTTTGCAGAATATAATATTGGATTCTGTCATTCCTTTTCTATTTATTAGGTGGAATACTTCCATAAGGAAGATTCACCCTTAGCAACCACTTGGTTACCCTTAGGTACCCTGATTCAAACTCTAGAAGTCATAATGAAAATACCAATAAGCTCAACTTTGCATACACACTGAAAACACACACACACACACACACACATGCAATCACACAAACTTCTGCATGATCAAAAACAACACAAGCAAGGTTAAAATAAAAATGATAAACTGTATCAATATTGGCAGCACACATCACAAAGGGCTAATGTCCCTAATATGTAAAGAGCCCATGGAAATGGGTAGGAAGGGAATAATCAGCTGACAGAAAAGCAAGCAAAGCCTATGCACAGACTGTTCACAGAAAGGGAAATATAAATAAAGTGTCACTTTAAAAAATGAAATTACAGGGGGCGGAGCCAAGATGGCGACATGAGTAGAGCAGTGGAAATCTCCTCCCAAAAACACATACAGCTATGAAAATATAACAAAGAAAAATCTTCCTAAAATAGAGACCACAGGACACAGGACAACATCCAGACCACATCCACACCTGCAAGAACCGAGCACCTTGCAAAGGGGGTAAGATACAAGCCCCGGCCCGGCGGGACCCGAGCGCCCCTCCCCCCGGCTCGAGTGCTTTTTGGAAGCCTTAAAGGGACAGGGACCCTGTTGCTAGGGAGGCAGGGTGGCGGGAACGGTGAGCGGGTGCCTGGGACGGGCACTTGAGGACGGAGGAAATCGCGCGTTTTTCCCCTTTTTTTTTCTCTTGTTGGCGAGTGCTTTTTGGAAGCCTTAAAGGGACAGGGACCCCGGTGCTAGGGAGGCAAGGCGGTGGGACTGGTGAGCGGGTGCCTGGGACCGGCGCCTTAGGACAAAGAATATCCCGCGTTTTTCCCTGCGGGACCGGTGGGCGGGTGCCTGAGATCGGCACCTGAGGACGGAGGAAATCGCGCGTTTTTCCCATTTTTTTTTTTTTTCTCTTTTTGGCAAGTGCTTTTTGGAAGCCTTAAAGGGACAGGGACCCCGGTGCTAGGGAGGAAGGCGGCGGGACTGGTGAGCAGGTGCCTGGGACCGGTGCCTGAGGACAAAGAATATCGCGTGTTTTTCCCTGCGGGACCAGTGGGCACGTGCTTTTTGGAAGCCTTGAAAGGACAGGGACCCTGGTGCTAGGGAGACAGGGCAGCAGGACTAGTGAGCGGGTGCCTGGGACCGGCGCCTGAGGACAAAAAAAAAAATTACGTGTTTTTTCCTTTTCTTTTTTTTTTTTTTCTCTTCCCTCTCTCATTGTTGCTGTTGTTGTTTTGGTTTGGAGAGTGCTTTTAGGAAGTCTTAAAGGGGCAGGACAGGTCACTTAGACCAGAGGCAGCGAATCTGGGGATCTCTGGGCATTCTAACCCCCTGGGCAGCAGGGAGCACAGAGGCCCCTTACGGAGATAAATAGCCTCCCAGCCACTCCCCCTCCAATGGGGCTCCACCATTTTGGAGGAAAAGCCCCAGCCAGGCCACGCCCACAGCAACAGCAGAGATAAACCCCATAGCAACCGAGCAGGAAGCAGAAGCCTTGTCTGCACACAGCTGCCCAGCACAAGCCACTAGAGGTCGCTATTATCCCAGCTGAGGAAGGCCACAAACCAACAAGAAGGGAAGCTCTTCCAGCAGTCACTTGTACCAGCTCTGCACACTATCTCTATCACCTTGAAAAGACAAAACTACAGGCAGACAAAGATCACAGAGACAACACCTGAGAAGGAGACAGACCTAACCAGTCATCCTGAAAAAGAATTCAAAATAAAAATCATGAACATGCTGACAGAGATGCAGAGAAAAATGCAAGAGCAGTGGGATGAAGTCCAGAGGGAGATCACAGATGTCAGGAAGGAGATCACAGAAGTGAAACAATCCCTGGAAGGATTTATAAGCAGAATGGATAAGATGCAAGAGGCCATTGAAGGAATAGAAGCCAAAGAACAGGAACATATAGAAGCTGACATAGAGAGAGATAAAAGGATCTCCAGGAATGAAACAACACTAAGAGAACTATGTGACCAAGCCAAAAGGAATAATATTCGTATTATAGGGATACCAGAAGAAGAAGAAAGAGGAAAAGGGATAGAAAGTCTCTTTGAAGAAATAATTGCTGAAAACTTCCCCAAACTGGGGGAGGAAATAATCGAACACACCATGGAATTACACAGAACCCCCAACAGAAAGGATACAAGGAGAACAACACCAAGACACATAGTAATTAAAATGGCAAGGATCAAGGACAAGGAAAGAGTTTTAAAGGCAGCAGAGAGAAAAAGGTCACCTATAAAGGAAAACCCATCAGGCTAACATCAGACTTCTCGACAGAAACCCTACAGGCCAGAAGAGAATGGCATGATATACTTAATGCAATGAAACAGAAGGGCCTTGAACCAAGGATACTGTATCCGGCACGACTATTATTTAAATATGATAGTGGGATTAAACAATTCCCAGACAAGCAAAAGCTGAGGGAATTTGCTTCCCATAAACCACCTCTACAGGGCATCCTACAGGGACTGCTCTAAATGGGAGCACCCCTAAAAAGAGCACAGAACAAAACACACAACATATGAAGAATGGAGGAGGAGGAATAAGAAGGGAGAGAAGAAAAGAATCTCCAGACAGTGTATATAACAGCTCAATAAGCGAGCTAAGTTAGGCAGTAAGATACTAAAGAAGCTAACCTTGAACCTTTGGTAACCACGAATCTAAAGCCTGCAATGGCAATAAGTACATATCTCTCAATAGTCACCCTAAATGTAAATGGACATAATGCACCAATCAAAAGACACAGAGTAATAGAATGGATAAAAAAGCAAGACCCATCTGTATGCTGCTTACAAGAAACTCACCTTAAACCCAAAGATAAACATAGACTAAAAGTCAAGGGATGGAAAAACATATTTCAGGCAAACAACAGTGAGAAGAAAGCAGGGGTTGCAGTACTGATATCAGACAAAATAGACTTCAAAACAAAGAAAGTAACAAGAGATAAAGAAGGACACTACATAATGATAAAGGGCTCAGTCCAACAAGATGATATAACCATTCTAAATATATATGCACCCAATACAGGAGCACCAGCATATGTGAAGCAAATACTAACAGAACTAAAGAGGAAAATAGACTGCAATGCATTCATTTTAGGAGACTTCAACACACCACTCACCCCGAAGGATAGATCCACCGGGCAGAAAATAAGTAAGGACACAGATGCACTGAACAACACCCTAGAACAGATGGACCTAATAGACATCTATAGAACTCTACATCCAAAAGCAACAGAATATACTTTCTTCTCAAGTGCACATGGAACATTCTCCAGAATAGACCACATACTAGCTCACAAAAAGAGCCTCAGTAAATTCCAAAATATTGAAATTCTACCAACCAATTTTTCAGACCACAAAGGTATAAAAGTAGAAATAAATTCTACAAAGAAAACAAAAAGGCTCACAAACACATGGAGGCTTAACAACATGGTACTAAATAATCAATGGATCAATGAACAAATCAAAATATATATCAAGGAATATATAGAAACAAATGACAACAACAACACTAAGCCCCAACTTCTGTGGGACGCAGCGAAAGCAGTCTTAAGAGGAAAGTATATAGCAATCCAGGCACACTTGAAGAAGGAAGAACAATCCCAAATGAATAGTCTAACATCACAATTATCAAAACTGGAAAAAGAAGAACAAATGAGGCCTAAAGTCAGCAGAAGGAGGGACATAATAAAGATCAGAGAAGAAATAAACAAAATTGAGAAGAATAAAACAATAGCAAAAATCAATGAAAACAAGGCTGGTTCTTTGAGAAAATAAACAAAAGAGATAAGCCTCTAGCCAAACTTATTAAGAGAAAAAGAGAATCAACACAAATCAACATAATCAGAAATAAGAATGGAAAAATCATGACAGACTCCACAGAAATACAAAGAATTATTAAAGACTACTATGAAAACCTATATGCCAACAAGCTGGAAAACCTAGAAGAAATGGACAACTTCCTAGAAAAATACAACCTCCCAAGACTGACCAAGGAAGAAACACAAAAGTTAAACAAACCAATTACGAGCAAAGAAATTGAAACGGTAATCAAAAAAACTACTCAAGAACAAAACCCCGGGGCCGGACGGATTTACCTCGAAATTTTATCAGACACACAGAGAAGACATAATACCCATTCTCCTTAAAGTGTTCCACAAAATAGAAGAGGAGGGAATACTCCCACACTCATTCTATGAAGCCAACATCACCCTAATACCAAAACCAGGCAAAGATCCCACCAAAAAAGAAAATTACAGACCAATATCCCTGATGAATGTAGATGCAAAAATACTCAATAAAATATTAGCAAACAGAATTCAACAGTATATCAAAAGGATCATACACCATGACCAAGTGGGATTCATCCCAGGGATGCAAGGATGGTACAACATTCAAAAATCCATCAACATCATCCACCACATCAACAGAAAGAAAGACAAAAACCACATGATCATCTCCATAGATGCTGAAAAAGCATTTGACAAAATTCAACATCCATTCATGATCAAAACTCTCAGCAAAATAGGCATAGATGGCAAGTACCTCAACATAAAAAAGGCCATATATGATAAACCCACAGCCAACATCATACTGAACAGCGAGAAGCTGAAAGCTTTTCCTCTGAGATTGGGAACTAGACAGGGATGCCCACTCTCTGTACTATTATTTAACATAGTACTAGAGGTCCTGGCCATGGAAATCAGACAAAACAAAGAAATACAAGGAATCCAGATTGGTAAAGAAGAAGTTAAACGGTCACTATTTGCAGATGACATGATATTGTACATAAAAAACCCTAAAGACTCCACTCCAAAAATACTAGAGCTGATAACGGAATACAGCAAAGTTGCAGGATACAAAATTAACACACAGAAATCTGTAGCTTTCCTATATACTAACAATGAACCAATAGAAAGAGAAATCAGGAAAACAATTCCATTCACAACTGCACCAAAAAGAATAAAATATCTAGGAATAAATATAACCAAAGAAGTGAAAGACCTATACCCTGAAAACTACAAGTCACTCTTAAGAGAAATTAAAGGGGACACTAACAAATGGAAACTCATCCCATGCTCCTGGCTAGGAAGAATTAATATCATCAAAATGGCCATCTTGCCCAAAGCAATATACAGATTTGATGCAATCCCTCTCAAATTACCAGCAACATTCTTCAATGAACTGGAACAAATAATTCAAAAATTCATATGGAAACACCAAAGACCCCGAATAGCCAAAGCAATCCTGAGAAAGAAGAATAAAGTAGGGGGGATCTCACTCCCCAACTTCAAGCTCTACTACAAAGCTACAGTAATCAAGACAATTTGGTACTGGCACAAGAACAGAGCCACAGACCAGTGGAACAGATTAGAGACTCCAGACATTAACCCAAACATATATGATCAATTAATATTTGGTAAAGGAGCCATGGACATACAATGGCGAAATGACAGTCTCTTCAACAGATGGTGCTGGCAAAACTGGACAGCTACATGTAGGAAAATGAAACTGGACCATTGTCTAACTGCATACACAAAAGTAAATTCAAAATGGATCAAAGACCTGAATGTAAGTCATGAAAACATAAAACTCTTAGAAAAAAACATAGGCAAAAACCTTTTAGACATAAACATGAGTGACCTCTTCTTGAACATATCTCCCCAGGCAAGGAAAACAACAGCAAAAATGAGCAAGTGGGACTACATTAAGCTGAAAAGCTTCTGTACAGCGAAAGACACCATCAATAGAACACAAAGGAACCCTACAGTATGGGAGAATATATTTGAAAATGACAGATCTGATAAAGGCTAGACGTCCAAAATATATAAAGAGCTCACACGCCTCAACAAACAAAAAACAAATAACCCAATTAAAAAATGGGCAAGGAACTGAACAGACAGTTCTTTAAAAAAGAAATACAGATGGCCAACAGACACATGAAAAGATGCTCCACATCACTAATTATCAGAGAAATGCAAATTAAAACTACAATGAGGTATCACCTCACACCAGTAAGGATGGCTGCCATGCAAAAGACAAACAACAACAAATGTTGGCGAGGCTATGGAGAAAGGGGAACCCTCCTACACTGCTGGTGGGAATGTAAATTAGTTCAACCATTGTGGAAAGCAGTATGGAGGTTTATCAAAATGCTCAAAACAGACCTACCATTTGACCCAGGAATTCCACTCCTAGGAATTTACCCTAAGAATGCAGCAATCAAGTTTGATAAAGACAGATGCACCCCTATGTTTATCGCAGCACTATTTACAATAGCCAAGAATTGGAAGCAACCTAAATGTCCATCAGTAGATGAATGAATAAAGAAGATGTGGTACATATACACAATGGAATACTACTCAGCCATAAGAAGAGGGCAAATCCTACCATTTGCAGCAACATGGATGGAGCTGGAGGGTATTATGCTCAGTGAAATAAGCCAAGCGGAGAAAGAGAAATACCAAATGATTTCACTCATCTGTGGAGTATAAGAACAAAGGAAAAACTGAAGGAACAAAACAGCAGGGGAATTACAGAACCTAAAAATGGACTAACAGGTACCAAAGGGAAAGGGACTGGGGAGGATGGGTGGGTAGGGAGGGATAAGGGGGGGGAAGAAGAAAGGGGGTATTAAGGTTAGCATGCATGGTGGGGGGAGGGAGAAAGGGGAGGGCTGTACAACACAGAGAAGACAAGTAGTGATTCTACAACATTTTGCTATGCTGATGGACAGTGACTGTAAAGTGGTTTATAGGGGGGACCTGGTATAGGGGAGAGCCTAGTAAACATAATATTCTTCATGTAAGTGTAGATTAAAGAAACAAAAAGAAAGAAAGAAAAGGGGGATTACTCCTTGATAGGATAAAACTAACTGTAAATCAATGATTAATGCATGCTTAAATATCCTTAATTTTGATCACTTAAGGGTGTCAAATGATCGGCTATGGAGGTACACTTTTGTGATAATATTCCTTTCTCTTAAAAAAAAAAAGAAGCAGTTCCTGTGTGGTGACCTCCAATGAGTTCTACACAATGGTATAAAGGGCATATCAAAGTGTGGGCAAAGGGTCTGTTTGTGTTTATACAGAGGATCAAAGCCTAATTTCGCTACCCAGAAAATGAACTAAGATACGACATAAAGAAGAACTTTCAACATCAGCACTCCCTGGAAGACTCATACCAGAAGACGATCATCAAAAAACCTCAACAAAGATCCAGGTGATGCTGCAGTTGTAGCTGCATCCCACCGGTTCCTGGACTTGACATTGGAATGAAAAAGGAGACATCTAAGCTGGCCTGTGCTTTCAGTAAAACAACAAATTTGACTGGATCTATACTGTTGGAACTCAACCAAGAATTAGGAGAAGTGCAAGTTGTAGCGCTCCAAATCTTACAACTACAGAGTATCTACGGTTAAAAGAACATATGGGATGTGAACAGTTCCCAGGAATGGGTTGTTTTAATTTGTCTGATTTCTCTCAGACTGTTCAAGTACAGTTGGGCAATATCCATCATATCATAGACAAATTTTTACAAATGCCTAGGGTGCCTAACTGCTTTTCTTGGCTTCACTGGAGATGGCTGGTAAATATAAATCTGGTTTGGTTATGTAACTGTATTCCTATTATGTTAATGTGTGTGCACAATTTAATTAGTAGTTTAAAACCTATACGTGCTTAAGTTAGTCTACAAGAAGATATGTCAAAGAAATAATCAATCTTCCCATGTTTTCTTCCATCTGCTACCTCCATAGCTTTTCTTCTTCCTTCCTAATTACAACCCTTAAACAGAATTCGTGCCTCATATCGAATTTACCGAGTATCATAATTCCTCCAAGTGGTAAAGATACCTCAAGACAAATGCTGGGCATAGAAGCCACAGGGCATAAATCTGCAAAGAAGTAAAAAGCTAACCTTTTCAAACAATATGGCTTCTCTCTCACTTACCAACTTTGCATCTCCCTGTATGGCCCCGGAAGATGACTGGTTAGCCAGAGACGGGTAAGATTCCTCAAGGGAGGAACAACCTAAGACAGGCACAGTCACAGGGGGGCCATCAGGTGAGACATTGGGGATCAACAGTGGTGAGGCTTAGAACCTCACCCCCCCCCCCCCGTTTTGATAGAAATCTTCTGCATCCATGGATGTTTTAATGCCCTTGTCTAGCTTGGATTAACACATAGACTACAGGCACACACCTGATCATCTACAATTGCTCTCTTACAACACTAAACTATGTTTTCTACCTTTATCTTGCATCTACCTACAACTTCAGCATTTTATTAAAAATAAAAATAATAATAATAATAAAGGGAGAAATGTGGGATCCACATATAAATCAAGTATAAAAATCAAATGAATATTCATATTTGAACTGATTGTTTATAGTTCATAATGCGTGATCAAAACTGAAAGTTTCTGTGATGACTGCCCTTGTACTGTTCACCATGTAAGAACTTATTCACTATGTAAGAATTTGTTCACCATGTAAGAACTTGTTCGTTATGCTTCAGAAGATTGGAGACTGATGAGAATTAGGCTTGAGGTTGATTAATGCATTGAGCATTGACCCCCCTATACAGGATTTTATTGTTGTTAACAACCATTTGATCAATAAATATGAGAGATGCCCTCTCAAAAAAAACATTGAGACACAGACAGACAAAGACAGACAGATAACTGAGTGCACTCACCAGCCGGCACAGGGCCCTCCAGGTCGGGAGTCCTGGAGGTCTCTGGGATCCTGGACAAGCCCCCAAATGTTGTGCCCAAAGTTACGAATCCCAGAAGACCACGAAGGAACCAACACCGATGCAAAAGCAAAGAGCCTTTATTCAAGCCAGCTTGAGCTCAATCTCTCATCTACACCAACGCAGTGGCAAGATGCCAGAGAAAGAGAGCGCGTTTTCCCCAGAACAAAGGTTTTATGGGTTTCCAGGGCAGTTTGGGGGGGAGTGATGGCCATGGCCCTGGCTAATTTGCTGGGCCTGGGCGTAGTTTGGGGGGTGATGAGTCGTGGCTTTGGTCAGTTGGCAGGGTCCAGGGGTGGTGGGTGTTCTTGCTGACTGGAGGGGAGAGAGGGACTAAGCTCCAATTGGGTGAAATAGGATCCAGGTCCCGATTGGCTGAAATAGAATCTGGGAGCTTGCCCTTTCAAGCTTTTAACAACCTACCTGAAATTTCCAGATTCGCAGCTGTGAGGTTATCTGCCTGTTAAAATCTCTGCCCTCCCTTTACTCCCCAAAACATGTCCTGACCAGAAACAATCCTTTCTTTTCTTTTGCTAATAAATTCCTTGCCCTACCTTCCTGCCAATAAGAACCTTCCATTTTGAACAACTCCTCAGGGCATCTCTCCACTTGCTCGATGGGATGCTGCCCAATTCATGAATCATTTATAAAGCCAATTGGACCTTCAGATTCACTCAGAAATTTTTTTCAACAGAACCTACAATCTGCCTTTGCCTTCCTCTCCACAGTGTTCCCCTGAGATCTTCACATGCCAGCAACTTTCCAGAACGCCACCATGAGGACCCCCTCTGCCTTTCCCAGAAAATGAGAGCCCCTCAATCCCTCTATTCCCCTTCACAGACGCACAGACTCTGTGGGGTCTGCATGGGACTGTAGTAGTAGTGTTGGATTCTCCCTGAGGAGGATGCCGCCCCAATTCACTCACGAAAGGTGTCTCTTGATGCAACAAGCAAGAGGAATTTACTCAGGAACCAGCTAGCTGGGGTCCAAGCATCAGCCTGACACAGCGGGTCTCAACAAGGACCCTGAGCACACAAAGCCAGAAGGTTTTATAGCATTTTCAAAGGGGGCAACATTTTCCACAATCACAATACAGTGTTTTTTCATAGACACATAAATCTTTGGCTGGGGCCACATCCTGGGGTCTGGTTAGATAAGATTACCTTCGGAATGTTTAGGGTGGTTCTAGCAAGATAAGCTTGGTGTGTATGATTAACTGATTTGAGGTCAGCTAACTAAAGGTCACTACATTTAACACTGGCTGACTAACTTGTTTTTCAAGATTCTAATAATTTTCCTCCTTCTAGGTTAGGGGGTGGTATTTAAGCCTTTAAGATGGCTGCACTTATGCTAACTTTTGATTTTTCAGATCCTACAGTAGAACCAATCAAGACAGAGTAGGTTATTCTCTGGAAACAAACCCCAAATCTCAGTGGCTGAACACAACAAAGCTGATTTCTTACTCCTACCACACATCTGATGCAGGCCAGTGGAGGGGCTCTGCTCCCTGGGATCACTCAGGGCCTCAGGCCAGCAAAAGCATCACCTGGGCATTGCTGCTGTGATGACTGAAACAGTGTGAACCTAGTTGGAAGTGACACATGTCACTTCTGGTCATGGTTCTTTGGTTAAAACCAATCACACATTGGTGTTGTAGGACCCCAACCTCCCTGAGAAATAAGTTAGCCTAAGAGTGGCCATCTTGAAGCCCAAAAAGCCATTCTGATATATGACTCAGAGGGAACAACTGAAACCAGGTAACTCCTCTGGAAAAACAAGTTAATCAATCATGACTGCTGGCAGCGCTAACCTCTCGGTTAGTTAATCATAAATGCCGACCCTACCTTGCTAAATCACCCTAGCAGTAAGAGAATGATCCTATCTTGCTACACCCCCAGGACGTGGCACCAACCCAGAAATCATAGGTTTGAAAAATTACTGCCTTTGTAGAATTGTTATCTAATCTGTAACCATGGTAATCCTTTAGGGCTGAATGCCTTGGAAATCCTATATAACCCCTTAGTTAGAAGTGCTTGGGGTCCTCGTTGAGACCCGCTGCGTCGGGCTGACTTGGACCCCAGCTAGTTAGCTTCTGAATAAATTCCTCTTGCTTGTTGCATCAAGAAACGTCTTTGGTGAGTGATTTGAGGCGGCGCCTTCCTCAGGGGAATCCAACAGTGTCTAACTTCAGAGGATGGTAAGTACAATTTTTGTGTACCCATTGGAAGAAGCAGAGCATTACTGACAGCATAGCAACAACCACAAAGTCCAGTCCCCATCTGATGCTTGAGTCTCCCCAGTAAGACACCCACAATGGGGTCCAACCTCTGCCTAGCCTTCTGTAATATGAAGCTCCTCTCTTCAGCTGATTTAACTTGGAGCAAGCTCTATTTGTTAGAAACAAAAATTTTGAATAATCAAAACTGGCTTTGTTAGGCAGAAAGACAGATATAAGTGGGATGAAAAGAGGGTGGGGCCCACCAAGAACTCAGGGAGTTAATAAGATAAAGCCAGAGAGCCAGAAAGGACTCACAGAGTTAATCCCCCTTGCAATGTGAATTCATTCCACATGCCCTGAATCTGGGCTGACCTTGAGACTTGCTCTAGCTAATGCAGGTGAGATAGGGCAGAGCTATGGGACAAGCATCATGAGAAGGCATGGCAAGCCTAGCCCTGGCCCTTCACCTTGATCCCAGCCTTTAAATCCTTAATTAAAAGACAGAATCCTAAGCCCTTAAGTGGGCCTTGTCTCTGAGGTTGCCTGCACCCCCCTTTCTTAGAGTATGTATTTTTAAAAGACTTCTTACTGCTCAACTCACTATGTTCTGTCTCTGTGCTCTCCCAGTGGTGTTTTTGTCACTTTGCTATTTCATTCTATTTTCCAGACTTTAAGCACAAGTCTTGACTCTGTCTCCGTTCTACTTCAGATAAGTAGGAGGTTACTGAGAGCTCTGATTTGGGCTTGCAAGTTCCCGTCAATGAGCTTCCTCTTCCTCTCTGCTTTATTCAAATAAACCTGCCTTTGTCTACCTTGACTCTAGCCCAGTGCTCCTTTGGAGTTTATCCGAATAAAACATTCATTCTGCTTCACTGCTGTGTCTTTTGTTGTGACGGGGACGAGAACTGACGAGAGCAAAGTCAACGCCTAACAGCTTCCCTGTAACTTTGGCTCCTTAGTATTTATTCTTTCCAAAAGGTCTTGGAATAAATTATTCCTTTGTTGAATAAATAAAAGGTCTTTGAACATTTGATGAGAGCTACCATGCTCATTAATTTACTCATTTAATCATACCAGATCCCTGCCCTTGGAGAGCTCTTGGGTGTAAGATGGGTTACCAAGAAGGCAGTACCTTAAGGCATGGGATATGGCACAGATAACCCCCGTGGGTAAAACTGCAGTACTTCCAGAATCTTTCACCTGGCCTTAGTGCATCTCCATATCAATAGGTGTTTCCAAGGGGTGGAAAAAGTAGTCCTTCTCCATATCTATAGGTGATTACAAGGGTTGGGGAAGCGAGGGTATATGTGGACAGGAGGGTTGGGTGGGGTCCCTTTTTGCAGCTGGGTCATGAGAGATAAGGACAAACAGAAGTGGACAATTGCTTGTAAGCAATAAACGGGCTTTTCTGACTTTATTTCTCCCTTTGACTTATTTCAGTTCCAAAGTGAGGCCAGGGTTCTTATTCACAGAGTTGAAGAATGAACTTCGTGAACGAGCAAGGTAGGAAATTTACAGAGAAAGTTTTATTCAGGATAAGAGAAAGTATGGAACTGCCCACAGGTGCAGGGAGGTGCAGGACTGCCACTTGGGGGTTCAGTGTCTAGGGTATTACGCCTGTTGCAGTGGAAGCTGTTAGTTTCTGATAGGTTCAGCCAGAATGTTAGTTATGTTTTAAACTATCTCAGTAAAGGTTACCCAGATTGTTGCCTAACTGTAAACTAATGGGCCTACAGTAACTATGGTCAGCAAGCTGTTCCCTATCACTGGGTCCTTGTGGGGGCCCTTTTCCTTTACCGGGGCCCACACTGTTCTCTAACTGGGCAGGGTTTACTCCCTGCTGCCTCCCTATCTCAAAAAGTTATTTGCTCTGGCTGGGAACGTATTCTCCCCTCCTCCCCCCACGGAGTTACACCCTCTAATGTCATTGGAGGGAAAATCGCTGGTCTCAGAATGAAGAAGGTGGATTAAAGGGGGGCCTTGGAGAAGGCTTTCCAGGGAAAGACAGCTGATGTTGGCATAAGAAGGGGTGCAGGCCTGGAAGATGAGACTACCAGGCCCAGGAAACAATCTGCATTAGGTAACCTAGGGCAAAACTGTCTGCAGCATTCAGAGAATTACAAGGAAGACTGGAACAAAGGGTGTCTTTTGGGGAGGGACTTGAGATGAGGCAGGTGTCTATCAGGGAAAACCCTATGGCTAAACTGAAAGTCTGGAATCCTGAGCCCTATTGAAGAATTTTAAGCTTAAAGTGTACATGAGCTGATTCACATTTTAACAGCCTCATCCTGGCAGCTGGGGGCAGAACAGAGCACAGGAGACAGCCTGCATCTGAGAGTGCTAATGCCGTAACCCCAGGTGGGGCGATGAGGCCGGAGCTGAAGCTGTGATCTGGTAAAGGGGGCAGATTTGAGGATGGGCAGCCCTTGGCAGTTAATTCCAAATGGTGAGGTAGGATGTGGTGGAAGGCCTCAGATGCCTCCCCTACTTCTAGCTTGGGCAACCAGATGATGTAATTCACTGAAGGAGAGACATTTACAAAGATCAGTGGGGAAAGTTTTTGTCGAGGTCAGTTTTGGACAGGGTGAGTTTAAGTGGCTGTGTGACTTAGTGATGATGCACTAAGCAATATAATATGCAGTATCTATCCAAAGGGGGCTAGACCAAGGTCATAGACTGGGGAGTCATCATTCTGTGAATAGTTACTAAAGCCATGTGTAGTGCTGACACACAAACCATAATTTTTTTACATATAAAGGAGAATGAAAGTACATTTACTTACAAATTTGACCTGTCCCTTTCCAGTGGCTTAATGATCCATATCTACTGTCCATGATGCTTTACATTTTAGAATCGGAAATCTGGAAAAATGAATCACAATCAATGGCTTGCTTGGTAAGCATGGAATCAGACCACAGGGAAATGGAGAATGTGAGAAATATCGCATCCAAACATGCAAAGGTCTGATGAGCCATCTCTGCCCCACATTGGAGAATACATCTCAGATAATTCAAATGCTCACTTCTCCTGCACACAGGCTTTTTCTCTCCCTGCCTGTGCTGAACATTGCCATGCACTTGCTCTTTTCTCTCTCCTAGGGTAACTATATCCATTCTGTTTAGGCAGTTTTTTTCCCCAGTCTGGTTACACCAATTGATAAGGTTAGAGCTTTAGGCCAACAAATGCTGACACATATTCCAGAGACCAAGCCTGGGTTAACATTTTTGGAGCTCAAGTGTTCTTGGAAACTACTCACCGCACATGCCCAGATTATTTTTTTAAATTTGGAGCCAATCTCATTCATTACATGTTGGTTTTCCTAATTTCATTTTCAAAGGAAAACCTGAATGCCAAAATTGCAGGCTACCTTGCTGTCACCCTGTGGTGTAATAGAAGATATATTTGGCATCTGTCCCTCATTTCTAACACAGAGCTCCTAAACCCTTGGTATTTCCTGAGTGAGTGTCTTTTATCATTCATAATGAGCCCCTTTCCACTACACCTAAGTTTATACTAATGAGGTGACAATGACACAGAGTGGGGCCCCTAAATAGCTTCAGGATGAGGATTGGTCACCAGAAAGACAGAACACAGTAACTGATTAGAGGATGGGAACTTTCAGTCCACCCCACCCCAGTCTCTGGAGCTGGTTTATAACAACTCTTGAGCAAACAGATTCAGAGAGCTTTGGGTTTGTGAACACACTGACTCACATGGCTTCACGTTGATTCACTGGGAGGGTGTTGTGACCAGAGAGGGTCTGGAAGTTCAGCACCCTCTCCTGACACCTTGCTTACGCAGCTCTTCCATTTGGCTGTTCCTGAATTGTAAACTTTATAATAAACTATTGAATGTTAAGTATTTTTCTGGTTCTGCATGTCATTCTAACAAATTATCAAACCTGATGGTGGAGGGCCATGGGAACCCCAGATTTGTTGTCAGCCAGACGGAAGTGTGGAAGTCTGGGCACCTGCCATGCGCAGCTGGTGTCTGGACTGGGGGCAGTCCTAGGGGACTGAGCCCTTAGCCTGTGGGGTCTGGGCTAACTTCAGATAGTGTCAAAACTGGGTTGAATTCTGGATGCCCAGCTCATGTCAGAGAGCTGAAGAATTGGTGTAGAAAATAACCCACACACTGGTGTCAGAAATGGTGTCAGGAAAACCACCCTGCACACCCCTCTGTGTGAGAGAGAAAAGCCACAATCTTTACTGCGCTTAACAAATATCTCACTATAGAAAACAAACCTTTATCACCAGCTGCTCAGCATTAGGGAATCATCAGCAACTATTGGTTATGTCTTTAGAAGATGCATTCAGTAGAAGCTAAGAGAAGCTGGTCAGACCCCTGTGGATTCAGTGACAGTAATTATGAAGCATGCGGAACCCTTTCCTCTCCCTAAGGTGATGCAGCAGGGGCCTCTTGGTGCCTCTCTGATCTGGACCCGCCTCTTCGCTGGTTTCTCCCTCTTGGCCCACTGACCATGAGATCCAAATGCTGTGCTTGAATTACCAGCATGGCCTTGGATCTCAGCTTGCCTAAGGTCACTGACTTTTAGCTTCCTCTTGGCTGCAGACCCTGTAGTCCCACGATCAGTCCAGACACACTTCCATAGCAGACTAAGCTCCTTGAATCCCCAAGCATCTAGGCAACAACTTGTCTGGTAGAGGAGTATAGACAGAGTTTATTTTAAGAGATATTTGACAAGTAGAAAACTTCCAATCATGATGACCAAATTTTAAAAATCTCATGTCCTATGATATATTATTAAAGATCTTGGAGATGTCTAGCCTTCAGGAAGGAGAAAATTTGAGGGAAAATTGGATAGTGGTTTTCAAATATTTAAAGGACAATTAAGAGGAAGATCAGCACTTGCATCTATTGTTAGGCAATTCAAAGAAGCAGATTTCTATTTAACATCAGAGAACTAGAAATTCTGCGCTGTGAGTTAGCACACCCTCACTCACCCTGTCACTGGCAGTATTCAAATGTGACAAAGAAGACTGAGCTGTAGGGATGCTGTAGAAGGGGCTGTAGATTACCTCCGAGGGCCTCGCCCTCTCCAGTTCTATGTGGACTCCGAAACACAAGGGCTACAAATCCATTCACATAGGACTTACTCAAAATAGAAGGAAAGAAGAAAATAGTATTTTTAAAAGCTCAAATAAATAAAATTAATTTAGAAGACAAGTATCCAGCTTGAGTAAATGAATTTGAACAATGTAGGAGCATTTAAAATGTGAAGAAATGATGAGTACAAGAATTCTTATAATTAAATAGGTTAAAAGTGCTGTAATGAAACTCGATGTGAATCTGTACTATAGAAAACCAGTGGAATGTGCAGTTATAAAAAGCAATGAGTTAGTACAAAAATCAAATGAATATTCATATTTGACCTGATGGTTTATAGGTCATATTGCATGATCAAAACCGAAAGTTTCTGTGATGAATGCCCTTGTACTGTTCACCATGTAAGAATTTATTCACTCTGTAAGAATTCGTTCACCATGTAAGAACTTGTTCGTTATGCTTCAGAAGATTGGAGACTGACGAGAATTAGGCTTGAGATGGATTAATGATTGTACATTGAGCATTGACCCCCCTATACTGAATTTTATTGTTGTTAACAACCATTTGATCAATAAATATGAGAGATGCCCTCTCAAAAAAAAAAAAAAAGCAATGAGTTGAGATGACCCACCTTCAGTTTTTCCAGAAAGAGATTATCAGTCCCATAAAGCAAACGAAACAATGGAGTACAGACTGACCCAGCCACATGTGGTCCCTGCGCACCGCCTCCTCCAGCATGGCAGGGCAGGCTGCACCTTCCGTATACATTTGGGGCAGGAAGTAGTAGGAGATTTGTAACTCCCCCACTCCCAATCAAAAAGAACCCCCTTCCTATTTATTAATGCCGGAAATAATTCCACACAACGTCATTGTTTAACATGTTCAGACCTGCCACTGTGATGACAATGACACGTCAGAGTTCAGAGGTGGGCTTATCCATTGAGCTCTGTCCTAATGGACAAGCCCTAGGATGGTCTATTTCTGAACAATTGTGGGCAATGACAGACCATAATAAAATCAGTACTGCCATCAAAACACTGCCCCTTTCTTTGTTGTGCATTACACTTCCTACTTCTTAAAATCCTTACAAGAAATGGTCTTGCCAGCCCAGTGTGGTCACACCGATTTGCAAGGACCTCTTCCTCTGTTCTACCCGTGCTCTTCCTTTGTTACTTCATGCCCTTGAAACAAGAATGGCTCGAGGGAATAATTTAATTCCAGCGCCCTCTGCTGGTCCTGTGGAAGAGTAAATCTAGTTGCCAAATTTTTCACACTTGGAAAGCTTTCTGATGATTTTATTAGCTCCAGGGACCTCACATTTTGAAACTGATCTTTTAAAAAAACTTCATCTGTCAAGTAATTACTAAATTTTTTTACCAATTTTCACTTATCGAAGTCATGCAAAAATGCCAGTCAGAATCTGTGATCAACGTGCAATAACTAAATGGATATCTGAAATCCAGTTCTCAGTTGGCCTCTTGACCCAGAGCCCTAGTAATTTCCACTCCATTGCAGTTTGGTTATATGAGTGGAAAGTTGATGTATTCATAGGAGAAAAGAGAGGAAGATGGAGAAATATGATAGGCTCAGCAGAGCGTGTGGGCTTGGGCCTGCGTGGGGAAAGGTAGCAGAGTAGGGAAGTCTAGAAATAGAAAAGGCAAAGCATTGTCTGAGGGCAGGACCAGGTCCTGCCCACTGTTTCAACCCCAGCACCTGACCCAATGCCTGGTACACCAGAGGCTCTGAAGTATTTGTTGAATTTTGTAGGTTTTATGCTTACCAATTCTAGAAATGCTTTTAGCTCAGGGCAAAGCCTCATCACTACACTAGTAAACATGACTAAGATTAAAGCCGAGGGTCGCTTGTTCACTGGTGGAACTGAACTTGCTGTTTGGTTAAGTTTTGTAGGGAAATGGTTATATTTTTGGGAAAAGATGAATGTATCTCAAAATGATTTTCAGTGTTTGATTTTTTAAAGTAAAAGATATGTTTTATTGTAATATAACACACAAATGGAAAAGTATCCAAAGTAAACACAATTGTCTATCCAACACTTAGATCAAGAAACAGATTATCTTGGAACTCCATCATCTTTGTACCCCTGCCGGAGTCCAGCTCCAGTGGGGGTGGGGTTGAAGCCCAAAAGGATGAGATGGAGTCGGTGCATGGAGAGACAGGACACAGAGTCAGATGGAGGTGGTCTCTCGACAAAGTGCCGATGACAGCTTTATTTATACCATTTTGCACAAGGATATGATTATTTTTTTATTGTTCTGTTGATTAATTGGTATAGCCTGTTAATTAATAGGTATAGGCAAGCTTTTTTCTTTCTTTTTCTTTCTAATCTATTCATGGTTAGTCAAGTGTTAGACAGGTGATCTTTTTCTGTTCCTTGACCGAAACTTTTCCTAGCAACATGTACTCTATTGTGTTTCTTATTTCTATGCAAAGCGGTTTCTAAGTAATGCATGTGACCACAGAAACGTGCAGCATGTAGCAGTGACTATGGAGTCTATCAGCTCAGGGTGAAATACAGGTCACTCACTACCACAGTTAGCTAGGCAGGTATCATCATCTATATTTCTAATGCAATGGGTACATTTTATTTCCTCGTAATATTTATTCTATCATAGGTAGATGCAAGATAAAGATAGAAAGCATGATTTAGTGCTGTAAGAAGGCAAGTGTAGATGATCAGGTCTGTGCCTATAGACTAGGTATTAATTCAAGCCAGACAAGGGCAACAAAACATCCACGGGTGTAGACAATTTCTCTCAAAACTGGGGGGGTGAGGTTCTAAGCCTCACCTCTGTTGGCCCCCATTTTCTCACTTGATGGCCCTCCTGCGACTGTGCCTGTCTTAGGTTGTTCTTCCCTTGAGGAATCTTACCCGTCTCTGGCTAACCAGCCGTCTTCTGGGGCCATACAGGGAAATGTAAAGCTGGTAAGTGAGAGAGAAGTAATATTCTTTGAAAAGGTTAGTTTTTCACTTCTTTACAGATTTATGCTCCATGGCTTCTATGCCCAGCACTTGTCTTGAGGTATCTTTACCACTTGGAAGAATTATGGTTATTTGGTAATTTCACATATTTGGCACAAATTCTAGTAAAGGGCTGTAATTAGGAAGGAAGAAGAAAAGCTACAGAAGTAGCAGAGGGAAGAAAACATGAGAAGATTGATTAAGTGTCAGGCAGGGTTATTCTATTCAATATTCTCTCATAACTCTATTTCTATAAAACTCTCCATCACTAGTTTCACTAGCATTGCAAAAAAGGGGACATTCCCACTTAGGTGGAGATGGGGTAGTCAATGTTTGACTAGCTACCTGCAGGTTTTGGTGTTCCATGCCAAGATTGCCATCTGGTCCCTGCGTGTTCCATTCTTCAGGAGCACTGTCCTGAAAAGCTTCTGGGAAGTTTATGTTCTCCTCCTTTCCGTGCTGCTTATCAAAGGTTAGCTTAGTCTTTGGCAAAAATGCAAGCAAAAGCAAAGCCAATAGTATAATGGAGAATAACAAAATCAAGGTGGGTAATAGGGGGAGCCAGCTGTGAAGGCCCCTGCTTTGCAGGGATCTTCCTCCAGTCTGAGCTTCGCTACACAGCTTGAGTAGCATGGCTCCCGCCATATACCCCAACATCTTGGTTCCCCAGAAGCCCAACTGGCATTTCCTTCCTCTCCTTCCTGATGCCCGTTCTACTATCATGACTTCTCACAGCACAGATTAGTATGGCCTGTTTTTTAACACACACACACATAGAATATACTCTGTGTCTGGCTTCTTTTGCTCAGCATTATTCTTGTGATGGTAATTCATGTTGTGAGTTGCAGTTCGTTCATTCTCATTGCTGTATTTTATTGTTATCTTTATTTATAAATACACCACAATTTTTAATTGATTTCTTATGATGGGTTGCTTCCAACTTTTCACCATTCTGAGCAGTGCTGTAGAGCTCGTGTGCACTTCCTTCCTGCACATATATATGCATTTCTGGTGGTCATATACCAGGGGTAGAACTAGTACTTCTGGGTCATACATGTGTACATGGTCAGCGTTTGCAGAGGCTTCCAAACAGTTTCACAAAGTGATTGTGTCAATTCTGTGTGTTAGCTTTCGTAGACACTAACAAAACTCAATGCCAGAGATATTCAGAGGGGATAAAGGATGGGGAGTGGGGAGATTATCCCTAAGCCTATGATTTGGAACTTAAGGGGACTTTATGGAAAGGAAGAAGAGAATAGTCCTCAAAGGGACAGGGCCCATCAGTCATTAGCTCATCACTGGAGTGATGTGGAAGCCTGCTTCCCAAGGATGAGACAATGAAGGCAGAAAATAATACAAAAAGTGGGGGAGAAAAGAAGGAAAAAGATCGGGATGGATGCTAACCCAGAAGGCCAAGGCACTGCTAACAGTTTGATCTTTTTAACAAAGGCATGCTCGTGTCCCAAAGCCTAGACTCCCATAGGGCGGGTTGGCACCAGAGGGCAGCAAAATGCTCTCTGTATTTATACATTAGTGTCTCCACAACATTTCCTGAACTTGTCTGGGGCTTTGTGACTTAAGGATATTAATGAGGACAGCTCTTCTCTCTTAATTTTGGGATAAGGCCTTTCACCACTGCTGATACTCACAAGAAAAAAACAAAAGCTTGTTGTTGAGGTTCCCCATAAGGTTTTGGTAGACAGTTCTGTTTGTAAATAAGCCAGAGTGGAAATGCCAGATGCCACCGATAGGAGAATCAGATTTCCCATTTCAATGTGCTTGTCCCCCTTTCATCTGGATTCAAGGCTTTCCTCTGAATGTCCCAGGAAACCTGTTTGGAGAGGGACTCAGAACTACCCCACTCTGTGACCTTGGTCATTGGAAGGCACTTAAAGCATTGCAGAGAGGAATGCAATGTTCTGTTTATAGAGGAATGTGATTGTTAATTATGAATCCCTATAATATGTGTGTATTTTATACCTGTCTCACTGCAATTCAGAAGCAGACCCTCCAGTAGTTCTGGAACCCTGTCAGCTGAGGTTTTGCCCGACACTTGCTGAGACAGGGAACTCCTACCTGGGCTCTGACCCTGCATATCTGCCTTTTCTCAAAGTGACTTTCAGCTCCAGGACAACTTGCTCTGCAGCAGATGTCCTCACAGAGCAAATAGGGCCTGCCTATCCTTGCAGACAGCAGTCAGGTTTACACTTGCATTAATGTCCTTGGGGCCATTTTTGTGAATTAAACTTGGCACAGCCCTGTTTGTTTGCTTTTGATCTGACGCACTGGACAAGGAGTTCAGTTCATTTGCTGCCTCTCCAGCAACCATGTCCAAGAGCATTATCCGGTAGGAGGTCTAAGGAAGCTGCCACTATCAGCAGCCAACAGGCACACTTGAAAATTTATGAACAATTTGTAAAAAAACAGTTCTTTCCTCGGTGCTTTAACCACCCAAACACGGAGATGCTGACTGAGCCCATACAAAGAGGGGGAAATCGATACAGGCCAAGCACTCAGTGTGGCTCCAAGGCACTACAGAGTCTAGAAGCTTCTGGTTTGCCTCTAAATAATACCAAGGGTAAAAAGAACTGGCGTGGCCAAAGCTTAGCTTGTCTAGCCAGTATGCAAATCAATTTGCTCACATCCTCCAAGTTACAAACATTCACCTTTTGACCTTGCATATGTACAAATGGGCACCTGCCAAGCACCTGACCACCAGCCACCTGGAGACTACTTGAGTTGCCCCCCAAATCAAGAAGTGACAATGCTCTGGGTGAACACCATCTAGAGGCAATTTAAGAAATTATGTATCTCTCTTATTCAACCAAATTTTCTTCCTCTTCTTTTTGTAAACTGCTTCTGAGGGACTGCTCATCCACCCTCTTCAATTGTCTTTAGACTTTCCAGCTTTCAGACTCAGTTAATTCTGTCTAAGCAACTCCACTTGTCACGTGAAGACACACACACTTTAACCCCATTCCTCTTTCTGTTCTCTTTCAACGCTGGCCTGGTTACCTTAAGGCAACATTTTTCCCCTCTTAAAAGGCACTTTATCTTGAAAAACAAGGAGAAATTACTTTAAATTCCCTAGAAACGTTAGGTAAAAGCAAACTACCCTAAAGGTAGGAATATTATCAAATTCTGGAACACTTGAAAGTGCACAGAAATCCTGTTCAGAATTTTATCAAAATTATTCTTCTATCCCTTTATCCTCTCAAATATCCAAAATAAATAACCACTATTCCATACTTATTATTTCTTTTGTTTTGCTGAATTACTAATGCTATAATAATAACACCCCCCCCCTTATTACAAATGTACAGTATTTCATTGTAAATATGGGGTTAAATTATGGATTAAATGACCCTGTAGACTAGACAGGGGATTTAATCTCTTAGACTTTCAAGCTTTTTAAGTTCTACACAGTGGATAATAAATGAAGTTTTGGAGCACAATCAGCATGTTTATAAGCCACGGACAGACTGTAGTAAAATTCTGGTCTGCTTCTCTTTCTAGGTGTCAGCCCCAACGGATCTTGCTGTCACTTCTGGCCTTATTTAGTTTAATCCACCCTGAAGGAAGCCATCAGTTCTGGGCCAGCTTGCACAGAATCCTGGTGGGCAGTAGCAGTAGATTATTTGTATACCCAGTTTCTAAATGTTAATAACTATAATGCCTGATCCTGACCAAATCTTACGTAAGGAAAAATGTTAGGGGACAATTCCACAGGGAAAAGATTCAGTGAGACACAGAAGCCTGCACTTAACTACCATCATATTTCATCTTCCTCCCTGAGGCTGTGTCCTCATCTGAACTTCAACAATTAATCTTAGGAAGTAGCACAGTTTTGTTGAAATAATGAAAATATAGAAGTTATTGACATGTAGGTAATTTAACATTTGAGACCCAGAGGTTATAAAAAGGCAAAAATTGCATAATCACAAAATATTGTCATGGGGGGGAAATGTACATGTTTGCCATCATAAAACTTTTGGAAATCAGATTGAGGAAGTTTTCTAGCCACTTATCTCTATCCAGTTTTGGAAATGTATTCCATTTTAGATCTCTCTCAAGTCTGACTGACTCTTGATTACCTGTGATCATGATAGTGGTATGTTCCATATATATTCCATAGACAATTCAAAAGCTGACAAAAGCCACTACTTTTAAAAGCACATCTAGGTCTAGTAGACAACATAATAAGCTAATCCAAGTCTCTCTCGCTCCCTGCTCTTGACTAATTTCTAATGGAGAGCCTCCAGCCTATAATGTGAATATTCTTCTCCTTGACTCTGGTTCAACACATGAGTTCATGCTAGTGGAGCTGCTGAGGAATGTCCTGACAGCATTCAAACAGCATAATCTAGTCAATAATTTACCTGCTTTCCATCCTTTATCCATATACCCAAGCACCTGCACCAAGCAGGGTGTTGAGTAGGGTTCAAAACATTCTAATTAGCCAAATTCAAGGATGGCACATGTCCCACAACTGCCCTAGTTTAGGATTGAGGAGACTCAATAAATATCATCCCTCTTCCTGTCCAAGTTCAGAACCAACTGAGAAAGAAACACAGGAGTCGGACAGATGGAAATCAACTATTAATGATACAGACCTTGGGAACCTGGCTTGAATGTGAAAGGCAAGCGGACTTATTACTGTTGCCTAAGTTAAATTTCACAGGCTTCGAGCCACTCCAACTGGGGGGCTGCAACTGCTGTTCGGGCTTGCCACCTAATGGGGATAATAGGCCAAAATAGCATATTCTCCACAGGAAGGCACTTTCCAAAAAAAGAGAAAACAGAAGGGACTAAACAGAGGAGTGCCAGAAGTGCCTCATATGCCCAGTTTCTTCTCTCAAACCCATTAATCTGCCAGGTCACTGCCACCTTCCCCCACACCCCAAGAACAGGCAAGAAGGCAGCAAGGGGCAAACAGAACTACTCGGTTGCTGTGGTTCTGACTCCAGCCTGTATCACAATCACCTGGAAGGCTTGTGCTAGCACAGGTTACCAGGCCCACTTGGGAGTTTCTGATTCAGGAGGACTGAGTGAGGCCTGAGAACCTACGTTCCTAACAAGTTCCCCAGTGATAATGAATCACTGCCTAAGGTGACAGTTCTCAAACTTGACAGACACTGGGGCCAAGAAGGGTAAGGCGAGTTTGCTCCTTTCATTCCTCAGTTGCTTTGCTTCTCCTTCTCAGTCCACTGGGTTAACCCCCCACCAGGGGAAGGAATCCGCAGTTTATCAGAATAGTGTAGCTGCCACTTCATGAGGCTTCTCCCCCAATACTGACCACATTCTTTCACGGGACTGTTAATGCACAGTGATGGTTTTTGTCCCCAGAAAGCTACGTAATATGTAATAGGTCATAACACAAATTTTAGAACTCAGAAGCTCAGAAGCCATACTGGACCCAAGCACTGACTATTTCTCATCCTAAATTAGGTCCATTCACATTGTCCAAAAGAGCCCATTAAAGATTCTTCAATGAAATTAAGCGACCTCATTGAGATATTCCAATAAAATATCAAGAATAAAAATATTCCTAATATGAGTATAAACCTTCTCCCATCACAAATTTCCCAGGTTGAATTTACAACTCCAAAACTAAATTCCCTGAATATTAAAGTCTAAAATCCAATTATCTTTTGCCTTGTGTTAAAATCAGAAGTGAAAATCCCAACTGTTATTCTCCCTGATTTCTTAGTCTCCTGAGTCCCTGAATATTCACGTTTAGGTAGGGCTGTGTTTCTTTTGGCAGCCACAGGCGAGTTCTCCCACTGAAACAGGTGTACTTCTCTTAAGGTCTCGAATGTTCAACTGCTCTCGTGCGCCTCACTTTTTAGATCAAAGCAAACACTAAAGATGGCCCGAGTACTGGTCTCACACCCACTTGTTTGAGAAAACACATCAATCCTTAGCAGTTAGTAGATATTCCAGGCAAAATCATATCCCCAAGACCTACTTACTATTGCCGAAGACCACAGCAGAGACTCAGCCGTATCTGTGAGGGGCCATAGACAGTGGACCCTGGACTGCAGCTGTGACCTGACGCCGGTCATTCTAAGTCTTTGCGGGAAGAACGTGACCTTTATGACACCATAGGTCACCAAGTTGGGGGAGGGGAGAGGAAGTCCAATGATCATACCGTCTCAACAATTAGAGGGTAGAATTGGAGGCACGGCTCCCTTCTAATAAAGTTTAGAAATCTGCAGTGACAGCAGTCCTGGGCACTGGCTCTTATTTTACCGTCTTTATTTCCAATCCAACATATTGAAAACATTTTCATTTCCATTTGCCTTGGAGCCCTGTTTCTGGCCTCCCGCTGCTGAAGGGAATGTGGGTTCTGCCTAGTGACTCAGTCTCCCCTCTCGCTCTCTGGTGAAGAGGCACTTTCCGTTCTAGGAAACAGAGGTGGTCATTACTGTTTCCTATTCTGAGGTTACTCAGACCCAGAATCCTGCCTCCTGAGCAAGATCTCTCCCTTGGTTCACATTAGCTTCAGTTGGGAAATCACTCAGCAGATCCCTGAACGGAAGCTCCTGCTGCTTCCAAAACCTGTGCCCTGGGGCCCACGAGCAACGGGACTTCTGCCGGGTCCCCCTCAACACCCCTACTTCCTCAGCTTGTGAATGGTCCAGGCTCCAGGCACCTTTCTTTGAGCTCCATCTTGTTCTGCAGCCATGGAATATGATTTGAATACTCTTTTCTCTTTTCAGAAAAATTCAGGAAGTGTTATTGTCATTACCCTTATTGAGGTAAAATTTACACACAATAAAATTCACCATTTTTAAGTATACGGTTTGATAAGATTTGACATATGTATAGTCATGTAACCACCAGGATGAGCAAACAGTTCCATCATCCCCACAAAATTCCCTTGTGTTTCTTTGAAGCCGATATGTTTCCCCACCCACAGGATTCACTCATCTGCTCTCTGTCGCTATATTTTTGCCTCTTCTAGAGTTTTATATAAATGAGTCATATAATATGTAGTCTTACAGGTCTGGCTTCATTCACTTACCATATTTTTTAAGATTCAGCATGCTATTGCATGTAACAATAGTAGTCCATTTTTACCCCTAAATAATATTATGGTATGGATATACCGAAAGTGGTTTTGTTCATTTACCAGTTAATATACATCTGGGTAGTTTCCAGTTTGAGGCCATTTTGAACAACACTGCTATTAATATAGACATTCAAGTCTTTCTGTGCACACATTTTTTAATTGTCTTGGATAAACACCTAGCAGTGGGATTGCTGGGCTATATCTTAAGTATATACTTAACTATTTAAAGAACTGCCAAACTGTTTCCTAAAGGGTCTGTTATCACTTAGCTTTAAGTGTGTAATACCAGCAATGTGTAGCATTCTAGTTGCTCCACAATCCCCCATCATTTGATTTTGACTGTCTTCTTAGTACTTGACACCCTAGTGGATATCTTGTATTATCTTATTTGGATTTTAATCTGCATTTCCTAATGACTAATGATGCTGAGCATCTTTTCATGTGCTTATTTCCCAAGCATCTACCTTCTTCTGTAAAGTATCTGTTTAAATCTTTTGTCTACTTTTTTAAATTCAGGTTGTCTTGTTATTGCATTGTGAAAGTTTTTTATATATGCTGAAAACAAATAATTTTACATATGTCTTGTAAATATCTTCTTCCAGACTGTGGTTTGCCTTTGTATTTTCTTAACAATGTCATTTAAAAAGCAGCAGTTTTTAATTTGGATTTTCAAGTTCGTATCTAAAGAATTTTTGCCTACCCAAAAGTCAAAAAAATTATTTTCCTAATTTTTTTCTAGAAATTTTGTAGTTCAGCTCTTATATTTAGGTCTATGATTCATTTTAAGTGAATTTTTGTATGTGGTGTGGGATAAAAGTAAAAGTGTTTTTCTCCCCATATAAATTTGTCCTTGCACCACTTGTTTAAAAACCTACCCCTTCTCCATTGAATTACCTTGGTACTTTGGTCAAAAATCTTTGCTCATTTTCTTCCCAATGGGTTTCAGCCCTGGGCAAGTTCGCTATGGATTCAGTGTGACCAAAGAAAATGACAGCAAAACGTTCTTGGGGTGAAAGGGTTATACCCAACTTTATTTCCAGGGTGGCAGGTCAATTACTAGAATCCTGTTTACTCAGAGCAAGTCTACATGTAGCAAGCCGGTCTCTGCCTCTGGGCCCCTTGGTCCCCATGGCCATCCTCTGGGCCTCTCTGCCTGCACAGTCGTCCCGCACAGCCGTCCTCTGGGCCTCTGTCATTGGCACTGCCACCATTCCAGCCTCTGCTCTGCTCTCCTGCAGCCTTGCAGCTGTGCCACCATGTTGTACCCAGAGCACTGGGAAGAGCTCTTTATATAGAGTCAATAATAGCTTATTGCCTAAAGATGTGAAGTGGTAGCGTAGCAACAAGCCAGTTACATCATCAGGTGGTTTAAGTTCAATGAGGATGCTGGCCATAGGAACCCCACACTCATATATGAGGTCTCTTTCTGACCTTTCTGTTCTGATCCATTAATACATATGTCTGTTCTTATGCCACTTACCCCACTGTCACTGTTACATATAGCTTTATTGAAAGTCTTAAAATTATGGTGAGTCCTCTAACTTTATTTGTCTTTTTTTTTTGTATTGTCTATTCTAGGCCTTTGCATTATTATATAAATTTTTTAATCACCTTGTCAACTTCTACAAAATTCCTGCAGAAATTTATATTGAGATTGCTTGGTGCTTATAGACCAATTTGAAGGGAAACAACAATATTGAGTGTTCCAATCTATGAACACAGTATGTGTCTCTATTAGGTTTTTTTAAAAAAATTTTTCTCAGTAATACTTTGCAGTTTCAGCATACAGGTCTCACATATAGTTTGTTAAATTTATCTTAACTATTTCATGTTTTTCAATGCTTTTGCAAATGGTATTTTAAAATTTCAGTTTCCCATTGTTCATCTGCAACTATGAGAGAGACTTTTTTGTCTGTTTATAGGGTGAGTTATAATAATTGATTTCTAATATTGAATCAACCTTGCATTTCTAGGATAAACCCCACTTGGTCATTAATATATTAGACTTTTTCCAAGTTATTTTATTTAACTTGCTAAAATTATGTTCAGGATTTTTACACCTATATTCACAGGGAGTATTGGTCTGTAGTCTTCTTTTGCAGTGTTTTTGTCTGATTTGAGCACCAGGGTAGTGCTAACCTCATAAACTGAATTGAGGAATATCACCTTCTCTTCCATTTTTATAGAAGAATTTCTATAGGATTGGTATTCTTCCTTTTTTAAATGTTTCAGAGAATTCACAGGGAAGCCATCTGGGCTTGGAATTTTCTTGTTCTTGATGCTTTTTTTAAGTTTCTCAATTAGGAATTAATTCCTTTCATAGACATAGGCTGTTTATTTAACATTTGAGTTTATCTATTTCTTCTTGATTGAAATCCAGTAATTTGTGTCTTTTAAAGAAATTATCCACTTCATTTAAGCAATAGAATTTATTGACATATGTTTTTCATTATTTTCTTTTATTATACTCTTAATATCTGGAATGATTTCCTTTTTATCCCTGATACTGGTAATTTGCATTTTCTCTCCTGTTTTCCTGGTAAGGCTGACTAGAGGTTTGTGGATAAAAAGAGTTCCTGTGGCCAGGATTCCCACCTGGCCCTGGTTGACTAGCTCACTGCACACCTGTGGGCAATACATGGCTGTTGACTCTATATAAAGAGCTCCACCCAGTGCTCTGGTCATGACACGGTGGCACAGCTCTAAGGCTGCAGGAGAGTAGAGCAGAGGCTGGAGTGGTGGCAGCACCGAGGACAGAGGCCCAGAGGACAGCTGTGTGGGATGATTGTGCAAGAGAGGCCCAGAGGACAGCTGTGTGGGATGGCTGTGCAGGCAGAGAGGCCCAGAGGCAGAGACTGGCTTGCTGCATGCAGACTCACTCTGAGTGAACGGGATTTTGGTGATTGACCTGCCACCGTGGAATTAAAGTTGGTATAACCCTTTCACCCCAAGAACATTTTGTTGTCAATTTCTTTGGTCACATTGAATCCACAGTGAACTTGCCCAGGGCTGAAACCCATTGGCAAGAAAAGGTTAATCTATGTTATCGATCTTTCCAAGGATTATTAGGTGTGCTTCCTATTACTGCTACAATAAATTATCACAAACTTAGTGGCTTAACATAACATAAAGTTATTCCCTTAGAGTTCTGCAAGTCAGAACTTCAAAATCAATGACTGAGCTGAAGTCATGGAGTTAGCAGGGCCAATTTCTCCTGGAGGTTCTGAGGGAAACATCCATTTTTATTGTCTTTTCAATTTCTAGAAGCTACCTGCATTCTTTGGCCCATGACCACTTCTGTGTCTTTCAAGTTGTTTCTTGTTAAGATCCTTAAGCAATCACACCTGCAAAGTCCCTTTTACCATGGAAAGTAACATATTCCCAGGTCCCAGAGCTCAGCACATGGACATCCTTAGAAGACTCAGCATTCTACAGCTTTTGATTGCACTGTTTTTCTCTATTGTTTGTCCATTTCCTATTTTACTGATTTCCAATGCTACTTCTATTATTTCCTTCTTTTTGCTTTAGATTTAGTCTGCTCTTTTTTCCTAGTTTCTTGAAGTGGAAGCTTAGATTTTTTTTATCTGAAATACTCCTTTTTTTATATGAAAAGCATCAAATGCTATAAAGTACCCTCTACACACTGCTTTAAATACATCTCAAAATTTTTGGTTATGTTGTGTTTTTATTTTCATTTACTTCAAAACATTATTTTTTATCTTCTTTGACCCATGTGTTATTTTTAAAATATGTTCTTAATTTGTAATTTTCTAGATATATTTCTCTGGTTTATTTCTAATGAATTCCATGTGTACTAATTTAATTCTGTTATATGAATTTGAGACTTGTAAGCTTTTCACGACTTATTTTACGACTCACAGTCTTGAAGGGTCTTCCATGTTTGAAAACACATGTCTGCTGTTTTTAAAACATATATTCTGCTATTTTGGAATGAAGTATTCTATAAATATCAATTAGGTCAACTTGACGAGTAATGTTTAAATTTTCTGTGTCTTCACTCATTTTCTGTCTACTTTTTCTACCAATTACAGAGAAGTATGTTGAAATCTTCAATTATTATTGTGGATTAGCCTCTTCTTTTGGTTCCATAAGCCCTTGCTTCATGGATTGTGACTCTCTACTATTAGGTTCACGCCTAGTTAGGATAGTTATATCCTTTTAGTGAATTGGCCACTTAATCATTATGTAATGTTCCTCTCTGTCCCTAATAGCCTTGTTGAGTTTTCAAAATAGTCTAAATAAGGAGCAGAAGCTGTGTGGCTGATCTGACCCTGCCTATTTATGCCTAGCATATCATTTTAAAGCTAAAACCTCACACATGAAATATTTTTAGAACACATGAAATGTAGCTTCTTTTGCTTTTCAAAATCTTAGACTGTAGATTTGCAGCCAGGCAACCACACAAAAATTGTTCCCTATACCTACAAGCTGACACAGGAAAGCACTGTCTTGTCCATCTCATCCACACCTTGCCTCAGCTCCCTCTGTTTACTGAGGCCACTACACGGCTTGCACGTTTGTAAGACTGGCACTTGCTGCCCTGCCTGAGTACCAGCAGCTGCTTGCCTGTGGATAAACTTGTCATTAGCAGCTAGGCCAAAAGTCCCCTCTACCTGTGCCTACTAAAATCTAAGCCCTAAGTTTGCCAGCCCAACTTCACCCATAAAGTCAATTGTGTACCTATAAAAGCCAGCCATATGAACACCCAGGGTAAAAGAAAAAATCATGTGACCCAGGCTTATTCCATCTAAGGTCTAAAACCTATCAATCAAAACCTTGTGTTTTGAACTACCCAAAGCCAACTGCTTGTCTGTCTCTTAAAGGTTTGGGACTGTGCTCCAAATGGAGGGGAGAAGGATGCTGTGTGTTGGACTTCCACAAGCTCAGTCACCCTCCTGTGCTGATGCCAATCAAAACTGATCACAAGGAATGTGTAATAAGGCCTATTTTCACCACCATCCAGACCCACACTGGTCTTGGAACTTTTTTTCTATACCTCTCACCTCTCCATAAGTCAAGGTCCCTTGTTCAATTTCATGAGGGAAGAGCTCACTAGTGCGCTGCAGCGGTGACAAGGGCAGAAGCTGTCCCACAAAGGACAGTTTGGGAGGAGGTGTGACCACACCCGGGATCCCAGTGGGTGTCCCTCCAAGGATGAGCTGCAGTCAGTGGGTAGGCGGCAGCCTGTGGAGAGCTCTGCTTCTCTCTGCAGCAGCTGCTGCCATCCCCTATCAGTCCCTTGTTATATAGCCTCCAGCTGCCTCCACAGCTGCGACCAGTACCTCCTTCTGCTTTCTACCCCCCGCCCCCCACCCTCACACTCTTTTCTGGGGAGGAAGACAGGGTGGTCAGCCTCTTCTTCCATTTCTTTTCATCTTTATGATGACATGTGCTATGCTCTAGTCCCCTCAGGGTCTTTCTTTGTGATTCTTAAGGACCTAATATGGAAATAAACAAAAGGAAAACAAAAATGAATATTAACCATTTCTTTTTCTGTCTATCTGGATCTCCTAACTGGGAGAAGGTTCCAGACATACAGGAAACTACAAATTACACTGAGATAATTATTTCAAGATGCTAGGTCAGTACCCAGGCTTGCCCACACTGCCCCAAAGGGGATTTCATAATCCTTCTAAACACACATCCATTAGAGCCATCCCACACATGGGAAGCCGTCAACCATCCAGTCCTAGTCAGTCAGGAGGTTTTACAAACAAAGACACTATGGCTGGGAATGTCTGAGACACACTGTTTATTAGAAGCGGGAATGGGATTCAACTCCAAGCTGCTGAACCATCACCTGGGCTGACTTGACAGGATTGGCTGGCAGCCTAGACCCGCATATAGGGCAGAGGCCGAGCAGGACACTCACTTCTAAAATGACACTGCCACTGGGGAAGATGGAAGAGGAAGGACAGGACTAAGCTGGACTGCTTCTGCTCCAGGTGTGGGTGAGCTGGCCCCTGGTGTCTCAACACCCTCCCCCCAGAGCACCATGTCCCAGTGGAGCTCCTTAACATGCCTTTTCAGTGTTTCTCATTCAAAGACATTTTCCAAAACTAAGAAGTTTCCACAGAGCCAGAGGCTGCAGCAGGTACTAAAATCCCAGCCTTCAATGTCATTCCCCATCTTGGCTATTCTTTAGTTAGCTGTAATATGATCTTTTAAAACTGTTCAGATGAGCAGAGGGTGTGTTTTGATGGAACTCTGAGGAAATCCTCATATGTTTCACAGGTATGGGAAAAATTAATGGTGATTGGGAGATCTTGAAATACTGTCCTCGCACTTACAAGCCCAGAGAAAACGGATGCCTGGTGGGGTTGTCAAAGTTGGTGAAGGACAAGAGCCACATGTGGTTTTTATCCCCCAGCTGACTTTTCAGATTCAAGGCTTACACATGACGGATCATCCTAAAGGCACTTTACTTTGGCTATTCCTATCACCTGTTGTAATTACGGCTGGATCCTAAAGACGCCCTGAATAAGGTCCAGATCAAAGCAGTAGGGTCAGCATCTGCGGCTTCCTGAAATACTCTTTCTCCAGATAACTATACAGTCAACGTGCTGTCCAGATGCAACCACTCTCCAGTTACAGCACAGCTGCCAAGCCTCATTCCATACCACAGCCTTCTTCCCTCATGACGCAGCAGCCCCACTGGTCTGTATGGCTCTCAAGCGCACAGAGGTTTCCACGGCCTTTGAATCTGCTGTTCCCTCTGCCTGGAACATTCTCGCCCAAATCTGTGCATCCTCGTCATTCCAGCCACTCTCCCTCACCAGCCATTCTAAAGAAGTTATCTGGGACCTCACCTTCCCACCTTCATGTTTTATTTTCTTCATACCAATTATTTCCTTATTTATTCATTATTTTACTGTCTCTGGCACTAGAAGGTAAGTTCTGTGAGAGCAGGCATCTCGTCTTGTTCACTGCTGTACCCTGAGCACCTACAACAGTGCCTGGCACATAGTAAACACTCAAGAACTATTTCTTAGAAACAGGTGAGGGAAAGGATGATGGTGGCTGAAATGTGTAGCAACGCTCTATGTGGGGCCAGCTGCTCCAGAAGCACATGCAGAAGAACCCACAAACTTGCAGTGTCGGAGCCTCGGCAGGGAACACCAGCACATCAGCCCAGCCATCCCCTTGCTAAAGGGACAGCTTCTGGGCTCACAGCTGAAAGAAAGAATGATAGGATTTGTGCTGACAGAATTGCATATGTCACATACAAGCTGGTTTTCAAGGTAGTGAGGACAGCTATGGGGCTTCTTCATTTTAGGTATAGCTACCATTTCCTAACCCAATGGTGACCCAGGTTTAATGACTGTAGCTTTTCATATTCCTCTTTGAAGTATTATCCAAAGACTGTGGCCTGTCTTGGTTTGCAGAAGTTGGAAAGAGAGTCTGGACAAGGTTGAAAGGCCCTCTGACACACCACGAGAGGGTTAGGTCGAGGTCCTAAGTCTTCACAGTACAATGTGGTGGACTTCATTAAGCTTACAAGCAACTGCCATTCATGTGCTTCATTTATAAGAATTTGAGTGTTGATGGAACCTTCCCTAGGGGTCCTCTGGTCCAGCTTTCTACCAAGTGTGACACCTTCCATGACATGGCCAGCAAATAACTGTCTAGCATTTGCATGAATAGACTCAACTACATTGCAGGGCAGGCAGCCCATATTTTAACCCATTTTTCCTGAGACTTTCCAATAGAATTGATTCTGTATTGTACTTTTAAAAACCTCTGTGGACAGTTGGTAGGTATTTTTAAGTTTGGGGTTTGCCATATGGAGTGAAATATTTAGAAATGTTTAGAGCTATTTTGTCCCTTATGAAACTGAGACTGAGAATAACCTAAGAGAAAATATAACACCATTGGCATCCCCATTCATAAACACATTCTGCTTGGCACTTCTCTGACTTTCTGTGAGGTGAGGGAGCCTGGGGTTTACATTGCATTTGCATGTTATCCCACTGTGATAGGAAATTATTTCTCCTTAGCCAACTTTTATCATGCAGATTGCTCTAAAATCAGATTGAAGCTGTTTGTTTTGATTGATTAGTTCTGCCTTTTTAAAAAGATCACAACTTATCACTGAGAATAAAGCTGAAGAAGCAATTACAACACTTATGGGCTTCTGAGAGTGTTTTAACAAGAAGTTGGGCAAAAACAACTGCTATATAAAGGTGAGACAGAAACAAACTTCTTTAAAATCATGACTAAATCTGTCATATGACCCAAGGGATAATGGAATTTAATTAAATGCAATTAAGTTGTGCTGTGCAGCACTGAGCACCGGTCCATTAAATGCCAGCTTGTCCAGGAGGATAGAGAGGGAATAGAACTTGAGGTTACCACTCAAGGCACCCATAGAAGCCTGGCCTTCTGCTCCCAACTACGGAAATCATTTAATGTGTCCACTTCAGGCTCTGGCCAAGTGTCTGTGGGATGCTTACAGGGATAAGAGCTTTAGAGAGATGCTATATATATTCTGGGCTTTGGGACCGGGCGTGCTGGTATGAGTGCCAACTGAGCATTTACTAGTTTCGTGACCTTGGGCACGTTTTTTAACTTCTGCGTTTGTTTCCTCATCTGTCACATGGCAATACTATTTTTCTTGCAAGACTTTTGGGAAGATTAGAGATTATATATGTAAAGCTCCTAGAACAGTGTGCAGCCCTCTGCAGAATGTGCAAGCTGCGGGGTCTGGTTTCTTTGCCCAGCTGAAGACACTGGCTAAGCTCGCAACTTTCAGAGGTTCCTAAATTTACCCCGATGTAAGGTGACCTTGGAGGCTTTGCGCCAGGACAAGTTTTTCTGGCCCTTGGTTCTTTAGCAAAGGCTGCGGCCCTGCAACGGGGCTGATTTCTGGCACGGGGCTGAGCCCCACGCGGCGCAGACAAAACGCCCTGGAGAAGACGAGTGGGAGCAGGCGAAGGGAGAAAATCCGGGATAATGTGTTTAATTTGATCCGTTCCCTGGAGTCATTAAAATGCATACGCCCCCGGACTCTAAAATTCTTAAGCTGAAATAATCAGTCCAACAGGCTTTTTGCTGAAGATAATGGAAGCACACTTTCCGATGCGTCCCAAAGCTCAGGCCTGTTGAAATACTGCCCTCTTGCGTTGCGGGACCGGAGCAGCCTCTTCGGAACCGGCTCAGCCTCTCTGACAGGCTTCCAAACTAATCCTAAGAGCGAGGCCGACCCTGGACGATGCACATGCACGTACTCGGTGGAGGTGGGGTAGAGGGCCAGGAGTCGGATCCCTTACTCACGTGGTGGAGAAACACAAACGTCAGTCGTTCGTTTTCCAGAGGTCCCCAGTTGAACCCTAAGGAATGATTGACATCTACAGTATCCTGTCAACAAGGGAGAAGAAAAATACTTCAGCGAACTGACCAAACTCCATAGGAATTCCCTGTTACCCTCCCTCTTTGCCTCCCTCTTATTTTCACCGCTATTACATTTTTTAATAGTGTGGATATTGTATGGTTTTGTATTCTTTTAAAAATAAGTGATACTGTGAGTATGTCACCATGTCAACAAAAATGGCTCAGAAATGCATATATTGCATAATATTTCACCACCAGGATGAGTTAGTATTCTTGGGAAAGGGTTGGTCCAGGAGCTGGAAGGACATGAGAGGGAGCAGGTATCAGCTGGTGCAGGAGGACTGGGGTTAGTTACTGGGGACGTGATGGTCCTGTCTTCCCTCTGGAGAGGGTCAGCACATTGTAAAGAGGAGTGCAGATATAGGAAACACCCCCGAAGTGTTCCCTACTTTAGCTTAGGCTCAGCTCCATTCAGGAATGGGGCAAACATTGTCTTCAGCATGGATTTTGCTGAGAGACTAGAAATGTAGAACATTCTTCATGAATATGGCAACACAAAGAGCTGATATTTAAACAGTGATAACTGAAGCAAGAGGTGCGTAGAATAATAAATCGAACTTCTTCAAATTGATAGTGTATAACTATTACCTATTTTAATGCACCACATAGTGCACACAGTTGGAAATAAATACAATTAAGATAATTCTGGAAAAGATGATGTTTAGCTGGCTCTTTACAAGTTCTGAGTATGAGAAACCACAATAGTAGGTCCTTCCTGAATGTTTTTATATAATAGTACCTAGAAGGGTTCTTCAACTCAAACCTTCATGAAGATAACAAAAGGATTGGATGGGAATATCAGGGACCTTGTAAGAAATTAGACCCACATATAACTTAGTATATAAACAACTCATTACAAGGTCCTGATCATCTCTTTTGCCTCTTTCATTAAGATTTCATGAGAATGTTACCCATTAAGAGTTTGCAGGGGTTGACCTCTCTTTGCTGTATCTCAGACGGCTCTACCACCACAACCCCCATAGGGTGGGCATGTACACTTGCTTCAAGACCCTGTTAAAAATCACAGATGTTTCAGAATGTTTGATTTTGTATTTGTATTTACATTCTTTAAACAATTTCTATGAAAGAATAAAAAACAAACAAAAAACACCTGAAAATTCTCCTTGGTCTGACATTTTCTTGTTTGTTTGTTTTTTTGAGAGGGCATCTCTCATATTTATTGATCAAATGGTTGTTAACAACAGTAAAATTCTGTATAGGGGAGTCAATGCTCAATGCGCAATCATTAATCCACCCCAAGCCTAATTCTCAACAGTCTCCAATCTTCTGAAGCATAACAAACAGGTTCTTACATGGTGCACAAGTTCTTACATAGTGAATAAGTTCTTACATGGTGAACAGTGCAAGGGCAGTCATATCACAGAAACTTTGGTTTTGATCACGCATTATGAACTATAAACAATCAGGTCAAATATGATTATTTGTTTTATTTTTATACTTGATTTATATGTGAATCCCACATTTCTCCCTTATTATTATTATTTTTTTTTAATAAAATGCGGAAGTGGTAGGTAGATGCAAGATAAACGTAGAAAACATAATTTAGTGCTGTAAGAGGACAAATGTAGATGATCAGGTCTGTGCCTATAGACTAAGTATTAATCCAAGCTAGACAAGGGCAACAAAACATCCACAGATGCAGAAGATTTCTCTCAAAACTGGGGGGTGAGGTTCTAAGCCTCACCTCTGTTGATCCCCAATTTCTCACCTGATGGCCCCCCTGCGACTGTGCCTGTCTTAGGTTGTTCCTCCCTTGAGGAATCTTACCCGTCTCTGGCTAACCAGTCATATTTCGGGGCCAAACAGGGAAATGTAAAGTTGGTAAGTGAGAGAGAAGAAATATTCTTTGAAAAGGTTAGCTTTTTACTTCTTTGCAGATTTATGCCCTGTGGCTTCTATGCCCAGCATTTGTCTTGAGGTATCTTTACCACTTGGAAGAATTATGATACTCAGTAATTTTCATATGAGGCACGAATTCTACTAAAGGGTTGTAATCAGGAAGGAAGAAGAAAAGCTATAGAAGTAGCAGACGGAAGAAAACATGGGAGGATTTATTATTTCTTTGACAAATCTTCTTGTAGAGTAACATAAGCATGTATAGGTTTTAAACTACTAATTAAATTGCATACACACATTAACATAATAGGAATAAAGCTACATAACCAAAGCAGACCTACAATTACCAGCCATATCCAGTGAAACCAAAGAAAACCAGTTAGGCACCCTAGGCATTTGTGAAAATTTATCAATGATATGATGGATATTGTCTAACTGAATTTGAATAGTTTGAGAAAAATCAGACAAATTAAAACAACACATTCCTGGGAACTGTTCACATCCCATATGTTCTTTTAACAGTAGATAGTCTATAGTCGCACGATTTTGGAGTGCTGCAACTTGCACTTCATCTAATTCTTGGTTGAGTTCCAACAGTATAGATCCAGTCAAATTTGTTGTTCTACTGTATGCACAGGCCAGCTTAGATATCTCCTTCTTCATTCCAATGGCAAGTCCAGGAACTGGTGGGATGAACGCAGCTACAACTGCAACAGCGCCAGGATCTTTGTTGAAGTTTTTGATGATCATCTTCTGGAATGACTCTTGCAGAGGATGTTGATGTTGGAAGTTCTTCATATCGTATCTTAATTCGTTTTCTGGGTAGCCAAATTAGGCTTTGATCCTCTGTATAAACACAAACAAACCCTTTGCCCACACTTTGATATGACCTTTATACCATTGTGAAGAACTTATTGGAGATCACCACACAGGAACTGCTTTTTTTTTTTTAAGAGAAAGGAATATTATCAGAAAAATGTACTTTCATAGCTCATCATCTGACACCCTTTAAATGATCAAAATTAAGGATATGTAAAGCATGCATTAATCATTGATTTGCAGTTAGTTTTATCCTATCAGAGAGTAATCCCCCTTTTCTTTCTCTTTTTTTTTTGTTATCATTAATCTACAGTTACATGAAGAATATTATATTTACTAGCCTCTCCCCTATACCAAGTCCCCCCCACAAACTCCATTACAGTCACTGTCCATCAGCATAGCAAAATGTTGTAGAATCACTACTTGTCTTCTCTGTGTTGCACAGCCCTCCCTTTTCTCCCCCCCCATTATGCATGCTAATCATAATACCCCCTTTCTTCTTCCCCCCTCCTTATACCACCCAACCCACCCATCCTCCCCAGTCCCTTTCCCTTTGGTAACTGTTAGTCCATTCTTGGGTTCTGTGATTCTGCTGCTGTTTTGTTCCTTCAGTTTTTCCTTTGTTCTTATACTCCACAGATGAGTGAAATCATTTGGTATTTGTCTTTCTCTGCTTGGCTTATTTCACTGAGCATAATACCCTCTAGCTCCATCCATGTTGTTGCAAATGGTAGGATTTGTTTTCTTCTTATGGCTGAATAATATTCCATTGTGTATATGTACCACATCTTCTTTATCCATTCATCTACTGATGGACACTTAGGTTGCTTCCAATTCTTGGCTATTGTAAATAGTGCTGCAATAAACATAGGGGTGCATCTGTCTTTTTCAAACTGGAGTCCTGCATTCTTAGGGTAAATTCCTAGAAGTGGAATTCCTGGGTCAAATGGTAAGTCTATTTTGAGCATTTTGAGCAACCTCCATACTGCTTTCCACAATGGTTGAACTAATTTACATTCCCACCAGCAATGTAGAAGAGTTCTCCTTTCTCCACAACCTCGCCAACATTTGTTGTTGTTTGTCTTTTGGATGGTAGCCATCCTTACTGGTGTGAGGTAATACCTCATTGTGGTTTTAATTTGCATTTCTCTGATAAGTAGCAATCTGGAGCATCTTTCCATGGGTCTGTTGGCCATCTGAATTTCTTCTTTGGAGAACTGTCTGTTCAGTTCCTCTGCCCATTTTTTAATTGGATTATTTGTTTTTTGTTTGTCAAGGTGGGTGAGCTCTTTATATATTTTGGATGTCAAACCTTTAACGGATCTGTCATTTATAAATATATTCTCCCATACTGTAGGGTATCTTTTTGTTCTATTGATGGTGTCTTTTGCTGTACAGAAGCTTTTCAGCTTCATATAGTCCCACTTGTTCATTTTTGCTTTTGTTTTCCTTGCCCAGGGAGATATGTTCAAGAAGAGGTCACTCATGTTCATGTCTAAGAGATTTTTGCCTATGTTTTTTTCTAAGAGTTTTATGGTTTCATGACTTACATTCAGGTCTTTGATCCATTTCGAATTTACTTTTGTGTATGGGCTTAGACAATGGTCCAGTTTCATTCTCTTACATGTAGCTGACCAGTTTTGCCAGCACCATCTGTTGAAGAGACTGTCATTTCCCCATTGTATGTCCATGGCTCCTTTATCAAATATTAATTGACCATATATGTTTGGGTTAATGTCTGGAGTCTCTAATCTGTTCCACTGGTCTGTGGCTCTGTTCTTGTGCCAGTACCAAATTGTCTTGATTACTATGGCTTTGTAGTAGAGCTTGAAGTTGGGGAGTGCGATCTCCCCCACTTTATTCTTCTTTCTCAGGATTGCTTTGGCTATTCGGGGTCTTTGGTGTTTCCATATGAATTTTTGAACTATTTGTTCCAGTTCATTGAAGAATGTTGCTGGTAATTTGATAGGGATTGCATCAAATCTGTATATTGCTTTGGGCAGGATGGCCATTTTGATGATATTAATTCTTCCTAGCCAGGAGCATGGGATGAGTTTCCATTTGTTAGTGTCCCCTTTAATTTCTCTTAAGAGTGACTTGTAGTTTTCAGGGTATAGGTCTTTCACTTCTTTGGTTAGGTTTCTTCCTAGGTATTTTATTCTTTTTGATGCAATTGTGAATGGAGTTGCTTTCCTGATTTCTCTTTCTACTGGCTCATTGTTAGTGTATAGGAAAGCTACAGATTTCTGTGTGTTAATTTTGTATCCTGCAACTTTGCTGTATTCCGATATCAGTTCTAGTAGTTTTGGAGTGGAGTCTTTAGGGTTTTTATGTACAATATCATGTCATCTGCAAATAGTGACAGTTTAACTTCCTCTTTACCAATCTGGATTCCTTGTATTTCTTTGTTTTGTCTGATTGCCATGGCTAGGACTCCAGTACTATGTTAAATAACAGTGGGGAGAGTGGGCATCCCTGTCTTGTTCCCGATCTCAGAGGAAATGCTTTCAGCTTCTCGCTGTTCAGTATGATGTTGGCTGTGGGTTTATCATATATGGCCTTTATTATGTTGAGGTACTTGCCATCTATGCCCATTTTGCTGAGAGTTTTTATCATGAATGGATGCTGAATTTTGTCGAATGCTTTTTCAGCATCTATGGAGATGATCGTGTGGTTTTTGTCTTTCTTTTTGTTGATGTGGTTGATGATGTTGATGGATTTTCGAATGTTATACCATCCTTGCATCCCTGGGATGAATCCCACTTGGTCACGCTGTATAATCCTTTTGATATATTTTTGAATTCGGTTTGCTAATATTTTATTGAGTATTTTTGCATCTACATTCATCAGGGATATTGGTCTGTAATTTTCTTTTTTGGTGGGGTCTTTGCCTGGTTTTGGTATTAGGGTGATGTTGGCTTCATTAAATGAGTTTGGGAGTATTCCCTCCTCTTCTATTTTTTGGAAAACTTTTAAGAGAATAGGTATTATGACTTCTCTGTGTGTCTGATAAAATTCCGAGGTAAATCCATCTGGCCTGGGGGTTTTGTTCTTGGGCAGTTTTTTGATTACCGTTTCAATTTCTTTGCTCGTAATTGGTTTGTTTAACTTTTGTGTTTCTTCCTTGGTCAGTCTTGGGAGGTTGTATTTTTCTAGGAAGTTGTCCATTTCTTCTAGGCTTTCCAGCTTGTTAGCATATAGGTTTTCATAGTAGTCTTTAATAATTCTTTGTATTTCTGTGGAGTCTGTCGTGATTTTTCCATTCTCATTTCTGATTCTGTTGATGTGTGTTGACTCTCTTTTTCTCTTAATAAGTTTGGCTAGAGGCTTATCTATTTTGTTTATTTTCTCAAAGAACCAGCCTTGTTTTAATTGATTTTTGCTATTGTTTTATTCTTCTCAATTTTGTTTATTTCTTCTCTGATCTTTATTATGTCCCTCCTTCTGCTGACTTTAGGCCACATTTGTTCTTCTTTTCCCAGTTTCGATAATTGTGATGTTAGACTATTCATTTGGGATTGTTCTTCCCTCTTCAAGTGTGCCTGGATCGCTATATACTTTCCTCTTAAGATTGCTTCTGCTGCATGCCACAGAATTTGAGGCTTTGTGTTATTGTTGTCATTTGTTTCCATATATTCCTTGATCTCTATTTTAATTTGTTCATTGATCCATTGATTATTTAGGAGCATGTTATTAAGCCTTCATTGTTTGTGAGCCTTTTTGTTTTCTTTGTAGAATTTACTTCTAGTTTTATACCTTTGTGGTCTGAAAAGTTGGTTGGTAGAATTTCAATATTTTGGAATTTACTGAGGCTCTTTTTGTGAGCTAGTATGTGGTCTATTCTGGAGAATGTTCCATGTGCACTTGAGAAGAATGTATATCCTGTTGCTTTTGGATGTAGAGTTCTATAGATGTCTATTAGGTCCATCTGTTCTAGGGTGTTGTTCAGTGCCTCCGTGTCCTTACTTATTTTCTTCCCGGTTAATCTATCCTTTGGGGTGAGTGGTGTGTTGATGTCTCCTAAAATGAATGCATTGCCGTCTATTTCCCCCTTTAGGTCTGTTAGTATTTGTTTCTCACATGCTGGTGCTCCTGTGCTGGGTGCATATATATATTTAGAATGGTTATATTCTCTTGTTGGACTGAGCCCTTTATCATTATGTAATGTCCTTCTTTATCTCTTGTTACTTTCTTTGTTTTGAAGTCTATTTTGTCTGATATTAGGACTGCATCCCCTGCTTTCTTCACGCTGTTGTTTGCCTGAAATATGTTTTTCCATCCCTTGACTTTTAGTCTGTGCATGTCTTTGGGTTTGAGGTGAGTTTCTTGTAAGCAGCATATAGATGGGTCTTGCTTTTTTATCCATTCTATTACTCTGTGTCTTTTGATTGGTGCATTAAGTCCATTTACATTTAGGGTGACTATTGAGAGATATGTACTTATTGCCATTGCAGGCTTTAAATTCGTGGTCACCAAAGGTTCAAGGTTAGCTTCCTTAGTATCTTACTGCCTAAGTTAGCTCACTTATTGAGCTGTTATATACACTGTCTGGAAATTCTTTTCTTCTCTCCCTTCTTATTCCTCCTCCTCCATTCTTTATATGTTGGTTGTTTTATTCTGTGCTCTTTCATGTTTCCTTTAACTGCTTTTAGTGGGTAGTTGATTTTATTTTTTGCCTTTAGTTAGTATTTGGTTGGTCTGCTTTCTTTGCTGTGATTTTATTTTCTCTGGCAACATCTGTTTAGCCTTAAGAGTGCTGCCATCTAGAGCAGTCCCTCTAAAATACCCTGTAGAGGTGGTTTGTGGGAGGCAAATTCCCTCAACTTTTGCTTGTCTGGGAATTAATCCCTCCTTCATATTTAAATGATAATCGTGCTGGATACAGTATCCTTGGTTCAAGGCCCTTCTGTTTCAGTGCATTAAATATATCATGCCATTCTCTTCTGGCCTGTAAGGTTTCTGTTGAGAAGTCTGATGATATAGCCTGATGGGTTTTCCTTTATAGGTGATGTTTTTCTCTCTAGCTGCCTTTAAAACTCTTTCCTTGTCCTTGATCTTTGCCATTTTAATTATTATGTGTCTTGGTGTTGTCCTCCTTGGGTCCTTTCTGTTGGGAGTTCTGTGTATTTGCATGGTCTGTTTGATTATTTCCTCCCCCAGTTTAGGGAAGTTTTCAGCAACTATTTCTTCAAAGACACTTTCTATCCCTTTTTCTCTCTCTTCTTCTGGTACCCCCTATAATACGGATATTGTTCCTTTTTAATTGGTCACAGAGTTCTCTTAGTATTGTTTCATTCATGGAGATCCTTTTATCTCTGTGTCAGCTTCTATGCGTTCCTGTTCTCTGGTTTCTATTCTATCAATGGCCTCTTGCATCTTATCCATTCTGCTTATAAATCCTTCCAGAGTTTGTTTCACTTCTGTAATCTCCCTCCGGACGTCTGTAATCTCCCTTTGGGCATCTGTAATCTCCCTCCAGACTTCATCCCTTAGCTCTTGTATATTTCTCTGCATCTCCGTCAGCATCTTTATGATTTTTATTTTGAATTCTTTTTCAGGAAGACTGGCTAGGTCTGTCTCTTTCTTAGGTGTTGTCTCTGTGATCTTTGTCTGCCTGAAATTTTGCCTTTTCATGGTGATAGAGATAGTTTGCAGAGCTGGGGCGAGTGACAGCTGGAAGAACTTTCCTTCTTGTTGGTTTGTGGCCTTCCTCTCCTGGGAGAACAGCAACCTCTAGTGGCTTGTGCTGGACAGCTGCACACAGACAGGGCTTCTGATTCCTGCCCAGCTGCTATGGAGTTTATCTCAGCTGTTGCTGTGGGCATGGCCTGCCTCGGGCTCCTGCTCTGATATGGTGGAGCTGCATTGGAGGGGGAGCAACCGGGAGGCTATTTATCTCCATGAGGGGCCTCTGTGCTCCCTGCTGCCCAGGGGGTTAGAGTGCCCAGAGTTCCCCAGATTCCCTGCTACTGGACTAAGTGTCCCCGGATGCTTCCATCCAGCAGTGGGGTCCCTGTCCCTTTAGACTTCCAAAAAGCACTCACTTTTCTTTGTCCCCAGGGCACCAGCCACAGGGACCTGCTCACAGGTCTTACTGTCCTGTTTCCCTAGTATCCAAGACCCCACACATGCACTGTGTCTGTGCTCTGGTCCGGATGGCTAGAGCTGGGTGTTTAGCAGTCCTGGGCTCCCTCTCCCCCATTGCTTGGACTCCTCTCCTCCAGCCCGGAGCTGGGGTGTGGGGCACTCAGGTCCCACCAGGCTGGGGCTTCTATCTCACCCCCTTCATGAGGCGCTGGGTTCTCGCAGGTGTGGATGTGGTCTGGATGTTGTCCTGTGTCTTCTGGTCTCTCTTTTAGGAAGAGTTGTCTTTGTTATATTTTCATAAATATATGTGGTTTTGGGAGGAGATTTCTGCTGCTCTTCTCATGCCACCATCTTGGCTCCACCTCTTTTGGTCTGACATTTATAAAGAAAATAACTTGCTTTGTTTACCATTGTCTGAGGCATCCTCTCCCTGGCTTTGTCCCCTGGTCTTCCACTTTGTCTAATTTCTGATGCAGACTCTCCATTTAGGGTTGGTTTTCTATCTCTCATCTGCCCCTTTTGGACCCAATGCTGTGGCCTCTGCCCTGGAATTTGGTCTTATCCCCATTGCTCTATGTCCTCATGCCACAGGCCAGCCTATATCTTTTCCCTACTATTTTGCTTATCTCTTCATCTCCAACCACCTCAGAACCTCAGGCTAAGCCTGCAGTACCATTAATTTGTTCATGATTCTGCCATTTGAGCAGGTTGTGCAGGCACAGCACACCTCTGTTCCCTGGGCTACCCACTGGGGTGGCTTGACTGGAGCTGGAGGATCTACCTCCAAGACGGCCTTCCTCACACAGTTGGCAAGTTGGTGTTGGCTGGAAGCCGGGACTCAGCTTGAGCTCTCCTCTGTGTGGCCTCTCCGGATGGCAAGGTCGAGCTGCTCATGGTGTGGCCATCTTAGGACAGTTGGGCTTCTTTCATGGAAGCTGGTTTCCTCCAGAGAGCAAAAGTGGAAGCTCTTGGGCCTTATTAATGCCTAGATTAAGAAGTCTCAAAGTGTCTCTTCCACTACATTTTATCTTTTTTATCTTTCAAAGGAGTCACAAGGCCTGCACAGATTTAAAGGCAGGGAAAAGATCCCCCACTTGCTGGGAGCATCACATGGAAGCCCAGAAGCACTGCTGCAGCTATCTTTGGAAATAAAATGTACTATATGTACTCCTGCCGATCCTATTCCAGCTGAAACTTTCAGAACCTCAGCCCAAAAATGAGACTTGTGGACCTTTCTGGACCTGGATGAGTTTTTGGACAGGAAGACTCTTTCAGTAGGCCTCATGAACTATGCCGCCTGATTAATTTAATGGCTGTGATATATACAATTGTTTCTCTCTGTGGCCTGAGCATTTTAGGTCTATCCTCTTCAGCACCCATGCTCCCTCTCCCACGACTAACTTTTTATTTTGCACTGTTTTAAACTCCCCTTTCAGATCAGTCAATTCCTGCTTGCACTCTGAATTGAAAGTGGCTTTTCCATTAAACAATGCCATGACTCATAATATAACACAACCCAACATCCAACTGCAGGCAGGAGCTCCCTGGCTTTGTGGGGGTTCCCTGACTCCCACAAGACCTCCGAGTCAAGCCTGTGAAAACCAGGGCACACAACTTTGCACTCACATGACCAGAGCAAAGCAAGTGAGAGTCTCTCGGTGAGAAAGAGCGAGTGCTATGCTTATGATCGTAGGAGAAGCGAGTGCTCCACTTACTGCTGCTGTGTAACAAACTGCCCCCAAACCTTCATGGCCTAAAACCACAACCATCCTACAATACCTTATAGGTTATGTGAATCAGGAATTCTTTTAGGCCTGACTGGGCAATTCTTCAGCTTCGGGGGGGGGGGGTCACTGAGTGGTTCAGCTGGCAGATGGCATGATTGAGGGCTCCAGGACAGCATCTCTTGCAGGTCTGGCACCTGGGCAGGTTGACTGGAAGGCTGGGCTCAGTTGGAACTGCCCACTGGAGTCCTACATGTGGCCTCGCCAGCAAGGGTCTCAGGGTACTTGTACTCATGGGGAGGCTGGCTCTCCCCCAGCAAGTGTTCCAGGAGAAGTGGACAAACGCTGCCTGGCCTTTTCCCATGTAGCCTTGGAAATCACACATGTCACTTCAGACACAGTCTATTCATCATTAGAAAGTCATAGCCCAGTCCAGATTCAAGGGCGTGGGTTAGACACCACACCTTGGTGGGAGGATGATAAGGTCATGCTATAGAAGAGCTTGTTTCAGTCTTTGGAACATGCTGTCTGCCGTAACTGGTTTGGGCCTTGGCAAGAGTCAAGTTAAATGAAATTCTGTCCTCCCTTCCTGTGTGTCTAGTCCCGTGCCTCTCCTCGTTTTTGTTGCCCTTACCCTCAGTTCCACTTTGTTCTCCTGACGTTTCCTGGAGCTTTCTCCCCTACAGAGCTTACCTTCTTTAAGTTCCACTTCCTCCAATCCTCCAACCCCACTGGACCACTGGAGGCAGCACTTTAAGTTGCAAAGAGCACTGAACTGAAAAGTCACGTCCCAGCATTTCCTCAATGAGCTGGATTATTCTAGGCAAGTTACAACTATTGCAGTATCCTCGTTTACACAATACAGGGAAGTGGGTTCAGGGCATAAGATAAAATCATTTTCAGCATCAGTTCTAATGCTCTGAAACCTAATCTGAATTAAGGAGTAAATGGATGGCTGCAAAAGATTATGATTTAACCCCACTAAAAATATTTACTTAGCATCTACCTTAAACAATTCCAGGTCACTACAGGAGGAGGAGTTTGAACATTCCAGTGGCAGGCACAAGTAGGTAAAATATTAACAAAAGTATGAAGGATGTCACTGATGATGACTGACCTTGAATGGTCCCTTGTAAATAAATAATCTAAGAAATGTATTCTGAGTTCCTTCAATAATGTGACAGTTCACTGAATGTTAAGATGGATTTGGAATTGAGGCATAATTTAACAGGTTCTTTTTTCAGTATGCAAGGCAAAGGAAGTAACTATGAGGACTTAGGGTTCAGTGTCAGGGCCAGCAAGAGACATAGTCTGGCTTGTGAGAAGGATAAACTCACACAAGCAACATCACATGTGGCACCTGCAGCCACACTCCTTGAGGAAAACCATGTTATATGCAAATGTTAATAGAGAAAAGAACTTCACAGAAATACTCCATTCTTCCCCTCGCATTCTGAAGAGACAATGACAAAGCTCGTGTTTTGTGGATGGTATATGGAGACCTGCTTCTTTGTTATGCCTGTGTTGGTTTTGGGCCCTAAACAGGAGAGGACATTGCCATGTACCAGGTAGCTAGAGGTGTATCCTCCCCAACCTCCTCTGTTATTACAACCTAATCACTTAAATAGCAGATCAGCAGGGGAAACAACCCTAATTTCCAATCTGTTGACAGGGCTGACTGTGGTACCCTGAGTTAATCTAGGAAGGAATATCTAGAAAGCCAACTAAGCTTGAGTTTTCTCATATGTAAGAGACATGCAGAGGTATTATAAAGATCACATGAAAAAGCATGGGTGAGTCAACAGGCCTAACACAGTGCCTGGCACTTAGCAAATGCTCAGCGACCCTTTTGCAAATATGTGCTTAAATCCAGACACGTTCTCATGGGAGACATCACTAGTGACACTGTAAAATTTTTTCCATGGGATCAGTGTGCACTCTTTGGAAACATGGTTTGTTTTCACTCAGCGTCATATGATGCAGAACATTTTCTAGCAAAAACTAAACTTGTACCCTACTCTCAGCCCTGAGTCAGAATGCCATTTTTGGGGGCGTTACTTTTTTTAAGTACTTTTTTAGATAACAGGGAATTCAGAAGAAAAAAACCCAACAATACAACCATTTTTTGGTTAAGTTAAATATGGTTTGTAGATTTTATTAATAAAATTGATTGTTACTAAACATGATCTTTGAATAATTTGCATATGAACATTTTTGTTATCTTTATATTCTTTGCATTTGAACAGTTCCAGTTGGCCAGTTTGCAAGTAAACATAATTAATGCTTATTTCTATAATAATCCCCAAGTTTCAAAGGCTTAACACAATAATTTAGTTTTTGATCATGCAATGTCCTATAAAGTTTAAGCAATTCCCCTCATCAGCTCTACTATAAGTAGTGACTCAGGGATATGTGTTCTTTCCATCCAGTTCCGAATGGAACAAGTCACCAGTGAAGATGAAAGCAGAGAGTAGGGAAACATATAGACAGTTTTGTGTTCAACCTGCAAGTAGCACAGCCATTCCTTCCCACATCTCATCGTCCAGAGTGCTGACACCTGGCCTGAACTGCCTGTGAGGCCATCTGGGAAGGGTGGCCTTTCTTTGTGTTTGTGTCTAGAAAAAAGAAATTACTTGGCAGACTCCTAACAACTGAAAGGGCCATTTACAAATGAGCTGTTCCTTGTGCTTCCTCACTCAGCCCAGCTTTACACTGGCGGATGCTCTCACGGCTCTGCCGCCTCAGAGCAGACCTGATGGGGAGTATGGCTATCAGACGCAACCTGTTACATTAGAACAACCACTTTGTTCATACTTGATAAATTGCCGTGTGAACATCTTTCATTGTTTTTGCTGTATGTAACCTTTAACTGTTTACATGTATCAGCTTTGTCTCACCAGCTAGGAGGTAACTTGAGACCAAAGTTGTGTGTTTCCCCAGCACCTGGCATAGTAGAAGGCACAGCAGAAGCATCTGAGAAGCTCATGCAGGCCTAATGTCACCTCCGTACCTCAGTTTCCTCCTTTGCAACATCAGGGGCTTGGCGGGAAAATATCTAAGGGCTTACGCAGCACTGTGATTCCACACGTCACTGGGCATTGCTTTTCCAGGCCCGTTGTCAAAAAGCTTCGTAAACTTTTCCTGCAAAGCCTAAGTCACCGAATGCCACAGGGTAAATGTAGTCACCTGCTCACCAGCTAACCACTCCAAACGCATGTGAAGGAAAACTGCATTTTAAAGTGACAAAAAGCCATTACTATAAAATGACTAATAAAGCAGCAAAGAGCTGTAAAGTGATTCTTGTCCAAAGTCATTAATCAACTGATGCACTTTGAAGAGGCACTTCCTTATGCATATTGCTAGTCATTTATTCAAATCAAGTAAATATTGTCCACACTGTCCACTGAGAAAGTACATGGCAATTAACTAAGGAATTGAGCAGATCAAACTTCTAGGAGAAATTTTACAATAAAGCATTTCTGAGGCATTGGGTGAGCTTCACAGGCTGTGCCCCACATTTGTTCATCTTGGGCCTCCTTGGGTTCTGTCTAGTGGTCTAAGGCCCTGACGTTTAAGGTGACCTCCAGCTGTCTCAGGGTCAGGTGCTCTCAGGTATGGGAACAATACTACTCAAAAGGCAATAGCTTGGTGACAAAGACTCTGACATCATTCATACTTTCTTTTAAGTAAAGGACTTGCCTCCCTTTCTGGTTTATCAAATAGATAGTTACTTTGCAGAATCAAATGCCTCGAACTTAGGTGCATTTTGCTTGAATATAGTGACACCTCATAGGATGTACTCTTCCAGGCTTATCCTAAAGCTGTTACTGCTACCGAGAGGATGAACACAGGAACGGTGGTTCTGAGACCTGCCACCCACGATCTCTTACCAGTTAGAAGGAAATGCTCAAAACAGCTTCAAACATGAGGCTACTGGAAAATTATAAATAGTGATCCACTTTATCATTAGCAGGATATAATAATAGCTGGAGATAGCACAGAGCAATCTATGGGTGCCCAGTGCCAGTGAGAACAAAATTTAGAGCAGGTTCTATCTACCCAACGGCAAAACATCTAGTAAATTCAGGTAGTTTCCTTTTTCAAGCACATCCTTTAAATTCAAGTAAGCAGACAAATTTCTTCCTTTCTTATGGACTATTACAACATCCTAGAAACACTGCCTGGGACTTACTTTCCTCAGAACTTTTGTGGCCTGATTTTGCAAACTGGCTTCAAATAGGTGTACACATACATATTCAGAAACACACACAGTGACACCCAGGTAGGAAGTTCCTTCCCTTTTTGCTGCATCCTCCAAACACATACAGGGTTCCCTGATTCCTCAGAAGGAATATTTCTAAGGCCTCTACAAGTGTGGAAGAATGCATCCCTTTGAAGAAATGATACCACTAGAAGGAAGGCTCTACAAGGCAGGACCTCAGCCCATTCCTCCTTTCACTCTTGTCATAATTTAATACAGTTGTCAAATGACAAATGAATGACCTTAGGACTGGAATAATTGGTGAATAAATGCTTTATATACATGTTTAATGACCATCTGTCCTTCTTGCTCACATTCACTGAGACTCTGTATGTGTCACCACAGCTTTTACCTCCTAAAGCTCACCTGGCCCACACATTTCTCTCCACCTCCATTCCCTCCCCACTTCTGCATTTGCCCCACTCTGATCCTCTGACTGCACAGGGGCCCTAGTGCTCTGATACACCCAAACCCTCCCTCCAGCTGATTCCCAGTGTCCTTTGACCCACGTCAAGTCCTTAATATGGACCTCAAAGTCCGGCCCCCACCAATCTCTTTAACCTCATCTCTCTCCATTGTTCCACACTTCTTTCTCAGCAAAGAAGCTGGACCTCTTCCAGTCCTGTGGAGTGCCAGCACCCTGCCCAGCCCTCGGCCTTTGCCTGGGCTGCTTTCAGCACATGGCCAGCTTGCCCACCCTCACCCCTCCAGCTTGCTCCTGCTCCTCCAGCAGGTATCCATTTAAATGTTACAACCTTGAGAAAGTCTTTCCTCCCTCCCCAGACTAAGTTGGGGCCCCGATTTTATTTTCTCATGGCACATCATACTTTTCCTTCATAGCATTTCTCATCTGCAGCTGAAAAATTGTCTGCTCATGTGCTCAACAGACTCCCATCTGTACAGCACAAGTTGAGTTAGGGGCCTGGTTTCTGGAACCGGACCACACAAAGCACAGCCTAGCTCTGCGGTTTACTGGCGTCCTGGGTAAGTCACTTCACTGCTCCATGCTTCCATTGCTTCACCTGCCAGCTGGGGTTAATAATAGCATCTATGTCTCAGGGTCACTTTGGGCCTTAGATTGATAGCAAGAAGCACTCACCTGGCATGTAGTAAGCACTCAGGGGGAACTCGGAGGTGATAGCAAGAAAACCTTAGGGAGGAGCAATGGCTTGTTTGCTGAAAGAATGAATTTGTTCGGCTCTACAGACGTGGAGTCCTGCCATTGTTATTTAGACTTTCTAGTCTTCAGCCTTGTCTTGCTTGACCAAAAAATCTCAATGACTTCAATTTCTTATAAATAAGAGTAAAGTTAAAGCAGAACTGGATGCCCCATTTTCTTACATGTGGAAAAGTGTGCCAGAAGAGCAAAGACTACACCATCCTCATTCCCACTGCAGAGAGGTGGCACAGGAAACACAGACTTCCTCCCAGGACGATGCAGAGGAAGCAGGGCCAGGGAGCCCTCCTTAGGCTCTCCTTGCCCCGTGCAAACACAGTCTCCCCAGGTCCAGAGACTGACAGTCTAGCACTTTATCCCCTGGGTAAAATATTAGCCCTTAGCAAATGAAGGGACCACGAGTTTTCTGTCAGGTGAGCAGGTAATATTTAAAGCTGGGCAACAGCTGACATGCTAAAGCAGATCCACAGTAGGAGCAGTGAAGTCGCTGCCAGGCATGAGCTCGGCGCCTAATTAATCAAAACACCCCCTACCCTGTGTGCAGTCAATGCATTTTCTCTACTTCAGCTCAGTGCCACATGCAAGTGTATATTCCTGCTACAAATAAAGTTCTAGAGGTACATGGATGCTGAGGGCTGGAAGGCATCTTAGGGCCTCTGAACCCAACAGCTTGTTTCATGCACATCCATGATTCTCTCCTCCATGGGTAGCCACACCACAGGCCCCAACCTTCCGGGACAAGGTCTCTTATCATAAGGATGGAGAGGCCCCAGGTGACTTACATGGAAACAGCACCTGGTTGATCTGCCAGGTGGGGCTCTGGGACAAAAGAGGAGAGCCTAATGCAGCAGAGATGACACAGCCAAATTCACAGTTAGAACCAAGACAGGACCCCGGGCCACAGGAGAATTGGGTAAGGATTCTAATGAAAAGGAAACAGAGTGCAGCAAGCTGCAGAGAAGTGGTAAGAGGGTGTAGACAGTCCTCCCCAACATGGGGCAACCACTCCTCTTAGATGCCACAGGGCCTGGCGTAAAGTCACAAACCCGACTGAAGTCTCCAGGGGTACACACCACCCCCAAGCAATGAGAACTGAAGGGGAAAATGAAATATTCGAAGACACTGAGTGAAACGCTGGATTGGAAGTCAGGAGCCCTGGTGCCCAGTCCTGACCTGCCACCTGAGCCTTCAGGTAAAGGCCTTAGTCAGAGTGGAGTGATTTCAGCATTGCCCAAACACTCTCAACACTACAGCACTCAGCAGATACGATGGTACAGTTCGAACTTGGAATCCTGATCAAGAAAGTTCACACACAGGTGCCCCCAGACCCCAGTCATTTTAGAGAATGGGGGTTGCCAAGCTGGCTATGATCAGTAAGTGTTTTACAGAGTGACTGTCCTGGAGGGAGGACCTTTTTCTCGCAGATCTCCTAAGAATCATTCTAAATGTCGCTGCACATAAAGCCACCTGGCCGTGTCAATGGAATTGTTCCTCCCAGCGCTCTCCCTGCAGCCCCAGGTGCTGCTCTGAAATCTGCGGCTGTGCTGTGCCCAGGCCACACCTCCCCAGGCTGCTCCCAGCCAAGGACACAGCATAGCAGGGATAGGGGATGGCCTGCTCCTGGAAGCCTGAGGTCCTCTGGTGGCCCACTGTGATGCGAGGACACCCCACAGCCTTGCCAGACTTCCTTTCACTTCCAAGTGGTCCAGGGCACTTTCCCCAAGTCTCCTTCCGCCCCCTGCACCCTTCCTCCTTCTCCCTGACAAGTGCACTGCAGACTGATGGCTCTTCCAGCCCCCTCCCCTCTCCCTTCCTGCCCTCTTCACAGAAGCTTCCCTCATAAATCTCTTGCATATATCACCCCATCTAGGTGTCTGCTTCTTGGAAGGCCTAGACTGACACCACTACAAACCATCTCATAACTTGTTGACAAATGATTAACTATTTGTCAGTGAATTACTCAGCCAATTCAGCTAGACCCACCAGGCCAGTCTCTGGGTGAAAATATTTTTAAAAGGTCTCCTCAGCTGAGCCCAAGTAGATAGATTTGTGTGTAGAGCTAGCAATGGGTCTCCTTTTCTAGTGTCTATGTTATCGCCTCCTTTGGGGATGCCTGGGCCTAGAACTCAAACAGTATCCATGATGGGCTCAGGCATGAACAGTCACTCAGCCGGCTGGACTGGAGGCATGACAGAAGCCAGATGAGATGGGCCCTGGGCGCCTCTGAGCACCTACCTGTGAGGCAACGCCAGTGGACTAGTGAGGCTGTCCCATGGAAGCTGTCCCTTCTGTGTGGCCCTGCCGATGTTTGCCTGCCTTCGGGAATCAGGGGAGAAGGGTGTACTGCTTGCAGGATTGGCCCTTCTGCTTCTCTGGTAGGAGTGCTCCACGGTGCAGTCACAGCAGCAAACCATTGGGTGATTCCTCCAAAAGCTAAATATGGAATTACCGTATGATCCAGCATTCCACTCCTAGATACAGTCACAGAGGAACTGAAAGCAAGCGCTCAAACAGACACTTGTACACCAATCTTCATAGCAGCATTATTCACAATATCCGAAGGGTAGAAATCACCCAGATGTCCATCAATAGATGAACAAACAAAATGTGGTCTGTTCGTACAATGGAATATTATTCAACCATAAATAGCTAAGTTTTGGAAATAGTGGTGATAGTTGTGCAACATGGTGAAGGTAATTTACTGTTTGTGGAAAAGTAAAAGCATTGACCCTTGTACATTGCTGGAGGGAGGGTACAGTGGTGCAGCTGCTGTGGAAAACCATGCCTCTGAGTTGTGGAAAATTGTGGAAATGGAAAAGTCTATGTTATACATATTTTTACAATTTAAAAATCTAATGATGTTATATACTAAAAAAGACACATTGAACTGTACACTTTAAATGGACAAATTGAATGGTATTTAATTTTTACCTTAATAAAGCTGTTTTAAAACAAGGAAAAGCATTGTGGCAACTCTGGGCCTATGACGCTTTGCTGTGGGACCCTGGTATGAGGGCCAAACCCAAGCAAGAAGGTGGCTGTTTCCAGCTCCACTGGCAATGTGGACCCCAAGCAGAACAGGAGGCACTTCGGGAGCCAGGTGGGCAGCCCAGTGGTGTGCATGCTCACCGAGGGAAGCACCTGGACAGACGCTTGGAAGTGAATGGAGCTCAGAGGGTGCCCAGAGGAGCCAGAGGTAGTTCAGACTACATGTCAGGCAGACTGTTTGTTCCCTGGATTGATTTCCTGGATTGACCTCTGAGGCTCCTTGAGTTTTTATGTGTGGGTAGATCCTTGAAGTGAGACAGAGAGATGTGGGTTTAAACTCCCCTGGTGAGGATTAGCAAGCTGGCTAAGCCACAATATGCATATCAATATGACAGTTACACACATCATTTGTACCCCATGCGGTCAGTCCAGGGATATCTGATATATAAGAAAAATCAGAAAACAACACAATTATTTAGAAAACTTAAAAATTAAGAAACACAAGTTTGCCTGATCACCCAAGTTTACAGTTTTTGTTTATGGCCTTGAGGATCTGGTATATGGTTTATCATCTGAATTTTCCATTTGCAATGTAAGGAAATATACCTAAGGAAGGTGAAGAAATGTGGAAAATAAGCTGATTTTTATCAGCTTAAGGTATCTGCAGAAAGGTATCTGGATGGTCTAAAAGATAGAGTCTTCTTTTTAATCTAACTGTGAACCCATAGCTTTAATAGCATTTGCAGTGAATGAAAATATCTGTATACTCCATATTCTAGGAGGACACAAAATTACTGAGATAAATGTGTTGATGTTAAAATAGGTCTCCATGTGCCCTGTGTTGGCCATGCTTTCCCACATACAATTTCCATGGTAAAGTAATAACCAACAGACAGACTGTCATCACCTGCCTGGCTACTGCTATAAATAATGCACTGGGTTTACATAAATCCATAAGCTATATATACAGCACAGCTAACAGGCCTTACTACTGTGAGAAAACTGATTATTTGAGATTATTGTAACTGACCATACATTTTTTTGTTTCTAATTTTTGGAAAAAATAATATATTAAACATGTATAAATGGGTGTATAGAAGAAAGTTGCCCTCCTTGGAAGTAACCATTGCTATCAGTTCCTTCCAGAAACTCAATACAACTTTCAATAATGCTAAAAGTTTCTCTGCACTTGGGATGAAACGATAATAATTCTTGGGGAGACACACCCCTTTTTCAGGTAGATATTTTGTCCAAGAACACAAATCTATGTACTTGTAAGCACACAAACACACACAGGTTCATTTAAAGTCTCTAACAAATTGGACAAAAAACGTAACAGTAGATTTATCCCTGTCTATTTCATTAGAAAAAAAAAACCCACAAACTTTATGGGATTCAAAACATGTAAATAAATTATGCTTGAATATTAATGATTGAAAGGATTTTTCTGTCTGTGTTTCATTTTTCAAAGCAGAGCTGGCCTGTGGAAATCAGCATGCTTCTGCAGTGACGTGGATCCATGTTCTGTGCATGTGTGTAGAAATATCCACACAAAACAGCTCTCCCTTTTAAACCATCTTTCTCCTGGTCCATTACTCTGCAGAGGTAATTTGAGGAGGCATTGATGATGATAAACACCACAGTTTAGAAGATGTTAAACCAAGCTTAGCAGAGCTCACATAAAGAAACAAATTAGGCAACTGAAGTAATTTGAGCTAATGAAGTTTGATTCCAAACATCCAGATCAATTAAGCTTCACATACTTGCTTGGTTCTTGCTCCGTAAGGCAATGAGGAGCTGCAGCCTAGAGCGTGGGGCACCAGCACGGATCGAGAAGGTACGGAAACAAAGGTGACACAGCCATTCAGGGCTTCACAGACTTGTTTCACAGGCCTTAATGTGCAAGGCTCACATCACACTGAAATGAAGGGTAAGTGGGCAATGCCCCAACTCGGACTCTGCTGACTGAGGCTCCCAGGGTTCCAATATGTCAAAGATCTGGTACCAGGAGAGTGTGGCCAGCCTTCCAGATAAAAACTGCCTGTAAGTAAACGGGCATAAGAGAGGTTTGCCCTCTTATGAGAGATGGGAAGCCCAGGGGCTGGAATTCAGGAGATCAGGGGAACTTCAGCCTGGTTCTGCCACAGACTAGCCGTTTCACAGCTCTGAGCCTTGTTTCCTAATCTATAGAATGAGAGAACTAGACTGGATAATTTCTTACATCCCTTTAATCTCTCAAATTCCACACTTCAAGCCAGGGCTTCCTCCCTGCTGACAGGACGTTCTAAGCGTGGAAGTGCGTGCCTATGTGCCTATTCATGTCCCCTGTGCATGAATGTGTGAGCAAAGGATCGAGGGCAGGAGGGAGGAGCTAGGGAGTACTTCCTGCCTGGCCTGCTCCTGAATTTAGCAGGTGAAGCCCTTCCTTAGACGCTTTAGCCTCCATTGGTTATGTGTCCAATACTGTTCAAAAGTGTATTCAGGCCACTATTTGCTATGGCAGGGGGGATGTCTCAGCAGGCACACATCTGGGAAAACTGATCCTTTCGTATTAGCCCCTCCCATAGACTTGGGCTAAAGGTGTCAACATTTAATGTCCTTCTAACCTCCACTCCTTCCATGTTCTTCACCACCATGGACACCCAGTGGACACCTCCCATCCTGCCCAGAACTTCCAAGAAATGGACAGCAATCTAGATAAGTGGCCCCCAAACATTTTTGGAGCAGATATTTCATCTCTATGGATATTTATTTAGCAAATAAATGTACATGAGCAAACTGGTACACTATCTAATTATGTATATCATAAAACCTATAAAAACAGAAATTAAATTCATATAAGTTTATAAAAAAGTCGAAATAGAGGTTTTAATTTTCATGCCATATCCCAGCGTGTCATCCCCTCCTCCCCCTGGAGGCACACAGCCCCATTTCACAGGACTGGCAGAAGCACGTGGGGCAAAGCTCCTCAGCCCTCCATCCCCCTCGTGGTAAAGCTGGCTCATGCAAAATGCAGCCTCCTTCAGGGCCTTGCACGATGTACAGGCTCTTCACTATGAAACCTCTGGAAAGCTCGCTTAGGATGTTTGTTCTCTCCCTCCCGGGATGCTTTTTTTGAACTGCCCATAATTATCAAATCACTTGATTTTTATTGCACTAAAATCCAGTGACCATGCTTTTTGGGTAGCTCAAAGGGAATTTCATATTTCAGAATTAGTTAGGCAGAGAGAATAGGAGGCATATTTTATTGTATTAATTCATGCCAAGTTCAAACTCATTCCATCTCAGTTGCCCAGTGTGAATAATTATGCCATTAATCCCAGGCAGGAGGAGAACTATGGTGACTGCAACACATTTCACATTTTTAAACAAATAAAGAAAAATGTCACGTCCCCCTTCTACCAATGCTCTGAATAGAGCTACATAATAATAATACTTTTATTTATTTATGGGGCATAAATTCCCCAGAACTCAACAAACTATAAGATAAGCAAAATGCTAGTTAAATAAAAAAACAGAACTTTTCCAGCTCATTCTGAAACATTAGACAGGGAAAATGACTAAGGAAAGAAGCTGAAAATGTAGGGAGAGCTTGGGAAAAGGCTGAAAGAAAGAGGTGGTAATGTGGCCTTTTCGTTTCCCTGTGTCCTTCTATCACACTCTCCCCACTGTGACTCAGGGGGGAACAGTCTAGGGGAAAAAAGTCTTCTCCATGTTCAATCAGCTCTGGGCATGACCCCTGACTCCAACCACCCTGTGCTGTCATCGTGGTGCTGTCAGCCAGCCCCTTCCCCACTCCAGATGCCCAGCCAGTTCACGTGCGGTTTACTGAGCATGTAAGCATGGGGGAGATCAGTGTGGCTTCCCATCCATACTCTCTTGGGATGGATCAGAACACACAGAGTGGCCTGTGCAGGCCTTTCTAGATTCACAGTGTTGAAGACGATGGGGAGACAGAGGGCTGACACTATGGGGGTGCAGGCCCACATTTCCTCTGCAGCCAGAAGGAAGGGGACCAGGGCCCATCACAGGCAGGGCCCCTGGGTGCCCCAGAGGCAATGGGGAGCAGTCCACACTGTCTGGACACTGGCTTTTCTGCAGAGCTGCAGTGCTGCTCGGCTGTACACACAACCCTACCTGTTCCTACTGGCCAGGGCAGATGGGGGACCACAGCCAGAGACAGAGAACGAGCTGGGAGATAGACCAAGATCTTCTCCCCAACTGCCCCCAAACCTGGTGCAGTGTCCAGACACAATAGGGTTCTGTCAGTGTTGCATTGATAGAAATGAAATATTTATTCCTTTCTTTCTTGACTTGGTAAAGGAAAAACTGTTTCTCTACTCACAACACTTCTGACAGCAAATGTCTATTTTCATGCTGAACAGTCTCCAATTTCCTGTGTATTCCAGCTATGGATCCTGTAACTCAATTCATTCTGACACTAACTACCCAGAGTTCATGGGACCCCACAGGCTAAGGCCTCAGTCCTACAAAACTGTCCCCCACTTCAGACTCTAACGGCAAGTACTGAGTCCCAGGGTTACCCACAGTCTCCCACAATTTGGCTACAGATGGGGCTTCCCATGAACCCCTCCTCAGGTTCAAAATAATTTCCAATGACAGCAAACAGAACCCAGAGAAACACTTATAAAGCTTATTGTAAAGGCTATGGTGAAGAACACTAATGGAAAGCTGGATGAAGGCGTACACAGAGTAAAGACTGCAGGGTCCCCGGGCGTAGGGGCTCCTGTCTCTGCAGAGTCTGGGTCGTACCACCCTCCCAGCACGTGGATGCGTTTGCCAGCCTGCAAGGTTTCCAAACACTTAGAGGTGGGGTTTCTATGAAGGTTCCATTACAAGCCACGATTGATTAAATCATGGGCCATTGGGGATCAACTCGATCCCTTCTCCCCAACCCAGAGGTCAAGGGGAGGGGACTGAAAATTCCAACCCTGGAATCACAGGGTCAGCCCTCCTGGCCTCCAGCCCCCATCCTGCTGCTGTCTAGGGGCTTCTGGCCCCCAGATTTCTCATTAATATGAACTCAGGTATGGTTGAAAGGGACTTGTTACAAATAGCAAGAGACTCTTTGATGGGCAGGAAGTTTCAAAGGTTCTCTGAAAACTCTGTGCCATATGCATTTCTTACTATGCCACAATAGCATACTTGGGGAAGTCACTTTATTTCATTAGCTTCGGTTTCACTATATATAAAGTGATGATAATACTATGTCATGAAGATGAACTACTTAAATTGCTATTTTTGTAAGGCCAGAATTTCTAGAATATCAACAACTTCACATAATTCAAATTACTAATTAACTGGTTCCCTTGTCCATCACTGAGCAGCCACTATGTGCTTAGAGCTGAGCATTTTGTTCAGCAAGAAACAAAACAAGGTCTCTGGCAATGAATCTTATACTGCAGTCAAGGTAGGGCAGACAGAAAAACCACACACAGAAATGTACTCTGTTATCAGGTGGTAAGTGCAAACAAGAACAATAAATCATGGTAAGGGAATAGAGAGTGTGGAGGTGTCTATGTCTGACTGCAGTTGGGAGAGTCTTCTTTGGGGAGGTGATGTTTAAATAGAGACCTGAAGGAAATAAAGGAGAGAACAAATATTTGAGCATAGAACATTCCAGAAAGAGAAAAGAGCAAGGGCAAAGGCCCAAGGAACGGTAAGGAGGCCAGTGTGGCTGGAAAGGAATGAGAGATGGGGAGATTGGGGGAGGATAAAGTCAGAAAGTAGGCTATGAAGGACTTCTGAGTGTTATTCTAAATGGGATGGGAAGTAGTGAAGAGTTTTGAACAGAAGGGTGACATGACCTGAACTGGATGCTCACAAGGTGGCTCTCGTTGTTTGAGAAGACGATGGCAGGGTGGCAGCAGGAGGCAGGCAGCGGGGGGAGAAGAGGAGGCAGACTGCTGAGGACGTGACTGCTGTCGCTGGGAAAGAGGCAAGGGTGACTTAAGCTATGACAGCAGCTGTGTCAGTGGTAAGAAATGGTTATATGTGAAATACATTTTGAAGGTGGGCCTAACAGGTATAACCAGTGAATTGGAAGATGTGGGAAAGAGAGGGGTCAAGAGTGACTCCTAGGCTTTGAGTCTGTGCGCTTAAGAGGATGGCGGTGCCCAAGGGGGGAAGAGCGAAGGGAACAGGTGCGCAGGACAGACGATGAACCAAAAGTCCTGTTTCACATACAGTTGCGTGTGTTATGTTTACTGGACATACGTGGGGGTTTGGGCAAGCCAGCTGGAGTGTTGAGGAAAGGTCAGGGCTAAGATAGCTGTTTGGGGCCGAAAATAAAATAAAACATGGGAATCTCTAAAGGGCTGTGTGAGCATAAGGAATAAATGACCAGATGCTTCTCTGGTTGCTGTATCAAGTGTGCTGGTTAATATTTTAGTAACTAAAACATGCTTCCCATATTCTAAGTGATCTTCTAGTCAAATTGAATAATCTAAGTTTTAAGAAGCTCAGTGAAACTCTTAATTTTTTAATAAAATTTCTTCTAGTGCTATTTCCCCTGGATTGCTCCCTCATGTGGGAAGAAAAAAAATTGCTCTGGATGGCCTGGACTAGACAGTAAAGAGCTCAGTATGGACACAAGAGGGCGCTATGCAGACAGTCAGTGCCTGCAGGATGCAAAAAGGTGGTGTTTGAAAGTTCCCAGGTCCCTTCCCTCTCTGCCCTTATTCAAAAATCAGGGATCCTGGGACCCTGAATGAAGGAGGGCCGCCCCCAAGTCACTGGCATCTGACCATTTCGGTCAGGGCATAACAGGACGAGACAGGGTTTTCCCAGAGGGAGCTCCTGACAGGTCTAATGCATATTAGGGGGAAAAAAGAAAAAGGACAGTGGATACAGAAAGGAGAAAAAGAAAGAAAAATAAGAAATCAGGCAAAAAGGAAGGAAACCCAGAGGTGCCTATGATTGGGAGTGGGAGAAACCCAGAAATTCAGAGCCAGAAGGGGCCTCAGAGACCATCCCAAAGGAGTCGGGATGGTTCCCCGGAGTTAGGGTCTGACCCTGCTGTGCTTCAGTGGATGGTCTTCACTTCCCACCACATTACCTTCATAAAGTGTATAAAATTCATCGGATGGTTGCTAGATATTTTATCCTCAACAAGCCCAAACATGAGCATATGCCCATTTTATTTATTTTGCAGCCCCAAATGCACAGTGAAGTTCCAGTGTAGAATGCTACCATGTCATAAACCTGATGATACATCTCAAGCTAATGTGCTAGATACAATAAATCTGACTTTAAAATGTAATTGCCAATGCTTGGTCTTGTGATTTAAACTTTAAGAGGACTCTGGGGATTATATTAGATTCCCAAGACTCTTAAAAATTAAAAAGTTTTCCCAGGATGTAGAATGATAAGTAAAGAAGAGTAGAAGTTTTGGTATCACACAGACTTGGATTTAAATCCTGGCTTTCCTGGGCTGGGGCCCATGGGGCTGTAAACCCTCTTGTAAGTAAATATAATAATAATATTATATCAGAAGAGCATTGTGAGCATTAAATAAGACATTGCTGATAAAGTTTTTAGTTCATTGTATCCTCTCAAGCAATTTGTAATGTTCATGTCAAAACCAAGGTTAATGTCCTTAAAAAATAAGAGGTTCTTATAATAAGAAAAATGGACACAGGACATGAGCAGACTAATCACAAAAGGAGATAATATATGTAAATGAAATAAAGCTCACAAGCAGTCAAAGGTTGCAAATTAAAGCAATAATGGGAAACATTTTCCTCCTCCTCTTTGGTTTTTGTTAAATGCAACCTCATCCATCAACTTTTTAAGTCAGACACCTAACATTAAGACTAACTCCTTCCTCAAATATGGGACAGTTTGAACATCAAAACAAATGACATAAAAGGATTATAACCTGTTGAATTAAGTAAGAATTCACAAGTTCACACTGATATAAATAAATGAATGTATAAATAAATAAGAGAAAGACTGTTTCTTATAGAAGTCAACTAATAAAGGTAGAAGAAATGATAGAATCAGAAAATCAGCATTTGACAACCATCCTAATAAAAAATTATCACTAGTAGGTGAACATTTGAGGAGTAATAGGATATTATGTAGTTTCCATGTCTTTGCACAAGATACTTATTCATTATAAAAGGTAAAATATTTTTCTTGTTGAAGTATAGTTGATATACAATCTAATATTAGTTTCAAATATACAACACAGTGGTTACAAAAGGTAAAATATTACCTTTAATATTTTATTGGAGACACTTGGCAGGTATGCTCTTAACCGAATGATCATATGTAACATTACCAGTAATGGGCCTACTTGCACCCTGATGTGAGGGCGCTGAAAGCAACTCAGCCCCCCAACTCAGCCTCCCTTCTGTGATACTCCTCTTGAAATCCACCACTGGATCCAATCACACATCAGGCCTACAGGGGGAGGCATTTTACAAAATAACTGGCCTGTACTCTTAAAAATTGTCAAGGTCATGAAATGTAAAGAACGACTCAGACACTGTTCTAGATTAAAGGAAACTAAAGAGATACAGGATGAAAGGCAATGCATAAGCTGGGATTTTCTTTTGTTATAAAGGTTATCATTAGGCAACTGGAGAAATATGAATAAATTCTGTAGATTATATGACAGCATTATAGCAACATTAATTTCTGATTTTAATAATGGGACTGTGTTTTTAAAAGAGAATTCCTCACTTTTGGGAAAACACATGCAAGAATTAGGGGTAAAAAGGCAATATATCTGCAAATTGCATTTATAAGAGGGAGACAGACAAGACAGAGAAAAGCAAATATAAACTGTTGACATCTGAACTCTCAGTGAAGGGTATTCAGGAATTTTTTGTATTATTCTTGCAACTTTTCTGTAATCTTGAAATGATGTCCAAACAAAATCTTTCTTTTCTAAATTGGCTCCATCCTTTTCCTCAACCCACAAAGGCAATCATTACCAAGTCCCTGAGATTCTGTTTCCTGAACATCTCAACAATCTGGTCACCTCTCTTCATCTCCACTCCCACTTTCTTAATACAAACCACCTCTTCTGCAAGGACTAACAACTAACAAAAATAGCAAATATTGTAATGATATAACCTTAGAAACTTTACCTTTCCAGCATTCCTTTTAATCAACATTGTATCTGAGGTCTTAATCTATCAATAAGAAAGAAAAAGTTATGAGGACTGGAAAGAGAAGTGAAATAGTCAATTTTCACAGATGACATGTCTGTCAGTGCCTATGTAGAAGACCCAAGAGAATCTGCAAACTCTTAAAACTACTTAGACTCAGTAAGGTCAACTTGCAAAAATCAATTCCTATATGAAACAATCAATTAGAATATGTATTTTTTAAAAGATAATATAATAGAAATAAAAGTATAGGGTTCCTAGGAGCAGATCTAACAAAGGTATGTAAAAAGTGTGTTGATTAACATAATAAAAGTTGATGGAGAACATAAAAGAAGACTGAATAAACTTAGTAGATACATAATGTTGATGGAACCTATATGAAATCTATTCACCATCTTTTTTGCTAACAAAACCCAAAATTTGGGGAGAGAGGAATAGAAATGTGTTTTGCTAAATTTTCTTACATATAGGCCTAATTTTTTATAAAATTCTGGCCAACAAAAGGTAAACAGATGTCTGGCATAGTTTCTTTTTTGCTGTTTGTTTTGCTTTCCTGAAACAGGCATTACCCCCTCTTTCTTCTGCCTTTTCCCTGATAGAAATCAGATGTGATGCCTGGAGTAGCTGCAGCATTCTTGTGACAAGTAAGCAAAAAGCATAAGGATGAAAAACCAATCTGTACAGGTAAAAGAAGTCAGACACTTCTGGGGAATGCTGTGCAGCCACTGCAGCAGCCTGAACTACCCACCCCCAGACTGCCTGTCAGAAGGGAAATGTAAACCTTTACTGTTTGTACCACGACTTGAATCCAAAATATTGCTAAATGTTACAGCTTGGAGCACAATGTTTTAAAGATGGCAGTTCTCCCTGGATTAATTAATAAATTCAAGCAAATGGTTACAGCAATCTTGATCTGGCTGATAAATGCTGCTGCTCTTTGGGGCTGTGTAAAACGTCCAACAGGAAGCTACCACATCTGGTTCTGGGCTCTCTTAGGCTTTTTCTGAGACAAATCCAGACACCTAGAAGCTGTCGGTGCTCTTCACTGCATTTATCCCCCTGCTCCAGTCACTCCATAAGCTCCCTTTACATTTACTTATACTACAGGAACACCCCCTCCTCAGCAGTGCCCTCAGCCCTAGGTTGCCCCCCTTCCCCTTTCCCCACCCTCACTCATGCTCTGATTAGACATGGAGCAGGAGGCTGAGTGGGCTTCACCAGAGATGTTTCAAAATCAGGGGCAATAATCCACCCTCAGTGTGCTCAAGGTGGGGAGCAGTGGGAACAGGGGTGAAGGGGAAAATTGGCTTCCCTCATTCATTTCAAAATGAGAAAAGAATCTGAGTTTGCTAAGAAATGACTTCCAGATTCTGGTCACCCATGGGAGGCTTCTGATAAGTGATTCAGCAGGTGCCTCCCTCCCACCCCCTCCTGTGGTCACACTCCCCACAGGGACATGAGCAATCTTTCCCGGCACGTCTCTCCTCCGCATCCTCACAGCAGTTGGGCCCTGCCCCTGTAGCTCTCTGGTCCTTGAGTTCCTTGTATTTTGCCAGCTTCCAACACAGAACTTTCAGGTTCCAAGTACCTCACTCACATCCTCACCCTTCCCCTCCTGCCGCATGATTCCCCGCAAGTCCCCAAAAGGAAGCCCCGCATCACAGCGTCACAAACAGGTCCTTTGCCAGTCCTTGCACGTCCAGATGTCCTCGTCCCTCACACTGACTTCCTCTCCCTGCCCAGCCTGACACGGCGACACAAACCACAGCACCATCAGGGTGTCGCAGCGAGCCGTCGCTTCCCCAATGTTCCCTCAGTGAACACAGGTCGTCGGGACGAGTCTCGGGACTTCGACTTCCCAGCAGCAAGGCAGCTCTGGTTGTGCCCTCGTGTCTCTCGGAAGGTTTTAGGGAGAAGAACTCTTCCATTTTGGGCTCGGATCTGTCTTCCCCACGGGACCCGGAGCACAGACGCCGCGCTGTGTCCCGTCGTTACGTCTCCTCGCATTCCCCTTCCCCTTTGACCCAAGGTGGTGCTCCAGCTCGCGGCTTACAGACGCATGGCTTTAGCCCCCTTGTGGTTTCTACAAGAAGTGAGACACCTTGCTGGCGGGGCCCAGGGGTTAGCCTCATTTGGCTCCTAGCCTCCATTACATGGAATTTAGATCTCGTTCCCTTGTGCGTGCAGCTGCTTCCACTTTGATTTCTCCTACAAAACCCCAACTCCTCTCAAACGGCCCTTTGAGGCCCAGATGTGGCTTCTTGAGAGGCTTTCTCTAGCCTCTGTATTTTCAATCTTCCAATCAACAATTAGAGGAGCATTAATCAAGCACCCTCACTGTACAAACCACCACCCATTTTGGGTATAATCAAGAAGGATTCAGCCATGGACAAGGGCAAAACTGCAGGTATGAAGATGTTTAAAGCAAATATGTTAACAAAATAGTGGGAAAATGCAAATAATTTAACTGTCCCAAAATAACTATTTGGTTAAAAAATTAATGGTATGCCCACACAATGGAAAATTAGGCAAGTTACAATTATTGGTATAGAAAGATGATTCCAAATTGTCAGAGAACAGTCTGCATCAGAATCAGCCTGTTAGAAATACAGATTTTGGGGCACAGGTCCAGATTGCTGAATCAGAATCTCTGGGAGTAGGACTTAGGATCTTTATTTTAATACGGTCCCCCTTGTGACACTTAATGCACATTATAGTTTAAAAACTTACATCCATGGAAGTCTAGAAAACCATGAGGGCAAATGGTCATAATATATTAATACATGAAAATTATAGGTTATAGAAAAGAATTTACAACATAATCTCATTTTTTTAAATAGTGTAGCTAGATAGATGATAGATATATAGGTAGATAGATGATACATAGAAAGATAGATACATGCATCAATACTGAAAGGATACATGCCAAAATATTAACAGTAGTTAGTGATGAGTTATAGAAGATTTTTATTTTACTCTCTTTGTTTGCTTATTGTGTGCAATTTCTAAGTTTCCAAAAGAAGCAGGCATTTCATGAGTTCTTAGCAAAACAGTAAAAGTTGTTTTGTTTTTACAGAATTATATAGGAGCTAAGCTGTGTTCTCTTTCCTTTTTTTTTTCACTCTTAGCTTGGATTTAAAAAAGAAAAATTGAGGCAGCTTGCAAAACTTTGTACCACATGACCAAACTTTTAAATGAAGAATTAGAAGTAAAAGGAGAAATACAGGTATTAATATAAAATGTAGCCATGATTAAGGTTAGTTTCTAAGAGTCCATTGCCACAAACTTTGGTATTATTTCTAAAGTGAGCTGTAAGTTTGGCTCTTCCTGATGCCACAGGATAATAGAGTAGAAAAGGCAGTTAGGGAGAGGGAGAGGGAACTGCAAATCTAACTTGGATGACTAACTGTACAGATTATAATGCCCTTAACCAAGACATTAGATTCACTAGAGCCTTGGGTAATTTTCTTTATAACTCCCCACTCAAAAATAGTACAAGAAAACGAGTATGGAAGAGGAAGCTCCTTCTGCTGTAATGACCGGGCACTCAGCTAAGTGACCATCCCACACACCAGGCTTACAGCCTGAGATTAAAATTCAGGTCTCAATAAAAAGTCAGGGACATTATAAAAATATTGAGCAAAGGAGTCAAATAAGCATTTCTCCAGAAAAATATACAAATGGCAACCAAGCACCTGAAAAGATAATTAGTGTCATTAGTCATCAGGGAAATACAAATCAAAACCACAATGAGATACCACTTCACACCCACTAGGATGGCTAGAATATTTTTAAAAAGAAAAGGCGGAGGAGGAGGGAAATAAGTGTTGACAAGGATGTGGGGAAATTAAAACCTTTGTAAATTGTTGTGGGAGTGTAAAATGAGCAATATAAATGTAAAATGGTACAACCACTACAGAAAACAAATTCTAAGTCAAACATAGAATTGCCATATGACCTAGCAATTCCACCCTTAACTATAGACCCAAAAAATAGAAAACAAGCTTTCAAGCAAATATTTGTACACAAATGTTCATATAAGCACTATACATAATAGGCAAAAATGGAAACAACCCAAACGTTCATCAGCTGATAAATGGATAAACAAACAGTGGTACAGCCCTACAAAGGAATGTCATTCAACCACAAAAAGGAATGAAGTACTGATGCTCCAACATGAGTGAACCTAAAACATTCTTCTGAGTTAAAGAAGCCAGACAAAAAAATGTCATATATCGCATAATTCTATTTACATTACACATCTAGAATAGGCAAATCTATGGAGATAGAAAGTTGATTAGTGTTTTGTAGGGGCTGAGGGGAGGGGGAAATGAGGAGTGATTGCTTAATGGGTATGATATTTCCTCTGGAGTGATGAAAATGTCTTAGAACTAGAGAGAAGTGACAGTTGCACAACACTGGGGATGCACTTAATGCACAGAAGCTGTACACTTCAAAACAGTTGATGACTAATTTTACATTATGTGAATTTTGCCTCCATTTTTTTAAAAGTAGGGAAATTTCAAGGTCACTTAGGAGTAGTGTGTAAAAGTCAAATCCAAGAATATTAGGGTTTTACGACTCTGTTTGGAAGGGAAATGGAAATGATTAGTCCATTTTTGGACCCTTGAGTTCGATGTGTCCATGGGGCAACCAGGTGAAGGTGCTAGAAGTCAATGAGGGTTACCAGCCTAGAGCTGGGGAGAGAAGTCTGGACTGGAGTTCTGGATTTGAGAGTCATCAGACTGGAGGTGGACGTTCTCAGAGCCCCTACCACAGAGTGGATAAAAGGCCCCAGTGGGAGATGAAATCCCATTACTGGCCCTGGACTGTTCTTCCTTGAAAAGTTTCCTCATTGGTGTGGGCTTTACAGTTGACCCTTGAACAATATGGGTTTTCTTACAAGAGGATTTTTTTCAACGAGTACAATATAGTAAATGTATTTTTTGTTTCTTATGATTTTTTAAATAGCACTTTTTTTCTCCAGCTTACTTCATTGTAAGAAAATTACAGTATAAAATACATATCACATGTAAAACATGTGTTAATTGACTTTTTGTTTTCATCAAGGCTTCATTAAACAGTAGGCTATTAATAGCCAAGTTTTGGGGCAATCAAAAGTCATACTCAGATTTTTTCTGTGTGGGGACTGGCAATCAGCACTTCAGCCCAAGTCATTCAAGGATCAACTGTATATTCATCCACTGTTGTTTATGAAGGTGGAGTGCGGTATGCAAATTTTCACTCTGCAGAAAAGTCTTTGCTCTGATGTGGCTGGATTTTCTTTGACATCCAGAATAGTAAAATATGTGATCAATGTTTGACACATTACTCAAAACAACTGACCACAGGAAAAGAGGGCCGCCCCTCCCCTTCCCTGGCATGAATCCCAGGTGCTTGTGGTGGGTTGTTGGAGAACCTGCCGTCCGCCACAAGAAGAGAAGCAATGCCGCAGCCAACAAAGTCAGGTCAGGCATGTTCCACATCTTTTCTGATGTTTGAGTTGGAACAAATTTCAGGGAATATGCCATCGTAAGAAGAAAGTATGGTAAACTTGATTAACTGTTTCGTCTAGGTGAGGGGTGTATGGGTATTTTTTGTACTGTTTTCTTCATGTTTTATACATTGAGAATGTTTATAATAATTTTTAACAGCATCTTTAACATTATAGTGATTTCAAGTTCACACAAGTTTGTTAAGCATACATTTTCTTCCAGGCATTAAGCTAGGAAGTTTCCCACATGCCTAGGGCCTTTGGTGACATTTCCTATTGCAAATAAACACCCTTAGCCTTAGGTTAAATAAATAATGTTGCAGAGTAGAAAGGTGGTTAACCATCAACTCTTGGGTGGATAAGAGGCAAAAATGAAATTTGCCATGGATGAGAAGATTGGAAATAAAAGGCATTCACTACCCCAAAGGGATAAACTTAACTTTTCTGTATCCCCAGAATAACATTTTGAGGGATTCAATTATAGAGCTATATATTCCTAGAGGAGTTACTCCCGTCACCTACAAGGAGAACTTCCCAGAGCAGGTTGCTCTGCTTGCCTTCTCTCCCATGTATTCCCAGGGCAGCTCATCTGCTGGACACTGGTTCTGAGGCTGGTCCTACAGTGCTGTGGGCTGTGGTGGCCACAGGCCTGAGGAGGCCAGTCCTCCCCTTACACTGGTCATGCACTCTAGACCGAGGCTTTCCCTTATCTGCTCTTAAGTGGGAGGACAAGCCTCTAGGAAGCAGACAGGAGAATCATTATTCTGAATCTCCTATATGACATCAAAACTCTGGTACCTCATCACCAGTGGGTATCATTGTCACCTCAGTTTTCCCCATAAGAAAAATGAAGCCAAGAAAATCTTAGTCTAGATTTAATGTTATGTCATGTTAAGACTCCAATTCTTATTTCTGCTTAGAATCAATCTTAGTATAATGGAAGGGAAACTTTAGTGAGTTTTTTTATTGAGATATAATTGACACAGAACATTGTATTAGTTTCATGTGTACAAGATAATGATTTAATATATGTATATATTGCAAAATGATCACTGTAATAAGTCTAGTTAACATTTATCACCACACCATTATAAATTTTTTTCTTATGATGAGAATTTTTAAGATCTATTTGTTAGGGTCTAGGACTCCGGGGTTTCCCAGAGAACAAGACACACGGACACGGAGATGAAAATCCAAGCAAAGTCTTTATTCAGCCAGCAAGCTGGGGTCAACAGCACCTCCCCTGACATGCAGGCCGAGTCCGAGCTGCCGACCCCGAAGCAACTTTGGGTATTGATTATATAGGATCTTCACAGCAGTTACATCAAAGCCAGCGCAGTTCTACAACTAATAGGTTTAAAACACACTCTATATTGTAGCCAATGGGAAACATTGTAACCTTTTTAGGGAATGTGCCAGTTGCATGCCTGCTTCAATTGTTATCTCTTGCTTACCCAAGCATGTCTATGTGACTTATCATGGGTTACATCGCCAGGCGTTCCCAGGCTGTTGCCCACTTCTAGTTATCTAACTTAGGGAAGGCACATTTCTCAGAAGCCTCGGTAATTTACACAAGAAAAGACTGGGTGGCTCTCGCTCTAGGCAGTCAGGTTAAGTGTCATTAGTTCTTTTTCCTGACTTGATGCTCTCTGCACTCCGTTACATTTCCCCCCTTTTCTTGATCAGACTAAGGAATCTTCTGCAGCGGTGTCTAGGGCCTGATATTTTTGGCGAAGGACCAGGAGTTGGACAGTGTCAAACCTCTCCTGCACAAACTTAAGCAGCCTGTTTATTATACATGGGCCGATGGTAAGCAAAAACAGCAGGATGATCAGTGGCCCTGCAACAGCCGAGAGGAGGGTAGCAAACCATGGCTTGTGCTTGAACCAAGACTTAAACCAGCCTTCGCTGCTGCTGCTTTCATATTCTTTACGCCGCCTGTCAAGATCTTTTTTTAGTTTGGCTAAGGAATCTCTGACTGCACCTGTCTTATCTACATAGAAACAGCATTCTTCTTTTAGGGCTGTGCATAGCCCACCTTGTTTTAAGAACAAGAGGTCCAGGCCTCTTCGGTTCTGTAGGACCACCTCTGACAAGGAGGTGAGGGATTGCTCCAGGTCTGATATTGACTGTCGGAGCTGTTCTAGGTCCCTGTTGACTGCCAGCCTCAGGGATGTGAGCCCTTTTTCCCACGTCACAAGGGCTGCGACCCCAGTGCCTGCCCCTGCTATCCCTAGGGAGAAGAGGGTCCCAATGGTCAGGGCGGTAACAACCTCCCTCTTGCTCCGGTAGGGGCTCAGCCTTTCTTCCCAATAAGAAAGGAGAGATTCATGAGAATGATACATTAGGCGAGGTAGAATGGCCACCAGCACACAAAACTCACTGTTAGCATTGAACACAGAGGTGGATAGGGCTGGAGTGAGGCCTGTCTTTGAGCAGAGCCACCAGCCCGAGGAGGGTATAATCCACTTTCCCTGCTCCCACATAGTGTTATTATAGGAGGAGCATAACTGGCTCTGGGTCGTCGGGACTGTGCCTACACACATACCAACGACTGAGACTTGAGCGATTGTAAGTCCCCATGGTCTCCCGTCCCAGTAAGTGGGATGGGAGTTGTTGATAGTGTAGGAGCCATTTATCCCAATTGCCTCATAGAAGGGGGGTGAACCTGGGTAGCATAGCCAACAGGGATCCGTGAGGGAGGAAGTGGTGTGGTTAAGAGTCTCTACTACTGCCTGCACCATTTCCCACATGGGATTATCTAACCCGGAGGGAGTGTGCTGGGCCCATAACCCAGAGGTCGATGGACCCAGTCCTCTCGTGGGCTCTGGAGCAAGCGTTCTGGTCGGCATTTTCTCATCCTTTTTGCTCAGGCCCTTGTCCTGGATTGAAGGTTTCTGGGGATTTATAACTGGGTTGGGACCTACGGCGGCGGTGGGAGTTGACACGGTTAATTTAATGATGAGGGTCAAGCCGGCATGCCCCCATATTTATAATACACCATTCCCCATGCTAGTCCGTTTATCCAGCGCGATACCTCAGTGTTTTAGCCCGTCTCGGTGAATTGAACTCTTACCCAATCCTGGTCCGTTTTGTCACAAGCCTTGGTTTTGTAAAGGGTCATAGGCTGGTGATGAGGGATGCCCTTGTTGACATAAGTAAATTTGACAGAATTGATTTTTGTAACTGTCCATCTCCAATCCCCATCGTTCGAGGTTACACAGTCCCAGCTGGCACAAAAGAAGTCATGCCCCCCCCCCACAGTGCCTTCCTTTACCTGTTCCTGGGCAAGCATAAAACCCATGGGAGCGAGCCAAATTTGGAGGGATGGATCAGTAAACGGGGTTGATCTGCCGAAAGCAGAAATACAGGTCAGGCCACCAGGTTCCGATTGGCGCACTGTGTTGTGTGGAGTTGATGACTTCCCCATTGTCGCTATCAATCAGCATCCAGGTCAGGTTCCTTGGTTGATGGGGGTTGGTGCCTCTGATCCCCACAGATGTGGCTCCCATGAAGATCCATACTAAGGAGCTTATTAGCAGGATCTCTTTCATCTTTGGCTTAAGTGTAGTTTTAGGGGATTGGCAGGATACTGCTGCACCTTCCACTCTTCTTTTCGGTTCCTTGGATCGTTACGAGGTAGGATCCGAACGTGGGTGTGGTGCACCAATGGAGCGATACCATCAACCTTGAGAGCAGTGGGGGTGGTAAACAATACAACATAAAGTCCTTTCCACCTGGGCTCCAGAGTCCTCACTTGGTGTCTTTTGACCCATACCATATCCCCTGGGACTATGCCATGTTCCGGGCTCGGAATTTTCCCGCCCTCATAATATGCTCTGATCAGGGGCCAGATTCCCTGCTGCACTTTAGCAAGAGCTTGCAACACATTCAGATAGTCAGGGGATGGGTCCTCTGCACCGGGAAGCTGCACTTGCCGGGTTATGGGTGGAGGGGCCCCATACATTATCTCAAATGGAGTCAAACTATGTACATAGGGGGAGTTCTGAGTGCAGAAGATGGCTAAGGGAAGGAGGGTCACCCAGTCCCCGCCAGTCTCCAATACCAATTTAGAAAGGGTCTCCTTCAGGGTCCGATTCATTCTTTCTACCTGCCCAGAGCTTTGTGGGTTATAAGCACAATGTAACTTCCAATCTACTCCCAAAGCTAGGTCTAGTCCTTGCAGGATTTTGCTAACAAAAGCCAGGCCGTTATCGGAACCTATTGCTTCAGGGACCCCATATCTGGGGATGATTTCCTCAATTAATCTTTTTGCTACTACCTGGCTAGTCTCATGCTTGGTTGGAAAGGCCTCCACCCACCCAGAGAAAGTATCTACCATAACCAGCAAATACTTGTATCCATACTTCCCTGGTTTTATTTCGATGAAGTCTACTTCCCAATTCCTCCCTGGAGCCCTCCCCCTTTCCCGGATACCTGCCGGGTGCAGCCCTCTTGGGGCTGGTCTTAGCATTGCACAGCTACTGCATTCTTTCGTGATCTGACGAGCTGCCTCTTTCTGGTGGGGAAACACCAACTGCGCAGACTGGAAAAGGCTGAGCAGCTTTTTCCAGCCTAGATGGGTGGACTTAAGCAGATTAGTAAGCATGTACTGCCCCAATGCTTCTGGCAGGATCAACCTACCTTCTTGGTCCCTACTCCAATTTCCCTCCCCAAACACTTTCCCTGAGACTTGTTTCTTAATCCACTCAAGATCCTGGGGGGAATACTCAGGTTTGGGTGGCAAGGCGGGCAGTCCAGGTATGCGTATTTCGAGGGCTGCAAGTACAAGGGAGTCCAAGAGGGCTGCCCTCTTAGCTTCCACACTAGCATGGCTGTTGCCAATGGCCTCAGGTGTCTTCTTTGATTGGTGGCCCGGTACATGTATAACTGCTACCACTTTGGGTTTTTCGACAGCAGCTAGTAGTCTTTGGACTTCTTGCAGATTCCTCAGTCCCTTCCCTTCCGCGGAACGGAATCTTCTTTCTCAGTAGATGGCACCGTGGACATGGACAGTGCCAAAGGCATATCTGCTGTCTGTGTAAATGTTGGCCCGCTAGCCTTCTGCTCTTTCCAGGGCCTCAGCGAGAGCAATAAGTTCCACCTTCTGTGCTGAGGTGCCAGGGGGCAGAGCTGCACTCCAGACAACTTCCCCTTCGTGGGTTACTACTGCTGCCCCTGCTCTCCTGACCCCCTCCTGCACAAAGCTGCTCCCATCCGTATACCAATTTAGCTCACAGTTTGGTAACGGTGTGTCTTTTAGGTCTGCTCACACCTGGATAATTTTGGAAAGGATGTCTCTACAGTCATGGATGGGGGTCGTCAGATCTGGGTCCGGCAGAAGGGTGGCAGGATTTAGGGTTACCGGGTCAGAGAAGGCAATTCGTGGAGAATCTAGTAGGAGCCCTTGGTAGTGGGTGAGTCTTGCGTTCATCATCCATTTTCCTGGAGGATGCTTGAGGATCCCCTCTACGGTATGTGGGGCTGTTACTCTCAGGTTCTGGACAAAAGTCAGCTTGTCTGCCTCCTTTACCAGTAGAGCGATAGCTGCTAGGATACGCAGACAAGGTGGCCACCCGGAGGCCACTTGGTCCAGTCGCTTGGACAAATAGGCCACAGGTCTTTTCCACGGGCCCAGCTGCTGAGCCAGGACTCCTTTAGCCACTCCCTTCTTTTCATCTATAAACAGGATAAAGGGTTTTTCTGGGTCTGGCAGAGATAGGGCGGGGGCCCAGAGGAGAGCTTCTTTTAGTCTGTCAAAAGCCTCTTGTTGTTCCTGAGTCCATTGCCAGCCCGGCCCTTCTTTGGTCGCTTCATATAGCGGTCGGGCTATTTCTGCGTACCCTGGAATCCAGAGCCTGCAAAACCCGGCTGAGCAAAGAAATTCTCTCACTCCCCAGGGTGAGGAATGGACGGGGATAGTCAGGATAGTTTGTTTCATAGCCTGCGTTAGCTACCTGGCCCCATTAGATATTTTGTACCCCAAGTAGACTACTGACCTCTGACAGATGTGGGCTTTCTTGGCACTGGCTCGATATCCCAGTTCGCCCAGTTCAGCCAGCAAGTTCCCCGTGGCTTCTTCACACTCTTCACGGGTTTCTGTGGCCAGCAACAGGTCATCTACATACTGCAGTAGTGTCACACGGGGGTGGCTCCTGCGAAAGGGCTCCAGGTCCTGGCTTAGGGCTTCATTGAATAAGGTGGGAGAGTTCTTGAAGCCCTGTGGTAGTCTAGTCCAGGTAAGCTGCCCTTTTCTTCCCCCCCACCCCCGGCTCTTGCCACTCAAAGGCAAACAAAGGCTGACTAACTTCAGAGAGTGGGATACTAAAGAAGGCGTCTTTCAGGTCCAGAGTAGTATACCACACATGCGTGGGTGGCAGGTGGCTGAGTAAGGTGTAAGGGTTTGGGCACTGTAGGATGGATGTCTTCTACCCTCTCATTGACTTTCCCCAAGTCCTGCACTGGTCTGTAATCTCTACTGCCAGGCTTCCTCACTGGAATCAGGGGCGTATTCCATGCAGATTGGCAGGTTTTAAGGATTCCTGTCTCCAATAGTCTATGGATATGGGGTGCTATCCCTTTCCTAGCCTCTTCCGGCATTGGATATTGCCAGACCTGGATGGGTAGAGCCACGGCTTTGAGTTGAACAACGACCGGGGATAGGTGTTTAGAGAGACCAATTCCTCCGGTCTCAGCCCATGCAGAAGGGAACTTCTGTAACCAAGAGTCCATTTCTCCCGGCCCCTCTTTTCTTGATCCGCCTGAAACAGACGATGTTCGTTGGCCAGGGACAGAGTTAACACATGCGCCGGTTGTAGGGGCTGCCCTTCTTTGTCCATGATTTTTATCCCTTCGGGTTCAAAATGAATGTGCGCCCCAACCTTGGTTAGTAAGTCTCTACCTAACAATGGTGCGGGGCTCTCAGGTATGACCCGAAATGAGTGAGAGACCTGATGCCTTCCTAGGTCCACTTTTCTGCTAGTGGTCCAGGCACATTTCTTGGACCCTGTCACACCCTGGACTATACTTGTGCGTCCTGGGTTCAGGGGACCATGGGCCTGGTTAAGAACTGAATATTGTGCCCCAGTATCTACCATGAACCCAATGGGAGTCCCCTCCACACACAGGGTTACCCAGGACTCGGGGAGGGGTGCCGAGCCCCGTCCCCATCAATCCTCCTCTCCTAGGTGCAGGGTCTTAACAGGGTTCCCTCTTCCTTGTTCCCTCCTTTGGGGGCACTCCCTCTTCCAATGTCCATATCTCTTACACAGGGCTCACTGATCTCGTCCTAGTCAGGATTGGTGGGGTCCTGTTCCTCGAGGTGGGCTAGGGCCCTCCTTCACCCTAGCCAGGAATATCCTGGCCATCTCCTCCCTCTGCTTCTTGTTCTCCCTTTTCTGAAATTCTCTGTCTTCCTTCCTATTTTTCTCCTGCATTACCCATTTCTCTTTCCTCAGCCTTTCCTCTCTATCCTCCGGAGTTTCCCTAGCATTGAAGACCTTCTCCGCCTGCTGCAGCAGTTCCCTAATAGAGATCTCCCCCAGGTCCTCCCGCTTGTGGAGTTTTCTCCGGATATCAGGGGCTGCCTGGTTGATGAATGAGAGGACTACAGCTGATCTGTTTTCCTCTGCTTCCGGGTTTATGGGGGTATACTGCCTGTAAGCGTCAAACAGCCTTTCCAGATACGTGGCTGGGCTTTCCATTTCCCCCTGAACAATAGTTTTTACCTTAGCCAGGTTAGTGGGCTGTCTGGCGGCTGCCCGGAGACCGGTCATCAGAGTCTGGCGGTAGACCCGGAGACACTCCCTACATTCTGCAGTCCCGGAGTCCCAATCCAGGCGCGTAAGTGGGAACGCCTCATCGATGATGGGCTGGAGGATAGTGGGTCTTCCATTCTCTCCGAGGACATTTTTCCTGGCCTCATTGAGGATATGCTCTTGCTCTTCCATCGTGAAGAGAGTGCGGAGCAATTGCTGGCAGTCGTCCCATGTGGGACGGTGGGTAAACATAATGGACTCCACTAGACCTATAAGACACTTGGGGTCCTCTGAGAAGGGAGGGTTCTGAGTCCTCCAATTATAGAGGTCACTAGATGAAAAGGGCCAGTATTGATATTGTTGAGCGATGCCTGTACCGATGGCACGCACAGGCAGAACCGGCACTGCTCCTTCTGAGGTGGAGGAGGGAGCCTCCCCTTCTTGTTCCCTGGCCCCCTGAGGCCTTAACTGCATTCCTCCTGTTCTACCTGGTGCCCAGCGTGGGGCCAGGGTGGGGGAGTGTGGGGAAGCTCTTTCTGGCCTCCTGCCTTCCTCTGCTGAAGAGTCTGGGGAAGCTGCGGCCACTTGGTTCCCGCTGGGTTCCCCAGCCTCGTTTTCTATCCTCCCGGCAGCTTCACCCCTCTCCTCCGCATACGGGGGTGGCTGCTCAATCGGCAGAAGGGGGTAGAGAGGAGAACTGTCGGGGAGGACAGGCGGTGCACTCGAGCACACAGGATTTCTGGCCCTGCGATCAGAGGGCTTTAATTTTTCTTGAGCAACTAGAATGGAGGTCTTTAGTGGGTCAGTATGAGGTTTCCCCACCAAAAAGGGCCTCAGCCAGGATGGAGGATTCTCGGCTAGATTTTCCCAGACCAAGATATAGGGGAGTTGGTCAGGGTGGCCCTCAGGGTCTGGTCAGGAGATAATGGTTTTGACTTTGCTGAAAGAAGGTCCAGGGAAAGAGACCCCTGAGTCGGCCAGCCTACTCCAAAAGAAGGCCACTCGACTGAGCAAAAGGTGTCGAGCTTACCCTTCTTGATGCCAAGGCTCATATTTAAGGCCTGTTCCTTGACCTTCAGGAAATGGGAAAGGATCAGACTCTTAGGAGTAGCCTGAGTCTGACCCATAGTGAAAAAGAAGAAGAAAAAGAATATGAGGGAGACAAAGGCGAAGGATGAAGATGCCACTTCAAAAAAGATGACTGTTGTATGTGCTTGTGAACGGGGCCTGTCGTTGCACAGTTTTTCTTCTGCAGGGGACGCGAATTTATCTGGGATTCGCGGCTGTGACCCCCTTATCCTGTCACGGGAGTCTTCTAGCGGCGGGCACCCTAATGGCTCTTAATTGCCTGACCCGTGCCCGTGGGGAATGATGTAGTGGCAGAAAGGAGGAAAGGAGAGATAGGAGAACTTTAGAACAAGGAAACTTAAAATGAGAAGCGCAAAAAAATATATAAACCAAAACCAAAACACAATAAAAGAATCAGTGATAACACCAAGCACACACACCACATCTGATCGCACTCATTCGGACCGGTCCTTCTTTCACTCTGGTGCTCACCACCCTCACCACTTTCAGGATCCTCAAAAACTCTCGTGATTCTCCCGAAAGGCGTCCACTCGGACTGCCGCAGAGTGACGAGCTCGATCCTTTCACCAGGTTCCTGCGATCGGACTTGCTTTCCTAAGGCCAAGTCACTCAGACCCTAGGGCCAGGATTAGTCACCTGGACTTCACCCAGGGTCACTAACCCGGGGGCCGGGACTACCAACCCAGACTCTCTCACTCAGGGTCACTAACCCGAGACCATACACGGGATGGCGACTCCCGCTTTATAATGGATTTATGCAGACACGAGGGGGCAACCCTCGAATTACACTGCCCCGTCCGGACAATTAGACCTTGCCTCCAGCCGTCCTTTGTTCTCAGGGAAGCCGCACAGATCCCGGACGAGCCCCCAAATGTTAGGGTCTAGGACTCCGGGGTTTCCCAGAGAACAAGACACACGGACACGGAGATGAAAATCCAAGCAAAGCCTTTATTCAGCCAGCAAGTTGGGGTCGACAGCACCTCCCCTGACACGCAGGCCAAGTCCGAGCTGCCGACCCCGAAGCAACTTTGGGTATTGATTATATAGGATCTTCATAGCAGTTACATCAAAACCCGCGCAGTTCTACAACTAATAGGTTTAAAACACACTCTATATTTTAACCAATGGGAAACATTGTAACCTTTTTAGGGAACGTGCCAGTTGCATGCCTGCTTCAATTGTTATCTCTTGCTTACCCAAGCATGTCTATGTGACTTATCATGGGTTACATCGCCAGGCGTTCCCAGGCTGTTGCCCACTTCTAGTTATCTAACTTAGGGTAGGCGCATTTCTCAGAAGCCTCGGGTAATTTACACAAGAAAAGACTGGGTGGCTCTCGCTCTAGGCAGTCAGGTTAAGTGTCATTAGTTCTTTTTCCTGACTTGATGCTCTCTGCACTCCGTTACATATTCTCTTAACAACTTTCAAGTATATGATACAGTATCATCAACTATAGTTACCATACTATACATTATATCCCCAGGACTTATTTATTTTAGAACCAGAATTTTGTATGACCATCTTCACCCATTTCACACCTCCCACCTCCATCTCTGGCAATCACCAATCTGTTTTCTGTTAACTGTGAGTTAAATAGTTGGTTTTTTACTTAGATTTCATATATACATGAAATCATACAGATTTGTCTTTCTCTGTCTGACTTATTTCACTTAGAATAATATACTCGTATTCCATCCATATTGTTACACATTTCCTTCTTTTTTATGACTGAATTAATGTTTCATTGTATGTATATGCGACATTTTCTTTATCCATTCATCAATGATAAACACTTAAGTTGCTTCTATGTCTTGGTCATTGTAAATAATGCTAAAATGAATGTGGGGATCCAGATAATCTTTTCAAGTTACTGTTTTCATTTCCTTCAGATAAATACTCAGAAGTGGAATTGCTGGATCATATGGTAGTTCTGTTTTTAACTTTTTGTGGAACCTCCATACTGTTTTCCAAAATGGCTGGACCAGTTTACTTTCCCACCAACAGTGCACAAGGGTTCCCTTTTCTCCACATCCTCACCAACACTTGTTATTTCTTGTCTTACTGCTATTAGCCATTCTGACTGGTATGAGGTGACATCTCATTGTAGTTTGATTTGCATTTCCCTGATGGTAAGTGATACTGAGTATCTTTTTGTTGAAGATAAATAGCTCCCCTCTACCAAAAAAAATTAAATAAAATAAAAAGTTTAGGGGGGGAAAAAGAGTTGCCCAAACAATTCCATAGGGCTGGCATATGGAAGCAAAATTATAGGACTGGCATCTGCAAAATAGGTCAGCTTTATTTTTTGGCTCCCAATGAGCATGTAAAACTCCCCAGTACCTTCCCAGGCATCATTAAAATGGTCTAAGGTTTGTACTACAAAATTGTCTGGGAAGAGCACCTACCATGTGCCATGCCCTGGGCATGATATTTTACATACCTTATCCCATTTAATCATTTTAACAGCCCTGAGTGCTGACATTTTTTACATATACAGAAACAGCTCAAAAAGTGTAAATAATCTGCCTTCAGTCACAAAGTTGGTAAATGGTCAACCAATAATCAAACGGGTCAATCCAATACCAAAGCTTGCCTCTTGTCAAAAGAACATGCTGTTTCTCAGGGAGAGATTGCTCTGGAATTCATGTCTTACTTTTGTTTAGAGTCTCTTTTGGTGTGCAATTTTTTTTTCACTTAGGCAAATATATTAGTATTTTTCTTTATGATTTGTACTTTTTGTGTCTTGTTAAGGAAACTTCTCTACACTAAGGTCATAAATATATTCTGTTTTCTTTTAAACTTGCAAAAATTTGTTTCTTACATTCAGGTCTCTAACTAGCTTTAATTTCTGTTAAATTGATGGCATGAATTAAGGATGTAGTTTAATTTTTCTCCACATGAATAGCCAGTTGTCCAGCACCATTGATTTGAGTCCATCTTTTCTCCACAATTTTCTATGAGTCAAATGTGAGGGAGTCTGTTTCTGAACTTCCTACTCTCTTACACTGGTCTTTCTCTTTTCAATCCCTGTGAAAATACTGCATTGTCTTAATAATTACAGCCTTATAAAAATATTGATATTTGTTTGGGTACGACCCCATCTTATGCTTCTCCAATTTTTCTTGGTTATTTGAGGCCTTTTAATTTTATATGTAAATTTGTAAAATAACTTCTGTTGCTTTAAGAGAACTACTGGGTTTTTTATGAGAATGGGATTCCATCTTTGAGTTAATTTGGGGAGAACCGACATCTTTAGGAATATTGAGTCTTCTCCTCCAAAGATATAGTATGTTTCTCCACTTATTTTTCTTTTTTTAAAACAACTTTCTCCATGAAAATCTCACAAACCCATTATTAATTCTAGATACCTTAGAGACTTTGTTCCTATTATAAATAAAGTTCTTCTTTAAAGTCATATTTTATATAGGTGTCTAGAACCCAGTTGTTTTTTTCTATATCCATCTTTTACCCAGCAACGTTGCTGAATTCTTTTACTAGTTTATAGGTCCTATTAGATTGTTTAATCATTTCTCACTGGTAAGTATTGCACTGATAGAAAGCATACGTAGGCACTCAGAGTCATCAACACACATGCATAATGTTTAAAAACTCCGGAATTTTAAATATACCACCTCTCATTTTCTATAATTGGTGTAATTTTGATTTGTGTGCTGGCAGGGAACTTAACCTTAGCAGTTCTTGGGACGAACTTCACACTAGGGACATGCCATGGCTCCAGGGTCTGGAACTCACGTTTCAGCAACGTACCTTGCTTGAACTCAGCCAGCACCTTGTGATAATTTTCTGACAGAAGGAAGTAAACAATCTTGAGGAAGGAAGAACAGCTGACAAGATAATCCAGAGGAGCAGGGCTTTCCAGGAAGGCTGCCCAGCCCAGGGGCTGCGCTCCTCGCCAGGCAGGCAGATCGCCCTCGGAGGAGGGAGGAGTATGAAAACTAGCCGCCGCAGCCTCTCCCCTGTGCAGGTTCTGATACCTCACCAGTCCTTGCTGTTCTCCTTCCTCTGTTGTCTTTACTGTCAGAAGCAGATAATGGAAGAAAAGCAAGAGCTTTGGTCCCAGCCAGCACAGCGGCTCAAGGTTCAGAGACCACGGAGGATGTCTGGACTCTGCCTGAGTTCAACTCTGAGCGTCAGGTCCTTGGAAAAAGGAGGGGAACAGAAGTAAGCTGATTGTTTATTTTGCCTGCTTGTAAACGTTTAAAAAATGGTTTATCCTATACCAGCCCTCTGCAACCTTTTCTTTATTCAACACATTTTTAATTAATCACATTTTTTTAAAAAAAGAAACAGGTTTACCGGGTCCAGCATTCATGTTCCAAAAGCACAAGTAAGTAAAAATACTCCTGCTTCTGACTCCTACTCATCCCGTTTCCCCTCTGGAAACAAATCAGTGATGTAGTTTTGAGATGTCTCCATGTTGGTACATGTAAGTGTAGTTCATGCATTTTAATGGATGCCTATGCATGCAAATAGCATGATTTATTTATACATTCTTAGGAAATGTACGTTGTTGTCAATTTTTCCTAATGAAGAAGGTGGCAATGAGCATTCTTTACCATGTCTCTGTTTTCATGGGCAAGAACTTCCCTAGGGCATATCACTAAAGAGGACAGTCTGGGTTATAGAGTTTATGGACCTTCACTTTGTGATATTACCCAACTGCTTCACAGAGTTACTGTTAATTCTCCCAACAAGGCTTAGCATTATAAAGCTTAATAATTTTTGTCTGTCTAGTAGGTGTGAAATGATAAATCATAGTGGTTTTTATTACCACTTCGCTGAGCGCTGGTGAGGTTCACTGGGTTTTCAAATATTTATTAGCCATTTGAGTTTTGTCCTTTCATAAATGTCTGTCGTATCCCTTGCACATTTCCATTTGAGTTGTTTTCCTTAAGAATTTTAAAAACTACTTTATATATTCTATATGCCAGTTTTTCAACAGATAATTATATCATCTCCAAATCCAAAGTTGCTTTGCACACCACTACTATGGATGCTTATGGTTAAAAAGAAGATTTAAATTTTCAAAGTCTCCAATTTATTAATTTCTACCTATTGTCTTGGAATTCCACATGTTTTCTAGCAAAAAGAAGACATTCTTTTTTTGGCAAAAATTCCTCATCATTTCTCACAATGCTCAGGTCCTCCAGACTCTCTAGGTGTGTGACCACCTCAAGATAATTACTTGAACATATCAGAGAACGTTTTCCATCTTCAACTGTATGTTTGCCTGACTGGAAAATACTCCCCCTCAGGAAGGTCTTTCCCAACCCCGATAAAAGCCTGGGTTGACCTGTCATATTCTCTTATAATTTTTTTTCATCAGAGTGCTCACCATCATTCATAATCATGTACCATATATGGCTAAAGTGTGTCTCACTCCTCAAGATCAGAGACTAACTCGGTTGTTGCTCACCATCTGATTCCCAGTGCTTTGTGGAATGGCACACACAAAGAAAGTCCTTTTTTGAATGAAATAACTCCTTTTTAAATGAAAGAATTGCTCAGACTTACACTTCATCTCCACCTATATTATATAAAAAGCCTTTCCCTTAAGGACTGTTTCTCTAGCATTCCTACTATTCCACTTCCACATATCAGCCCAAGCAACGAGAAAGCTCCGAATTTGCAGGAGACAGTGTATCTGTCCTCAATCTAAGGCCCTAAGTGATCTCTTTATGAGGTTCCCACTGTAGCTTAAAGAATCAACAGCTCTTATGACACAGCGAAGCCTTGAAGAGTAGTTTGTGGTAACAGCAGTTAATTGCAAGTTTGTGGTTATTGACTAACCAAAAGAGTTCTCAGTCTTAACTCATCCCCTAAGCATTTGCATTTTATTTTATGACATTTTATGACATTTTCAATGAATTGTTTTATTTGTATTAAATTTAGGACAATGGAAAGCATATCAAGGTTATATTATGATTGAATGTCTACCTTCCGCTTGGATGCCAAGGCTCTGGCTTACCACATGTGGACCCTCCCGTAATTCCCCCATTGTCTGCCTGTAACAAGTTGCCCTGAGTGTGTCATATGCACCCTCGTCCTCTCAGTCTGCCCAGAGATTGGGTTGGAAGAGGGGTGGCAGGTGATAACGTTGATGTGGACCATTAGGGGTGTGGTGTGGATCCTTTTTTATAATGAAGGAGAAGGACAAACAAGAGTAGAAGTCACATAGGAAAGAAGTAGTGCAGTGGAATTCTTAAAGATGAAAACTCTTCATACATAAAGGCAATACTGAGGAGACACAATTAGTCTCCACTTTTAGAATATCATGTTCCTAGAATGGAAACTTATGACAGAAGGTGGTAATATTCAGAAAGGGATCTGCATATCACACCATTTAACAGTAGTGATCCAAGTTTCACGCCTCATGGTGCTTCTCCTCTTTCTCTTTTCTGGAAGAATTTATAAGTTAAAAGGTTTCCTTCTTTGAATTTCACTAAAGATTAACGGGAAAGCCATAAGCCAGTTCTATATGTGGAAAGTTTTGACTGTGGATGCAATTTATTTGATAGTTCCAATATTACCTAAGTTTTCAATTTCTTTTTGAATAGGTGTTAGGCAGTGATATTTCTATTTTGTCTACAATGTCAAGTGTCTTAGCATAAAGTTTTTAATAATATTCTTAGCTTATCTTCTAATGGTCTGTAACATTTGTAAAAATATTCCCATTTAAGTTCCTAACATTAAATATTTGCACCATCTCTCTTTTTCCATTGATTAGTTTCTTCAGAGGTTTGTCAATTTTACTAGCTTTTTCAAATAATTAATCTTTGCTTTATTAAACCTCTCTATTATATGTTTGCCTGTTATTTCATTAACTTCTGCTCTCTCTTATTTCTTCCTCTTACTTCATTGAATTTATTCATTTAATTTCTAACTTCTTGAAATAATATGATCAGCTCAATATTTAAGATTTTTATAATATATAAGTTTTAAGACTACAAATTTGCCTCCACCTGCTTTAGTTGCATTCCACAATTTTTCTTAAGTACTGCTAATGTTATTATTCAAGTCAAAATATTTCCTATTCTTTTTAAATTTTATTTTGACTTGTGGTTTATTTGCGAGTGTACTTTTTTTTAGTATCATAAGGATTTTTCTAGTTACCATTTTATTGATTTCTAATATTTTCATTGATTCTAATTATGTTGTAGATGGAAAACATTCCAAAAATTTACATTTCTGTAATTTCTCAAGATTTGCTCTGTGGTCCAGTATATGATCAATTTTGACTAGTGTTTGCTGCTTGCTTCTAAAAATATATATTCTTCACTGGGTGGGTACAATGTTCTAAATATGTCTATTAAGTCCAATTTGTTCATTGTTTTGTTTAAATCATCTATACCCTTACAGGTTTGGGGTTTTTTTTGGTCAACTTATACCAATTCCTGAAATGATGAAGGATTTATTTATCTACTTAGAGTTCTTTCCACATTTGTTGTATATATTTTCTGACCATATAACTGGAAGCATTAACATTTTAAATCATTGTGTCCTCCTGGTGAATTGAACTTTTTATCATCGTGAAGTAATCCTGTTTATTTTTACAGATGCTTTTGACTTAAAGTCTGTTTTGTCTGATATTACTACTCCTGTGATGGTGCCCTATGGTTACTATAAAAGTGGTATTTCTGTTTCCCTTTTTACTTTCAACTTTTTAAACCTGTCTGTGGCACAGAGCACATACCTGTTTTGTTTTCATAGCTGATCTGATATTCTTTGACTTAACTTTTTCCATTTATATAGTTATTGATAGATTCACTTTTAAATCTACTCTTACTTTGTGCTTATTTGTCCCAACTCTTCTGTGGGGTTTTTTTCTCCCTTCTTTCTTACCTTTTCTTGGATAGATTACTTTTTACCTATCCTTTCTGCTCTTTTACTAATTTGAAAGTTACCCATTGTTTATATTATTTTAGTGGTTACATAGAAATACAGCATGTTTCCCTAACTTATCAAAGGCTTAATTTAGTCACTAGGCTTGCCTTCCTCCCTGAAAATACAAGAAATGTAGGACTTTTAATCTCAATTACCTGCTCCCAATATTGTTGCATTTTAATTCTGTTCTCTTTTTAAGCACCATTAGAAATTGTGATTATTATTTTATATAAATAAGGTTCACTTTCCTTTAATGGTTTCTGGTTCCTGGTTTTGTTTCTTCTGTAACATACTCCAACAGTTTCTTCTGATATTTCTTTCAGTTACTAATTCTCTTTTCTGTTGTCTTCAATCTGCAAGTCCATCCATTTAAATTTTTAGTTTCCCGATTTCATTTTTTATTGTTGGAGGTTCTATCTGGCTCTTTACCAAATCTGTTAGGACACTTCATATTTTCATGTCTCCTCTGGCTATTTTCAAGTCTGTATTGTAAGAGGTGTCAGATAATGTCAAATTTCAAGCTCTTGCTGATTTCTTCCTGCAGAGAATTCATTCAGCTAGCTCTCATTCACAGTGTCACGTTTTCTTGTGTTCCTTGATATTGTGATTATATGCAGCTTCTTACTTTTAAAAAGATTTTGTTTGTGTTGTAGGGAAGGGCAGGAGATGGCAGGATTCCCAAGCCTAGCATAAGGTATCTTCTTCAGAGAGGATTTGCAGTGGCTTCTGCCTGACACCTGGGGGCATTTCCCTTCTAAGCCACCTGAAAAGCAAAACCACTGCTAATGTGTACAGTAAATTTTAAAATGCAAGTATGCTTTGACCTAGCAAAACCATTTTATGTACTTGTCCTTGTGGAAATAAATGGGACATGTACATAAAGGTTGTACATTACAGTGTTGTACATGCTAGCAAAAAAAAATGGGGGAAGCAACCTTGATATAAAGCAAAAGAAGATTCATTAAATAAATTGGTATAAATTCATACATCATATGCAAATGACAAAATAGAAGCAGCCTCTAAAATGGTGATTAATATTTCCTGATAGTCATACATGATGAAATAGCAAAAGCAGATTACAAAATCTTATGTGTAGATGAGTAACATCACCAAGATGGTGACATAAATTGCTCCTGACTTTGCTCTCCCAACAAGAAGAAGAGCTAACAACGTGGGGGTGAGGTTGAAGCACCCCCTGCACCCCAGAGACCAAGGCACAGCTCATTAAAATGTCAACCAAACTTACTAGGGTAATCATCTCACAATATAAGCAAGCCACGTCATTGTGCTATACACCTTAAACTCACACAGTTCTGAATGTCAATTATATCTTAATAAAATGTGGGTGCAAAATCTTATGTGTAGCATTATTCCACTTTTACTTTGCTAAGTATACATATTTGCATGGGAAAAAACCTATTAAAATAGACACAAAATCACTGGTGGTTGTTCTAGACGATGCATATCAGATGATGTTAATTTTTTCCAGTTCTCTTGGCTTTAAGTATATTTTGGTATATTTTGAAGATGGAGGGAGGGACCATGAGGCCAAGAATGTTGCTCCTGAAGCTGGAAGGACAAGGAACAGATATTTTCCTGAGACCCTCCAGAGGGAGTGTGGTTCTGCTGACACCTTGATTTCGGCCCCATGAAACTGATGTTGGACTTCCAGTCTCTAGAACTGGGACAGAATAAATTTCTGTTAATTTAAGCCATCAAGTTGGTGATAATTTGTTGCAGTGGCCACAGGAAACTAGTACAGTACCTTCTCAGGACGTTTGCATTTGAAGATCCTGTCTCCTGGAGTAGACACATCAGAAAAAGCCACCTCTTCTGAGAGAGGTAAAGAGAGACAGGCACCTTCTCAGAACTGTCACCCATGTGGCTACTGGTTATTGAGCTCTGCCTTTGTGTGAAGAAAATGGTGGCCATTCCTCCAGGGCCCTACAGCCCCAAACCAAGGAATCACCCAGAGAGCCAAGCTCAGGCTCACACCTGTGTGAGAGCGTGGCCGGCACATGCCCAGGCAGCGGCTCAGTCACCGCCAACGGGAGCGCTGTGGGCTGGGACTAGGCCTGGGTCAACCTAGGAGAACATTCAAGACCAAGGCTAGGCCCCAGGATTGCCCCTGACCCCCCACAGCTCCCTAAGAGAGACCACCTACCCCAGAGCAGCAGGAAGGGCAAAACCACAGGAGGCCATCTGTAGGACGAAGTGACTGATTTCTCCTTTATTCACTGAACAACAGTCACTGGGTATCAGCTGTGGGCTAGCCTTCCCCTTTCCTCTACCTCCCACCACCTCCTCACAGACCCTTGCCGCAGAAGTCAAGGCCAGCTTGACCCTTTTCCACACCCCTTCTGTGGCTGAGCCCTCGCATCCAGCTCCACGCCCCCATGGGCCCTGAGGTCTCTCATGGGCCACTCGTCCACAGCCCCAGCCCCTTAGCCTGTCTCTTGGTCATCACAGTAACTGGGTTTCTGGTCTAAGACTCCTTTTGCCCACCTGGTCTACAGCCACCTGCTGAGTAAGGGAAGGGGTCTCTGCAGCAGAACCGGACGGCACTCGTTTGCCACCAATCAGTAAGAACAAATAGATACTGAGCACCCACTATGTGCAGGCACCAGAGGCTGAGAGGTGAACATGGCAGGCACCATCCACACCCTCAGTGAAACCTGGAGCCTGCAGGTCTTTCATCAGGAGTTTTCAGTCTCCTGCCTTGTTTGGACTGGCCACACTGGCCTGAATCTGTGTGGGACGTTCACACAAATGAAACTCATCTTTCTCAAGGATAGCATTCACTGCTCTTCCAACTTCCAATTTTCGTGTACATTGTCACATTTGACCCTTGGGCTGAAGCTTATGATTCTGGAGTCAGTCAGTCCCCACCTCTGGATGCAGGAGAGATACAGGGAGAAAACGCAAACAGGGCGGCCGTTTCTTCAGGCCTTACCGCTAGAGTACCTTATGGGGGGAAAGCTCAGTATAAATGCTGACATGGAAGAGAGAACACAGTTCCTTATCTTTCTTAAGTCACACCGGATCAGGGAGGCTCGCATGGTACTAGAAACATGGAGAACAGCCTCCCACCCACAAGGCATGATGGCTACTGCAACACGCTTAGTTTCTAAGCTCATGGTGAGCCTTCAAAGTTGGCCAGCTTTTAGCTTGGAAGCCACATATGTGGTATGAGAGCCTTTGGTGATACCTGGTTCCTCCGAGCCTGGGTCAGCCTAGTCAGGCATGTCCAGCAGCCACCCCTTCCCGGGTCTTCATCCCCCATCTGGTTGCTGCTTGGCATTAAATTCAGTCACAGCTGTGGATGAATATTCCTCAACCAAAAAATACCCACCACATACTCACTTGCACATGGGGGGAGTATCTCCCTCTGGATTCCCATCACCCTCAAAAATGTGGCTTCTCATACCTTGTCTCCCACAAAGACCTCCATAGCAGAATATTTTAGTGGTCTCAGCCACTTTCGTGGGGAGAGGGGAGAACAGTTGACTTCACACAGCTTCTGTTTGAGGCTGTTTGAGGATTTTCTGTTTGAAAATCCTTCTGAAACAAAGATGTCACAGTATCATGCTCAGAAAGAGAAAATGAAAGGGTCAAAACAAACAAAAACATACAACTACACACACAAGCACACACAAATATACATATACATGTGTCATCATATGAAAAGTATACATAGATGTGTCTACATACATATGTAGGTTTAGGTATAAGCAGAGAGCTATGATTTCAAAAAGCAACCTTGACACATATATAATCCATTTGAGAAAAGGTTTCTGTGGTTAACAATGTTTAAAAGCCTCTGCTAGAGCTCCCTCTTTTGTTAGATGAGGGTCGTCAGGCCCAGGAATTGGCAGTTGAGCCATATAATTGAACAGAAGCCCTGGGCTCCTAACCCCCAGGTCTGAGAGATAGAGACTCAGAACTGCAAAGTGTCTTCAAGAATGCCCATGATCTTTGGTGATACGGGGTTCCCCCATGCCTGGGGAACGGAGTATAACACGGAGAAGAGAAGTAATGACTTTACAGCATCTTATTACACTGATGGACAGTGATTGCAGTGGGGTTGGGGGGGACTTGATAATATGGGTGAATGTTGAAACCACAATGTTGCTCATGTGAAACCTTCATAAGATTGTAAATCAATGAGACCTTAATTAAAAAAAGAAAAACACTGCCCATGACAACACCCCAGCCCCCCTGATCAAGATGTTTTCTAGTCTCTGCAGCAACAATTCCCTGGAGAGAAAACACCTGAGCTACCTGAGCAGTCATTCTAGGAGAGATCTAACTGTCAGAACATTCTCTTTTGCTAAGATAAAATATGCCCTGTGTGGCTTTCACCACTTCTTAGTGTGATATAAAGGAAAGTTCACAGCTTAGCAAGAATGTGTCGTGTGTGTGTGTGTGTGTGTGTGTGTGTGTGTGTGTGCATATTTTGTGTAACCATGTGACCTTGAGCACACTTCTTAATATGTCTTGAGTCTTGTTTCATTTTAAAATGTGATTAATGATAATGTCATGCAGAAGGTAGAGAATTCAATGCAATAATATATATAAATGATACATGCTTTGGAACATAGGAAGGTATGAGCTAATACTGGTGCCCTTTGTCTTTCCTCTTCCCTGATTTCCCTTACACTGTATTTATGTCAAAAAAAAAAGTTACCAAATGGTAGCTTCAAATTATTTGAAGATAGCTGTCTTGCCAATGGGTTTCAACCCCAGGCAAGTTCACTATGGATTCAATGTGACCAAAGAAATTGACAGCAAAACGTTCTTGGGGTGAAAGAGTTATACCCAACTTTATTTCCAGGTGGCAGGTCAGTCACTGAAATCCTGTTCACTCAGGGCGAGTCTGCATGCAGCAAGCCGGTCTCTGCCTCTGGGCCCGTCTGCCCACACAGCCATCCTCCAGGCCTCTCTGCCTGCACAGCCATCCTCTGGGCCCCTCTGTCCTCACAGCTGTCCTCTGGGCCTCTCTGCCTGCACAGTCATCCCACACAGCCATTCTCTGGGCCTCTGTCCTTGGCACTGCCACCACTCCAGCCTCTGCTCTGCTCTCCTGCAGCCTTGCAGCTGTGCCACCGTGTCACCCAGAGCACTGGGCGGAGCTCTTTATAGAGTCAGCAGCCATGTATTGCCCACAGGTGTGCAGTGAGCTAGTCAACCAGGGCCAGGTGAAAATCCTAGCCACAGGAACTCTCATTTTATCCACAATAGCTATGATACACACCTACCCCCCATGAGTCAGGTGAGAGTTAATTTACCAGTGGGGACCTTCTCTTCTGAGACATGGAGCAGAGCCCAGTGTGGGTAGCCTCTTAGGACAAGTTTTCCTCCTCATCTTTTATGGGGCCAAGGAAAGACTGTGACCTCCCTGCCCTTTATAAGATCATGGCAAAGATGAGATTTCTGGGAGAAAGGAGACAAAGAACACAAGCTAATCTCACTGATTCTGGTCCCCATTATCTCCTCAAAGTTATCGGGTGCCACTTATGATTAGGTATCTTTGTGTAAGTATTTAAGATCCTTATAGCTAAACAGCCAAAGTCTTAGCACAGGATGCCAAAGGGGGCCAGAAAGCTGACTCCAAAATGCCTCAAGGGTGGGGTTCCATGCCTGGTGAGTTAAGCATGGTCCAGGAATAGACCTAACCTCAGTTTTCCATGCCTAGAAACCTGAGACAAGAGAACATAAAAAGTGTCTAGAGTTTTGCACTCACATACTGGAGGTTCTGGCAAATGATTGAGCATAGAGAAAACTGAGAGAATAATACAGTCATGAGAAGCACAGTAAATCATCCTGCCATAATTCCATTGGTCAAATACTCTCAGAGGCCCCACAATTTTCTGGATTACCTGACTTCTCATGGGTACACTTCGAAGGGCTGGCTGAAATGGTCCAGATCTTCTGCTTTGTTCACATATAGTTCCAATGTTGCTTCCTAGTACTTAGTCAAAAACAGAGAAACTGAACTGGGGAGTGAGGGGTGTCTTTACCACTGGAAGTGTCATACCAAGACTGGAGGACGGATAAGGGATGTGACACAAGATTTCTTAGGTGTGAATTAGACTTTCTGAACACAATGTTTTGTTATATGTACCCTGAACTGTAACACAGAAAGAGAGAAAGACACACCAGCTTTTGCAGACATATACTGGAGGTTTTGGTAAATGATTCAGCAGCACCCCTCTTACTGCGACCCCAAACCAAACCATTTGCCACATCCCATACAGATATGGTAAGAAAGCACGCAGCACCAGCCCCTGAGAGTGATGGGAAGAGAAATAAGTCATTCACCTCAGGAGGCTAAGGTGTGACCTTCAGGCCCTGTGGGAACAAAACGCTTTCGAGAAAGGAAACAGATGTGGTGGGCAAAGTTCCCAGGGAGGTGAACATGCTCAGGAGGGGTTCTGGAAGAGGTGGGTCTTGAATGTGATCTAAGGTCATATCAAAAGTGATATCACAACACAGAACATTACTACCTCCCAACTCACTCTCACCCAGAAGTGTAGTCAACACCAATTGTGTTTTATGGGTCAGAATTTTTACACTTTTCCCCAGTTTGGTGGGGGTGAGTGCAATGTTCTCACCTAAACCCACTGCTCCCACGTCCTCTGTAGTCCTCTTCCAAGTCATCAGTCTGGATCATTCTGCACTCCAGTTCTAGTGAATTATCCCCAACCCGCATCCAGACCTTGCTCTTTTTTGGTGGCTCAGCAATGACTAGAATAGGCAACAAGGGAAAATTAAAGGGTGTTCTAGTGGATACCAAAACTCTGGAAATCTCATAGATGTATGTTGGTTCCATAGACATTCTTCTCTCCACACTTCTGCCTTCTCTCCTCCATCCTTACTACTACAGAGGCAAAATGGAAGGACAACCTTTCCTACTCCCACACATAACCTAGGTTCTCCTTTACTGACAGGTCTTTTCTACAAGACTTCCCCATTAGCTTATTGATGTCATGCAAATACCCCAGAAATTTTGACTATCATCCCAGACTCCTAATAGGAATGCAGAGCTAATTCCTAACTGAGGCAGGAATCTCTTCTCAACAACATGGCTGAGTCTAATGGTCCAGTGAAATCAGCTAGGGCCTACTTCTGACCCCTTGTGCCACCAAGTTCTGACTTTTGGTACAACTTAAGAGAATGATCAGACTTACGGAAATTGACTTATAGCAGCAGACTCATAAGCCATGAATAAATGTGGGAATGTCATGTCATTGTGCCATTGTCATTGCCTACCAGGAATGGCCCTGCCCACTTCCAATAGGTATCAGAAGTGATTCAGCAGGAAGCTAAGAGGTCCAAGGGGTCTGACCCTCATGGGCTAAGCATGACATTTTCCTACATGTTGTGGAAGAACATCAGGAGAATCAAGAAGAAAAGCAAAGGGACTGTGTGATCCAAATGAACTTTTCCATCACAGTGTGGTAGCTATTGAGGAGCTGTTCTTTTCTAAAAAAACCAGAGTCACACATTAGAGATATATACAGAAACATTCATCCTTTAGAATCCCCTTAACTCTCCCCCGATTCCCTGAAAATATAGGAAATGAAGTTCTTAGAGCTACAGGTAAGATCACAACTTTGAAATAAGACCCACACATTCTAATCCCTGCTCCCACCATCACCACCCCCAACTCCTAGGACCTGTGATGTGAAGGAAGTCCCTTACTTTCTCAGTGTCTTAGGTTTCTCATTTGTGAAATGGAAGAAATATTAATAGCTAACTCAAACGGTAGGTTGAGGATCTATGGTCAGTGAGCAATAAATACTAGCCAGCATTATAATATTAGATATTATTTTCTCATTTGTTCAACAAACCAATTAATCATATCTTCTTTTCCATATACATTTTCATTACAAAATTTCACTTAGATAAAGATTGTTAAAATGACAAGTCACAAATGGTTTTCAAGAGTACTAACATATACATTACAGGAGACCTAGAAAGAAAAGAAAGGGTCATAGAAAATATTTGAAGAAATAATGGCCAAAAGTTTCCTAAATTTGATTAAACACAGGCATATATACATCCAAGAAGCTCAAAAACTCCAAGCAGGATGAATTCAGAGATCCACACTGAGACACACTATAACCAAAATTTTGAAAGATAAAGACAAAAAATCCTGAAAGCATCAAGACTTCTCATGGGCAAGCGATTCTCAATAAGATTAATGGTCAATTTCTCATCAGAAACCATGAAAGAAAGAAGGCAATGAAATGATACATTTAAATTACTAATAAATAAATGAACTTATTGTTAAGAATTCTGTACTGACAAAACTGTCCTTCAAATTGAAGAAATAAAGATACTCCCAGATAAACATAAACAAAGGAAATTCATCACTAGTAAGTCTGCCCTACAAGAAATACTGAAGGGAATTCTTCAACCTGAAATGTAAGGACACTAGATGGCAACTTGAACCAAATGAAGAAATAAAGATTTCTGGTAAAAACAACTACATAGAGAAATATAAAATCTAGTATTATTGTATTTTAGGTGTGTAACTCTTCTTTTTGTTTCTTACATGATTTAAAAGACAAATGCATGAAACATTTGTCATATAATTATGCATAATTATAAAGCTATATTAATAGCCATACACATATGAAGATATAATTTGTGAAAATTACACCATAAAAGGATGTGGAGCTAAATAGGAGTTAACAAATGAATTCAACAAATTGCAGGATAGACTATAAGTTGTGTTTCTGTACACTAGCAATGAATAATCCAATAAGAAAATTTTTTAAAACACTTCCATTTACACTAGAATTCAAAAGAATAAAATACTTAGGACTAAATTTAACCAAGGACATGAACAAAACTACAAAACATTGCTGAAAGAAATTTAAAAAGAACTAATTAAATGGAAAGACATCCCCTGTTCATGGGTTGGAAGATATACACAAGCATACCTTGGAGATATTTCAGGTTTGGTTCCAGATCATTGCAATAAAGTGAACACTGAAATAAAGTCAAATGAATTTTTTGGTTTCCCAGTGCATATAAAAATTATGTTTATATTATACTGTGGGGTCTATTATGTGTGTAATAGCATTAAAAAAGTACATATCTTAATTTTAAAAAACTTTATTGCTAAAAAATGTTAGCTATCACCTGAGCTTTCAGCAAGTTGTAATCACTAATCACAGATCACCATAATAAAATAACAATTATGAAAATTTTGAAATATTGTAAGAATTACCAAAATGTGACACAGACATGAAGTCTGTTAGCAAATGCTGTTAGAAAAATGTCACCAATAGACTTGCTTGGTGAGGGCTTGACAGAAATCTTCAATTTGTAAAAACCACAATATATGCACAATAAAATAAGGTATGCCTGTATTGTTAAGAAGGCAATATTCCCCAAAACAATCTATAAAGTCAGTGCAATCCCTATCAAAATTCCAATGGCCTTTTTGCCAAAATGGAATCCTAAATGTCATATGGTATCGCAAGTTTCCTCAAAAAGCCATAACAACATTAAAAAGGAAAGACAAAGTTGGAGGACTCACACTTCTTGGTTTCAAAACTTACTACAAAGCTACAACAACCAAAAGTAGTATGGTACTGGCATAAGAATAAATACATAGACCAATGAAATAGAAATGAGGTCCCAGAAATAAATCCAAACATCTATGGTTTTTGACAAAGGTGCCAAGACCATTCAGTGGGGAAAAAAATAGTATCTTCAATAAATGGTGCTGGGACAACCAGATAGCCACATGAAAAGAATGTGATTGGATCCCTACCTCACTCCGTAATACAATAATTCATTCAAAATGGATCAACAGCCTAAATATAAGCCAAAAAACCATAAAACTCTTAGTAGAAAACATAGGGTATAGATCTTCATGACCTCTGATTTGACCTCTGATTTGACACTGGATTCATAGATTTGACACCAATAGCACAAACAATAAAAGAAGAAGAAGATAAACTGGGTTTCATAAAAATTTTTAAAGTTTGTGCACCTAAGAGATAGTATCAAGAAAGTTAAAAGACAATCTACAGAATGGGAGAGAATATTTGCAAATCATATATCTGATAAAGATTTAGTATACAGAAAATATAAAGAACTCTTAGAACTCAACAACAAAAAGACAACGTGGGCAAAGGACCTGAATTTATATTTCTCCGAAGAATATACATAAATTACTAGCAAACACAGGAAGATACTAAAAATCATTAGTTATTAAGGAAATGTAAATCAAAACCACAATGAGATAGCACTTCATTCCCATTAGGAACACTGTAAGCAAAAAAATAAAAAATAACAAGTTTGGTGAGGAGGTAGAAAACTACTTCCTTGTAAAGAAGACACAACAGGTCATATATCACACATGATTCCTTTTAGATGAAGTATTCAGAATATGGATCCATAAAGACAGAAAAATGATTAGTGGTTTCCAGGGGACAGGACAGAGGGTGGGGAAGGGAAATTAGAAAGTGATTAAGTACCCAGTAAGTTGTGGACAAGATGTTTTTCTCAGGTGATGAAAAAGTTTTGAAACTAGAGAGAGGCTATATTGCACATTTTTAATGCACTAAATGCCATTGAGTTGTACATTTTTAAATAACTAATTGTATGTTATGTGAATTTCACTTCCTTTTTTGTTCAGCATAATCCTCTTTCAATTTAAAAAAATACAGATATACAAGAGAGAAAATATGTTAGATCATACTTTAAGGCATTGAAGATGAGTATCGATGAATGATGAGAAAACAGGTCATTTTCATTGTTTTCTCTTTCTCATTGTTTCTCTCATAGGAATGAAAGGCCTTTCTCTTTGCTTAAATACTTCTTAAATTTTAAACTACTTAAAAAATTTTTTTAATTTTCCAACTAATTTAGGAATTAATTGCATGCTAAGTTTTTAATTTTAACATGAAAAAAAGACTACAGTGACATTGTTAATAGATTTTTAAGAGTATGAGGAAAATACTTATACTAAGTTACAGGGTTAAGAGAAACTTACACTGTATATATAATATGATCCCAAGTATTTAAAATGAATTGCCTATGGCAATCTGTCCATGGGAGATAAGCAAATGAGTGACATTTTTCCTTTCTATTTTCCAAATTTTCTTAGAGAACATGTATTACAACTATAATCACTATGTCTACTATGGGGATAGCTAAGTACAAAAAACTGATGGTTTGATAAATGCACTTGGTTTGATAAAGAGGATATTTCCATTGAAATTACATATCTTCATAAATAATATTCCTCATAGAAAAATTGTAAAGTACAGAAAATACAAAGATGGAAAATTAAATCATCAGACTATAACCACTCAGTTGTTCTTTGAACAGAATCTGAGCTTGGACGTTTTGAAACAATGGCAACTGACCCTTCACTTCCATTACAATGAGATCATCAGCAGAGTTTGGTTAGCAGATGTGAGCCCGTTATGTCCCACGCCAGCTATATCAGAACTGTGTCTCTCTGGACAGAGGACAGAGGATACCAAAAGGACAATTACTGGTCTTCAGTGACCCAGCATGCTTTCCCGCACTGTATGGCATCAGCAGTGTAGGAATCTGAACCTCCTTTGGGGAATCAGCCCTGGCCCAGTCTTTGTTCATGTGGTGGGACTAACCCCAGCATACCCAAAAAGGAATGATGTAAGCTTAAGTCAATCAGTAGATTCAGTTTCTAGGATCATGATTCATTAATATAAGGCAATAAATTTCAAGCACAGGACTTTTGTTAAAAACATTGACAAGAGAGATAGATTATATCACTCTTAGCATTTGTAATTTAAAAAGACATGTTAATAAATTAGTCATAGGAATGAAAGTACAGCATAGAGACTGTAACCAATAATATTGCATATCTTGGTACAGTAGCAGGGGGTAACTTACCATGGTGAGCATTTAGTAAGGCATGTAATTACTGAATCACTATGTTGTACACCTGAAACCAATATAATATTGTATATCAACTTCATTCTTATTTTTAAAAAGATGTTAAAACTCCCCTAGGAAGGATGCTGTGGTGATAATTGGGTTTCTGTGTGGATTTAGTAGATGGTGGCCACATTCTGTTACTGTCCTGTGATACCTCCACCATGGCCCTTCCCCTATTGTACTATGGTCACTGATGTTTCCGTCTCCTCCACCAGATGGTCTGCTGGCTAAAGGAAGGAGACACATCCCCAGTAACTTTGGTCATAGCACAGAGAAAGCCCAAAACACACAGCTGCTAAAGAATTAATCCTGATTGACTTTGCAGCATGGACATGAAGCGTCAAGTGCTTCCATCACTGGGGACTCAGGTTTCTGGGCTCCAGTACTTCTACTGGTTGACACCACATCATACAGTCCCCACCTTGTACCCTTGGGTCCCAGCTCTGGGCTGGAACAAGTGGCCCACTCTGAGTCAGCAGCTGTGGGTTCTGATGTGGTCACTGCACGACTCTTACACAACCACCCAGAGATTGTCATCAGGCAGAGGGAGTGGGGGTGGGGAAGCTTTCATAGACAGCCTTATAGGATGAAACACCACAAAACCAGAGCGGACACAGGGTCACAGAGCCCACCTGCACCTCCTTCCTCTCCTAGGGGCTTAAAGAGAGCATAGAGAAACCACCAGCAGTTGGGACCTGGGCTGCCTTCCCGGGAAGATGCAGCCACTCCTGCTCCTGCTCCTGCTGGCCTTTCTGCAGTCCCATGGGGCAAAGGCAGGTGAGTGATCATGCCCACCCTCAGAGGCCCGGCCCCATCCCACAACGGACACGGACCTCCTTTTCCTCGGTCCACCTATCCCCCAGGAATGCCCTGAGCCCCTGCCCCAAGGCTACCTTGCACCCCCAGCACCATGCTGACTAAGCTACCAGCAAGAAAAGCAAGGTACACCCTGCTCTGGAGAAGGGCCACTGGGTAGTACCCCCTCCTCAGGCTCTACTTCTCCCATCTGGAAAGTGGGACTCTCCTACAAGTGCATGGCAGAGGGGAAAAACTGGAAAAGAAAAAATTATAAATCCCCCTGCACAGAGCAGAGCAGGACTGGCTTCCATTTCTGGAATGAGACAGGTGCTCCCTTTAGCATCTGCTTAGGAGAGAATCCAGAACTCAGCGGACCCCTGAGTTGGTCCCCAGAAGGCTACCGTAGCTGTTGCCCCTCAGTCAATTTCTTCAACTCTACTTTTCTTCCTAGGCCTCCAGCAGCTCTCCTCTATCAAGGAGGAGCCACTATTTTTGGCCAGACTTAAACTCTGCTTTCCAGAATCCCACCAGCACTGCCCTCCCAACCCTCATCTGGAGGCTTCCTTGGGGGCTCTTCCTTCCTGCAGCTCCCAAATACTGATCAGGCCCCACCACAGTCAGGCTCTAGGAAACAGGCCATGACAACCTCTACATCGCTAAACTTAAGTCCCGGCCACTGGGGCACAGCACTGCCCTCAACATCACGGGATGACAGGGGCCTTAGGAACCCACTTGGAACAAAGCAAAATCAGGAGAGGGACTCTCAGGAGCCTTTAGGACTGCTCTGTCCCTAAGACAGGTATGCTCTCCTCCAATTATGTGTGGAAGACAGACTCACAGACATCCTGCTGCTCTTCCCTGTCCCAAAGGAGGAAGTTGAGGCCCCTCCTCAGCCTTCTAAAATCCTGGCCATCCCAGGCTCCCAAAGGCATGGCAGTTCTGACCATCCAGCTGCTGCCCACCAGGCAGATTCAGTGCACACGCACAAGCAGAACTGACTTTTCCTTCAGGAAAGATCATCGGGGGACAGGAGGCCAAGCCCCACTCACGCCCCTACATGGCGTATCTTTGTATCTGGAATCCAAAGAAGGGTCCGAAGGAATGTGGCGGGTTCCTGATCCAAGAGAAGTTCGTGCTGACGGCTGCCCACTGTTGGGGAAGGTGAGGAGCAGAAAACAGCCTGCCCTCTCCTGAAAATCCCCAGCAGAAAGCCCTGCCTTCTTCCTCAGGAGCTCCCCAGGTTGCTAAGAACAATGGGCCAGGAGGGCTCCTGAGAGGGTGAGAAAGAGGGCAGGGAGGTTGTGGGGATGAGGGGCAGTTCAGCGTCCAGGGCATGCTTTGCATGGGAGTAACTGGTCCGAGAACCACTGATGCAATCACAATGCCTCCAGAACCTACCTTGGCTGCTAAGATACAGAGGTACAGGCGGCTCAGCCCCCAACCTTCCTGTCCCCCCCATTTCCCCTCTGCAGCCTGCTCTGCCCCAGCTGCCACCTGCCTTGCTGGCTCCTGGGCTGTGACTCCTGGGACCCCACCCCACACCCCCACTCTGCTCTCTGTGCAGCTCCATCAACGTCACCCTGGGGGCCCACAACATCAAGAAGCAGGAGAGAACGCAGCAGGTCATCGCGGTGAGGAGAGCCATCCCCCACCCAGACTACAACCACAAGAGCTTCTCTCATGACATCATGTTGCTGCAGGTAAAGGAGACCTCCCTGCTGCTCTTGCCCTGGGTCCACATTGGTTCCCCTCCCTCTGGGACCTGTCCCTCCCCTCCTTCCCACCCTGGCCGCCTGACAAGTCCAATGGCTCAGGGGAGAGGGAAGATGGTGCAGCCTCATCGGGCATCCAGGGCCAGCAGCCACTGGCTGGGCTGGACTCTCTTGCCTCTTCCCATCAGCTGGAGAGAAAGGCCAAGTGGACTGCAGCAGTGAGGCCGCTCCCCCTGCCCAGAGACAAGGCCTGGGTGAAGCCAGGACAGGTATGCAGTGTGGCAGGCTGGGGGAAGGTCAGCCCCATGGGCATGTACCCGGACACACTGCAGGAGGTTTGGCTGACCGTGCAGCAGGACAAGGAGTGCAGATCCCACTTACCCAGCCATTACAACAATACCATTCAGCTGTGCGTGGGGGACCCGAAAGAGAAGAAGTCTTCCTTTAAGGTGAGACTGAGCACTGGCCTAGCTTGACTCTGGGGAAAGGGGTGTTTGAAGAAGACCTGGGAGTGGAGGCCCAAGCAATGGGGGACTCTGTCACCTTCTAGGCTGTGATCTTTCTCTCCAGGAAGAGAAGGGGCAGCAGCCACAGCTGAGGGGGCCTCTGCAAGCCCCCCAAAGGCTTATGGTAAATGCAAATGTGGTGCTCCTACAAAGGGTGGATTAGCCACGCTTTGCCCCATACCGGGCCACAAGTGTTAGAAAGCTGTGCTACTGGGCATGTAGTAGTTAGAGCCAGGTGGCTCCTCAGGGCTGGCAGCCACCTTGGTTAATGGGCTCATCCTCCATGCTGAGTGGCAGCCCCACCCACCTGCCTCCATGTCTGTACAGTAGACTGGAGCCAACAGTTCCCCAGCACTTTTACTGCAAGAGGAAAGGGAGCTGCCACCTGGGGTGAATGGAAGCAGTGACAGTGTCCAGGGTCAGCTCTTGGCAACTGAGAAAGCCCACGGGGCCTTTCCTGCCCTTTCATATCCCACATGGAGGCCATGCAAGGTGGCCTTCTCTGAGAGAGGACTTGGGATGGCAGGGACAGCAGGGACAAGAGGACAGCTGGCTCAGACCACCCCCTCACTGTCCACAGGGGGACTCTGGGGGCCCTCTCGTGTGCAACAAGGTGGCCCAGGGCATTGTCTCCTATGGAAAAGAAAATGGGGACACTCCACGAGCCTACACCAAAATCTCAAGTTTCCTGCCCTGGATAAAGAAAACCATGAAAAGCCTCTCCCTTCAGGAACCAGGCCACCTGCTCTGAGGCTGATCCAGAATCACACTGGGAGGTGTGGGGCAGGTGCCAGCAATGGAATAAATACAGTGTAGCTGAGTAGGCAAGGCTTTCTTGTTTATTCATTGACCCTCATTCATAGGCACCCACTCTATGCTTAGGAGGCCAATGACACAGTTCTGCTCTTTTCTGCTCCCTGCACTTTCTTCTCCCACCACCACCTCCCCAAACCCCAGGCAGAGCTGCTATGCAGCCTCTTCTCACCACACTTGTCTGTCCCGGGCCTGCCCTTCTGCCAGGCTGAAGCTGAGCAGCATCAGCAGAAAAATGAACCTCTCTGGTCCTGGGGCTCAAGATGAACTTCTTACCTCCTTCTGATGATGACATACTCAGAGAGTTTTCAAATTCCTCCCCTTCTTGGCAGGTGTGGTGGGAAGCCAAGAAAACCAAGGAACACAGGGTTTCTATTGAAGCTCTGGAAATACAGAGAAATCAGAAGGTGCTGGGGTGCTTGGTATTGAAACAATGTAGCAATGCATTCCCCCCACACTGGGACTCAGTGGTGTGGAACAGCTTGTTAATCATAGTCATGGAAGCCCATTAGTTTATAATGTGGTATCCAGGTAACCTTTACAGAAATAGATTAAAATATAACTAGCACCATGAATACACCTATAGTGACCTAAAAACTCCCACTGCAACAGTTTCTGTGTGCTGAGTTCCCCCTTAGCTTTGTAGTAAGTGTATAAAAGACATAGCCCTGCTGTACTCAGGGCTCAGACCTTTGGAGATCACTCTCCTCTGAGCCCACCAGCGTAAAGTAAACCTCCACCTCCAAAAACTCCGAGGGCTGCTTGGTTCTTCTCTCAGAGATCCAGTCCAGGTTTTCCGGTTCTCTGTAACACTGCCTCTGTGTTACATGGCAGAGAGCAAGGGGATAACACCATGAGTCCTGAACAGCAAACAGGCCTAGCCTGGGGCTGCAGCTCGAGGACAGAGCTCCACCCCACTGGGGAGCTGGAGGGGCCTTCCTGAGCAGGACACCTGTCTCCCAGCCAAGGAAGCCATCCCTGAGCTCGGGTGGGTCTCTTGAGAAGCTCCTCATTCTCACCTAAGTTGAGTTTCTGTCCCTGCCCTCCTCTGAGCTCAGGGCCCCTAGTCTCCCAGCTGTGCCTTCTTCTCTACCCCTGCTTTCCACTGAGAGTTCTGAGTCCACCAACACTGATCTGAGCTTCAATGAGGCCGCTCCTCATTTCCCTCCTACTTAGGACACTCACAGCTCCATGCAGTTCCAGCAGGCCCTCACCACTGAGAAGACAGCCCAGCCCACACCCTGGCAGAGAGGAAAGCCGAGGGGACCACACAGGGCTGGCACCACACAGCGCCAGGACAGGGCTGGAGGGGTGGGTCTCCAGAGCCCTCGGACCCATCGCACCTGGGAAGGGCCAGCTCAGACCCTCACATCCAGCCCAGCAAATGTCTGTGTGCTCAGGACCTACTGGCCACCTGGTCTCTCAGCAGCCTGAGGCCCTTTCAGCCTTTGCCAACTGCTAGCCTCTCTGCTAAGACTGCCTCCTGGCCACCTTGGCCAGCCTTTTGAGTCAGCGCTCCTCTCTGCAGTAGGACTGGAAAGCACAATTTCTTCTTTTTTTAATTGAAGCATAGTTGGTATCAAATATTAGTTTCAGGTGTACAAGAGTGATTTGACAGATATATACATTACAAAATGCTTACCACAATAAGAAAACCACAATTTTTTCCATTAGCCAACAAACAAATGCTGCTTGAGCCAGGCTTGGGGACATGCAGTATACATAATACAGGCGCTATCATCTGAACACAGGTGAAACTGACAGTGTTGAATTTCACCCAAATGGGGTAGCCTCTCTTCCCCTCCTTCACATAAGTCTATATGGCCTAGATCTCTATGGGAAGCCCACAGGAATAAAGTATTTATATTTATTTTTATTGTGGTTAAAGTCTGTGTGAATCTTACTGAGGTAGGGCAGAGCCATGGGACAAGCATCATGATTAATTTTTCCTGCCTATGATAAAAATGCTGCGTATGAACAGTATAGTAAGAGCAGGAGGGACTGCATCTTTAGGCTCAAATTCCATTTTAAAACCAGGGAGTTAGGAGGTAAGATTCCTAAGATATTCTTTGGTGACCAGTCAATAACCGACCCTATCTTAAGGCAGGGCAGGCAGTCCTAACTGATAGGCCCCATTTACCTGATTCTTGAAAGCCTTAAAAGACAGAATCCTAAGCCTTTGAGGGCACCTTCTTTCTGAGTTTGCCTGCACTCCCCTTTCTGCAATGTGTACTTTTTAAATAAAGTCTTCTCACTGTTCAACTTCCTGCGTTTTGTCTCTGCACTCTTCCACTGGTGTCTTTGTCAGTTTGCTATTTCACTCTATTTTCCAGACTTAAGCATAAGTGTTCACTCTGTCTCTGTTCTACTCCAGCTATGTAGGGAGGAGCGACTGAGAGCTCAGATTTGGGCTTGCAAGTTCCTGTTACCTGGGTGACCTGCACAGGACTGCAGCTGTACAGTCATACTTTTTCGTAGCCTGCCCGAATACCTCCTTTCTTTGCCTTTGAGAAGTTCTCAGAATATAATCCTACTCCATCCAGTGCTCTGAGACTTCCCCAAATCCTGGGGCGGTAGGGATTTCGTTCCCACACCATGCAGATCCAAGTGGACACTGGACACCAAGTGACCTTGGCCTCAGGAGCTGGCAGGGCATTTTCCCCATGCTGAGCAGGAGTTCACTGAGCTTCAGTCTCCTTCCTGCTCTTCCTCCTTGCTTTCTGCTGCCTGCAAGACAGCTACTATTCCTTTCTACTCTTTCTTTAATGAATTCCTCCCTTACCTTTAATGAATTCCTAACTTGCTTGAGAATTCTTTCTCATTCAAAGTCAAGAACCCTCCCCCGCCGTCCAGGCTGAAGTTTTTACCTAGTGCACAGGGAGAGACCTCCCCACACAGCTGCCCAGCAACATCACCACATGTGACGCTATTACAGCAGCACGTGGGATTTGGAAACGACTTCAGTCATCTAGTCTCTAGATGTGAAGTTACTAAACTCTGCTCACTGGAGTATCCCCTTCACCTAGGGGACAGGGCAGCAGGTAGGGAGGAGGAAGGCAGCGAGGGCGGCTCTATTTTCATTTGCTGTGAAAGTAGCATGTCATTGTACAGATTCAAATGGTAGCAAAAAACATATTACGTATTTCTCAGTAGAGTCAGACTTTAAACACCAACCCAATCAGATGGGCCAGAAACATAATGCCTGTCCTTATGGCAAGCTTCTACCTGTGCAGAATCAAACTAGAATCAGGGAGGTTCACATGGTCGGGAAAACTGGATGCCTCTACTCTTTAGGCCGCCATGGTTACTCCTTAATCCACTGAGCCCAAGACTACCTGGATTTTTCAACATGGGGAAGTTTTTGGCTTGGAGGCCACACAAATAGGGGGTAATTTTTGCTGAACAAGGATCTCCCTGTGTTGGGCTCACCTCTCCAGACCCTCCTAGCAGCCATCCTCCAAGGTCTTACCACTAAGATGGGTGCTGCTCGGGAGCTGAGCATATGTTCCAGCTCTGGGCTGATGCCCTCCTGACCCAAATTCACACAGTACCAGACTCTTTTGTGACATGGGGTAAGCACTCTGGGATCATGCAACCCTCAAAGGCATGCCTCTACACATCTTGTGCACAAAGCATGCAGCAACACAAGCTCTTAATGACCTTGGTCACTTTTACAAGGGAAGAGCAATGATGTCGCACAGCTTCTGATTGGGAGCAAGAAAAAACAAATGGCTGCTCCTAAGATATCCTAAGACATACTAAGTACCTGGATCTGTGATGGAAAAAAACAAAATAGAAAATGCAGAAAGCAAAACAAAACATAGCATTTTTTAAATTGCCCAGCCACATACATCTTCGGGTAGGCACCACATTTACTTTAAGAAAATGGCTCTGTGGTTTTAAAGGAAGTTTGAGAACACTTGCTGTAAGCTCTTACCTTCCACTGAGAAAGGAGGAAGAGACTAACTCCCAAGAAGGGGTAGTAATGGCCTGACAGCACTAGGAGTTAGGACAGAGCCTTAACTGAGCCCAAGCCCCTGACAGCCAGGCCAGCAAAAGGCCTTATAGGTTTTCTAATGTTCACCACACACACACACCAACCCTGTGATGGCTTCCTGACATTCCTGAATAAGAGAAGACAGAAGGCCTCTGGGCCCTGAAGCAGCCATTCTATGACAAGTATTCAGAACACCTTCCCTGGTAAACAGAAGTCTGCTCCAGGGCACATTTGGATGGAGGCAGGTAAGCACCTTAAACATACTGATTCTTTCAAAGCTCCTTTGTCTATGGAAGTATGCTCCACACCCACCTTTGAGGAAGCAATCCTGACCTTGCTTAAAAATCTCTGTAATGAAAAGCTTTTTAAATAAAACAAAATAAAATATATCCATAATGACCTCAAGGAGATGCCTCTATTCACTCAGACCTACTGTCACTACCCCTCCCTCCATCAAATCCATGAGAAGAGCCAGGTCCCAGCATGACTGGGGAGAGAATTACAAAGCCAGCTCCTGGTGGGGGATAGGCCCAAAGGAACTCAAGATCTTGCTAATTTGTTTCAGGACCATGTAGTGGAATCGCTCTTCCATCCCTGCCCATCATTATACTTCTGGACTTACAGAACTTACGGGGTTGAGTATCTACCTTGGTTTTCCACACAACACTGCTTTTGACCAACAAACATTTTACCATGGAAGTGCAGCAGTGGGTTCCTTTCTCTTATAGGCCGATAGCTAGACTACATTTCTCATCTGCAGCCTCAGGAAGCTCGGTGAACCTCAGGTAGTACAAAGAAAGCCACATCTAAACACATAATAGTCAAATTAGTGAGACTCAAAGATAAAGAGAAAAGGTTGAAAGTAGACAGAAGCAAAAAGAAGATACATTACTTAAGGGGAAACAACAGTAAGAATCACAATGAGCTTCTCATCAGAAAAAAAGGGAAGTCAAAAGACAATGAAATAACATTTTCAGACAGTCAGAAAAAAAAAATAGGTAACCTATTTCTGGAATTCTATAGCCAGTGAAAAATATTGTTCAAAAATGAAGGCAAAATACAGATGGATTTACCTCAGAATTTTATCATACATACAGAGAAGACATAATACCCATTTTCCTTAAAGTTTTCCAAAAATAGAAGAGGACGGAATACTCCCAAACTCATTCTATGAAGCCAACATCACCCTAATACCAAAACCAGGCAAAGACCCCACCAAAAAAGAAAATTACAGACCAATATCCCTCATGAACATAGATGCAAAAATACTCAACAAAATACTAGCAAACCGAATTCAAAAATACATCAAAAGGATCATACACCATGACCAAGTGGGATTCATCCCAGGGATGCAAGGATGGTACAATATTCGAAAATCCATCAACATCATCCACCACATAAACAATATGAAAGACAAAAACCACATGATCATCTCCATAGATGCTGAAAAACATTCGACAAAATTCAACATCCATTCATGCCCCGGCCAGCGGGGAGTTCAACAAGGGCTCGAGGGGAAGTTAACCTGGATGAGAGACAAACCAGACACAAAGAAGGAGACCAAGTCGAAAGTCTGATCAAAGTCTCAAAGTTTATTCTTACAAGGTAGATTATATAGGAGCTAGGAGGGGGAAACAGCCCCAGCTGAAGTGGCAAGGGTTATCTAGGTTGCTAGGATACCTAACTGAAGAATGTTCTCTGGAAAAGATCATGGGTGGAGGATTACTGACAAAAGACAGAATGTTTTACTAAGGAGGAGATGTTATCACAGCAGCTGCTTAATCTCTATCCCAGTGGTCTAATCAATGGTAAACTGGGTCAATTGATCTTTCCTAAATGGGGCAGGCTTGAGAAACTAGAGACCTAGGTGAAAAGGGCGAGACCACTGTTTCTATGGCCTACGGCTCCCGACATCTCCTCCCTTCTTTTATACAAAAGAGGGGGAGGCCCGCTATTTAGCGGTGGGAATTAACCAACTGGGGGAGTAGTGACCTGGCTCCTCCGAGACTCCCCATTGATGGGGGTCAACGTTGGCCCTTGGTATCTTTGGTGGAGGGGAGGAAGGGCGTATTTATTTTAGATACCAACCTCCATGCAAGCCAGGTTTTTCTCTCAGGGAATTCAGAGGCGGTTCATGGACCTTCCCTTGCAATGCTTAGCTTCGCGCCCACATTGGTGCCCATATCGCACTCACTTTATTGTGAGCCAATATGCACAGGTCTGAATCCTATGCAGCTTCTAAAGGAGGGGAGTCATCTGGCACATCATAGCCTTGGTCCACCAGGTCAAGCCAGTGATAGTGGACTTTTATCTGTCTGCCGAGGGCAGTATTGATCTGTTCTCTAATGAAGGTGGTAATTCTCTGGAAGGCCCAAGGGCCAAGGGAGAGCACAAGCATGAGACCAAGGAAGGATCCTAGTATAGGGAGAAGATAAGGAAGAAACCCACTCATCCCAGTCCATAGGGGATTTTCAAACAGTTTTTTTTTTCTTTGCACGAGATGTTCTTGGAGTCTTTTTATTTTGTCATGAACTACTCCGGACTTGTTTGCGTAGAAGCAGCATTTCTCTTCTAAGGCTAAGCAGATGCCATCTTGTTCCGCAGTGAGAAGGTCTAGGCCACACCTGTTCTGTAAGACTACTTCTGCAAGGGAATCTATTTGGCCTTGAAGATCTTGTAAGGTTCCTGAAACAGCCTCAATATCATTAATTAATTGATGGGATAGTTGATTATATTTGTGTATGGCAACGCCCATTCCTGCGGTACCAGTCGCCAGACCACCTGTGACTCCAAGAGCGATTAACAGAGGAAGGACAGTAACTGCTCTTTTATGCCTTACGGGGTAATAATCAAAGGTTGGCAAAGGGACCAGTTCTTTTCCGTCAACTAAGAACATATCTGGTAAAGGGCTAGCAGTGGTGCACTGCCCTGTCCAGTCGGTGGGTAGAGAGGTGTATGCCATGTTAGTCCCACAAACAAAGATTTGGTCTTTGGGGGGGCATAGGACACTGTTTGTAACATTAGTGACAAGAATTTCTGAGCAGTGGCCGAAAGAAATGTTCCCTAGGTCAATATCATAGGAATTATTTTGAAATCTCTGGTACAAGCAGATTATGTTATCTAGTGATACTGGTTGCACTTTAAAAGAAGAGGAGAGTGAGCAATGGTTATTATTTTGGAGATTTTGTGTGATATTGGGTGTGAGAATAGCTAGAGGAATGGGTGTTCCCCAAGGCAGAAAAAGCCAACAATCGGACGCAAGGTCAGGGTTGGTAAGATTAAGGAGTTTGTGAGTTTCTTTAAGCAGGCTGCTCATGGGTGAATTAAGATAGATTCCTCTGGGTTTTGGGAGAGCCAGGGGGTGATATTTTAAGGAAGGATACATATACTCTATGAGTTGCTCTATACGCTGTTGCACGAGTTGTTCACGGGCCCTATCCGATGGACCTCCTCCATCGGACACATGAATAGGTGACAAGACCTTCCAACAAACAGGTTTTCCTGGCGTCCCTGCACAACTAGCTGAAAGTGGTGAGTTATGGGAATGGGTCTGTACAGTGCCTCGGCGGGTTGTCTTTAGAATGGCTGTCAGAAAAGTCTGGTTTTTATGATGACAGCTCTGGACAGAGTCATAGCAACTACTATGCATTTGATCTTGGACTGTAAAGGTGCCGGTGGCATTGCAATTACATGTTATTGATTTCTTGTCAGCAGTTGGTGTTACGGGAGGCTTTTTAACGCATTTCCAAGAGAGTTGTTTCCATCCTCTGCTAGAGGAATATCCTCCTGCAGAGATATCTGCTGTGAGATATGCTGCCTTATCCTGACAATCTATGGGTCCTCAGGTGGTCAATTGGGGTCCAGCTAAGTATTTTGTCCCTTGAGATGTTACTTGTTTATGTCCTTCTATATTGGGTTCTAAATCCTGTATTCCTCCTTTACAATCACATGGTTGTCCAAATAGCTGCATATAGATCTGTTCTTTGTTAGGGGGTGATTGAAACCCCCCCCAACAATAGAGAGGGAATAGTATACTTACCGCAAAGAAGGTGAAAACGCGAGAGTTGGTGGGCTTCATCTTTTTATAAGGTGCAGTTAAGAAGTGCGAAGACGCCAACAAGGATCCAGTAAGTGGTAACAAGAATAGTCTGCTGTACAAGGGTCCACTGGGGAGGGGTGGAGGTGGTGAGTCCTATGCCTAAGACAAAGGCAAGGACTAAACCAGCGGCCAGAATCAATGGAGAGAAGAAGAAAAAGGATGTCTCAGGGGGTGTCACCACCCTGAACAGTTGGATAAGATTTTTTAAAATCTTCTGGTAAATCTATTGGTTTAATCAAACACTCTGGCAGCCAGCGAGCAGCTCCTTCTTTGGTGTTGAAAACACAGGCAGATCTCCAGCCCCATATGAGTATGGGGTTGGGGCCATTCCAATGGGAAGTGAGGGGGTCTCTCCACATGACAGTGGTATAATTTTTATCAGTTTGTGGGTGCCAAAGGCGATCAGCTGCAGATTTGCCATGAGCGTCCAAAGTTAGAAAATTAAGAACAAACAAGGCATGATGAAGAATATTTCTTGGAGAGCCTTTCATGGGATATAAATCCCCCATTTTTAATTTGTGGAAGGTATGTTTAATAGTTAGATGGGCTCGTTCGACAATCCTTTGACCCTGGGGATTGTATGGTATGCCTGTAACATGCTTAATTTGTAATTGGCGACAAAATTCTTGGAATTTTTTTCCAGTGTATCCAGGACCATTATCAATCTGATAATCTTGGGTTTTCCCATGACACTAAGACAATTGAGTACATGAGCAATAACATTTTTTGAAGCTTCTCCAACATGAAGGCTGGCAAAAATAAATCCACTAAAGGTATCTACAATAACATGAAGATATTTAAGATTTCCAAATGAGGGGACGTGTGTTACATCCATTTGCCAGATCTCATTGGGAACTAGGCCCCTAGGGTTCACACCCAAGTGAGGAACAGGCAGGAGAGTGACACAATTTGCACATTGTTTAACAATCTGACGGGTTTGTTCTCTAGTAATTTTAAAAAGAAGACGCAAGGTTTGAGCGTTAAGGTGGTGTAAAGAATGAGCTTCTTTGGCTTGAGCCACAGGATCGAGCTCAGCGAGAAGGGCAAGCTGGGTAGCTTTATCAGTCACAGCATTGCCTGTGGCTAGAGGTCCAGGAAGACCAGAATGGGCACGAATATGGCTTATATAAAAGGGATGTTGCCTGGAATGTATGCACTGCTGGATGGAAAAAAACAGAGGGGTGGCGTTTGTAGTGGGTTTTATATAGGGCACGGTCTCTAAAAGGGGAATGGATTGAGCAATATAAGCACTGTCAGTGTATAGGTTAAATGGAGTATTTGGGAGTTGTTGAAAAACTTGTAAAACAGCAAAGAGTTCAACCAATTGAGCAGAGTGGAATGGGGATTGTAGGGAAGTGGTTTGATTATCTATGGTGAAGGCTGCCACTCCGTTGGAGGAGCCATCGGTGAAAACTAGGGGGGCATGAGGAAGGGGTTGGGAGGAGGTCATGTTAGGGTCCAGGCTTCCGAGGCTTCTCCAGAGAACAAACTACACAGGCATAGAGATGTAAATTCAAGCAAAGTCTTTATTCAGCCAGCTAGCTGGGGTCCAAGTCAGCCCGACGCAGCGGGTCTCAACAAGGACCCCGAGCACTCAGAGCCAAGGGTTTATATAGCAATTTCAAAGCACTTAACTCATAGTAATTTTCTATAACTATACATTATTCTTGCAAGACATATATCCTGGGATTAAGCAAGGGCAGGGTAAGACTACTCCTCAATGGTTAGGGAGGTTCTGCACAATAAGCTTGGTATGTAAGATTAACTGACCAAGGTTAGCTGACCAAGGGTCACAGCTGCCCACCACCTGGTGCTCATGATTAACTTGTTTTTCAAGGCCTTACCCAGGCCCGGGGGTTTTTTTGTTTTTTTTTTCTCTGAGTCACACTCTCAGAAAATGGTTTCTAGGTTTCTAAGATGGCTATGCTTATGCTAATTTACTAATCTTACTAATGCTTAGATTCTACATTTCCCCACTTTCCTTTGACCATTCCAATCATGGAATGTTTGTTTCTTCCTGCTGTGTGAGTGAATGATACTGTGGTCTCAGCATTAGCACCTGAACAGCACTCACTCTTTCCCTAACAAAGGCTATTAGCCGGTTTAAGATACAGGGACCTAAAGTGAGAAGCAGTATAAAAATAAGCGAGGGCCCTGCCAGGGTGGATATCAGGGTTGTAAACCATGGGGATTTAGTAAACTAGGATTCAAATAGCCCTTGGCTGGCCTCTCGCTCTCTCTTCCTTTGATCTGGCCTCTCTCTAAGTTTAGACATTGAATCTCTTACTATTCCGGAATGGTCTGCTGTTAAGGTTTAGCTAAGTTTTATTAGATCTTTTTCCTGACTCTTAATGCTCTCTGCACTCCTTTACAGTCAATGTAGGGAAAACAAATGGTTGGGTCCTTAGAAAATGGAGAAGCTTGTTAGCAGAGTAATGATTGTCAAGGGTTCCCTGGAAAGAGGTGCAGGATGTTGCCCATTCATCGTCATTCTCTATCAACCACTGGATTTGGGTAGGGGAATAGGGTAGGACAAGTTTGTCAGCATCTTTACCGAATATTTCCCTGCTGTGGTCGCATCCGATTTTTATCAGCTCAGCCACCCAGGAGGTATAGGGGATAAGGACTTTGGGTGGAGAGGCAGGTAAATGGACCCAAAAAAGGGACCCCTCTTGCCAGAACACTCCAGTGGGTGTAAAATCAGTAGCACAAATGACTAGGAGAAGAGCCTTCTCATAAGAGATAAAGGTGACCCTTTGGTTTAGAATTGCGGCTTCCACTGCCTTTAGGGCTTCTAGGGTGGGGGCTGTTAATTAGCGACTGGAAGTAGAATCTGGGTCCCCTTTAAGAATATCAAACAAGGGTTTAAGCTCTCCAGTAGTTAGCTTGAGATAAGGCTTGAGCCAATTAATATCTCCTAGAAGTTTTTGAAAATCATTTAAAGTTTTTAAGCAATCGGTTCTAAGTTGAACTTTTTGTGAAAGAATCTTATTATGAAAGAGTTCAAAGCCTAAAAACAAGTAAGGGGGTTTTAATTGAATTTTATCAGGGGCTATCTGAAGACCAGCTCTGGTAAGGGCCCTAGAAAGCTCTTGGGAATAAGCAAGGAGTTCAGTGGGGTTAGGACCAGCCATGAGGATGTCGTCCATGTAATGAATTAAATATGTAGAAGGCCATCTTTGCCTAAATGGGTCTATAATTTGAGCTACAAATTTTTGGCACAGCGTAGGGCTGTTTGCCATTCCTTGGGGCAGAACTTTCCATTGGAATCTTGGCATAGGGCCTTTAAAATTAATCACCGGCAAACTAAATGCAAAATGCTTGCAGTCTTTAGGATGTAGGGGGATTGTGAAAAAGCAATCTTTTAGGTCAATAATGATTTTACAGTATCCCTCAGGAATCACCACAGGAGTGGGGAGGCCTGGTTGAAGGGCCCCCATAGGTATCATAGCTTTATTGATTTCTCTAAGATCTTGAAGTAACCTCCATTTTCCTGATTTTTTCTTTATGACAAAAATAGGAGTATTCCAGGGGGAGGTTGTGGGCTCATATGGCCTGCAGCAAGTTGTTCCTGTACTAACATTGTGGCTGCAGCCAGTTTTTCAGAAGTTAAGGGCCATTGATCAACCCATACAGGCTCTGTTGTTTTCCAGGATATTTTATCTGCATGGGGTACAGGTAAGTCAATGGCCGTTAGGGTAAATTTTCATAGCCAATTCCAGCACGATCAGTTTTTATGGTGACCAGGACCAGCTCTTTTGATCCCTGAGAGTGTTTGCCCAACCCTTGCCCAGGGCGAAAGCCTTGATTGAGCATCTGGTGAGTGACTAGTTCATTAGGGCTGCACATAATGAGCTTCACTTGAGAGAGAATATCTCTGCCCCAGAGGTTGATAGGTAGGCCTGCAACCACGTAGGGCTGGACAGTACCGTGATTGCCTTCTTCATCTTCCCATTGAATAACTTCGGAGCTTTGTAGGGGGTTGGAGGTTTGTCCAACACCTCTAAGGTGAGTCATGGAAGCGGTGAGAGGTCAAGATGAAGGCCAATCCTTACTGGAAATGATTGTGGCATCCGCGCCAGTATCTATAAGGCCTTCAAAGGTTTTTCCTTTTAATTTTAACTTAAGAAGGGGTCTTTTTTGAGTGATCTCTTGTGCCCAATAAACATCTGATGATCCAAACCCATGGGAGCCTCTCTTTTGCTTATAGCAAGGATTTTTATCATCGAGGGGGAGTAATATTAATTGAGCAATCTATTGGCCAGGGGAAATGGTAATTGGTCCCTGAAAGGCTGTAGCCATAAGTTTAATTTCTCCAGTATAATCATTGTCAATGACTCCTGGAGTAATAGTGAGGCCCTGAATAGTGGAGCTGGCACGACGCAGAATAAGACCAAAGGTGCCTTGCAGCAAAGGCCCAAAAATCCCCATAGAAAGAATTTGAGTTCCCATTTCTGGGGTCAATATTGACTGGGAGGTGGAACAGAGGTCCAGTCCTGTGCTACCAGCGGTTGCTCGGGAGAAAATAGTGACACTGGATTTTGGAGTGACTGGGGGACGAACCTGACAACCCCAGGGTTCTGTCCCGGGTAGGTTTTGGGGCCCTGGGGTGGGCCCAGATCAAGTTTCCCTGCTTCGGAGGCAGAGGGTCACCCTGTATGTCAGCCTTGGAGTGGCATTCAGAGGCCCAATGCTTACCCCGTTTGCATCGCGGGCACAGGGATGATGGGAGCGATCGTTCGGTCTTAGGGGCTGTGCACTCTCTTGAAAAATGACCTGGTTGCTTGCAATTAAAGCAAGTCTTGGGCCTGGCTCCCTGAGTAAAATCTTTAAGAGCTGCTCTTATGGCTATTCCGATATTGCGAGAGGTTGGGTCGACATTGGCACAACATTTTATAAAATCAAAGACATTTTTGCCGCGGCATGGGGACACATAGCCACTTGACAAGCTGAGTTAGCATTTTCAAAAGCAAGATGTTTAATGATTCATTATCTGTTTCCTCCCTTCCCATGAGGCATTCGGCGGCCTCTGTAAGGCGGCCTATGAATTCACTGTAAGGTTCCTGCGGCCCCTACCTAACCTTGGCAAGAGGGGTGATGGCTGACCCTTTAGAAGGGAGGCTCTTCCAGGCCTTAAGGGCTGCATGTTGGATTTGTGTGAGTAAGCCTGGAGAAAACTTAGCCTGTTTTTCATTTGTGTCATAGGGGCGATTGCCCAGAAGTTTGTCTAATGTCCAGGATTTGGAAGGACCGCCAGCAGCCATATTGCGGCGGGCAGTATCCTGGCATCTTTCAGTGTAATCAGCTTTCCATAAGAGAAAGTCACCCCTTGTTAAGGTGGCTTTAGTTAACATGCCCCAATCATTAACTGTAAGCCAATCTTCGCTTAGAGACTCTAACAATGAAATAATAAAGGGGGCAACAGGGCCATATGAGGAAACAGCATTCTTAGTCTTTTATATTTTTAAATTTAAGGTGGCGGTACCACTGAGTCCTAATGGTTGAAGTTGCATTCTCGTCCTCTCCCTCAGTGTTTTCTGACTCAAGCTGGGCTATAGGCTCTTCTGCGTCTGTATCTCCCCCTTCTGATTCTATGGTTCAGCCTCATTTGACTCTCCCTCAGTCGGTTCTCCCTCAGTCAGTCTAGTTTGGGATCGGGTCACCGGGAAGACATGAAGGGTTTTATTTTTGGTTTTAACTTTCTGAACAGGGGTAGCAGAGGGGGAACTTACTTTTATTTTCTGAACAGGGGGGATGGGGGGTGAGCTTATTTCTAAGTCAAGGTCACATAATTTCCTAAGCAATTGGAATCTCTCCCTTTTGATCTGGAGCAGTGCCTTAAGGGACTGCGCCTCCCGAGAGAGTTTAACAGTGGCTTGTCTAGTTATTTTTCTAAATCGGGTTGAGTACAGAAAGGGGGTGGTATGTTATAGGGCGGTGGACATGCACCTAAAGGTGCTTGAGGGGGCCAATCAAGATTATGGTGCTTAGCAGCGGTGTCTTTTAGTTTGGCCTCCTCTTCAGGGGAGAGGGGATCATCATCAGGGCTGTTGAACTTGAGACCGGACAGGACTGGGTAAATAGATTTTGGGGGGGGCCACTAGACGGCAGATCATTATTAACCTCGGGCATGGGAGTGGAGACAGAGGGACAACTAGAGGCTGGGGAGGAGGGACGAAGTTCCTCGGGGACCTCCTTTTTTGTGGAGAGAAGTCTGACTGGTTTTAAACTTTCCCTTCAGATAATTTTCACTACCGTCAACAATCTTTGAAACATCTGGGTGACAGTGGCGGACCTGCAACACATCGTTTATGAGATTCCAATAAGAAAATGCCTGTACTGGGACCTTCTCAGGGCCAAAGGAATGATAATAATCATTCAGGCAGTCGCCAACTCGGCACCACCGTTTTTCATCTATAGTTCCTTCCTGGGGGAACCATGGGCAGACATCCTCTAGCAAGATAAAAAATTTAACTAAATCTTTTTTCTTAACCCGTATTCCTTGTGTCTTGAGAGAAGCCTTAAGTCCCTTAACAAATAACTCATGCTTATTTAGTGTTTGCCCCATGATTGCATCTCTTTCCTTACCTTTACCGATCTGTGTCACAGGCGGGTACACCTGTGGTGATCTTCATGCGGATCTTCACTCACCGGCTGGGTGGCGATCCAAAGAAAGAAGGATGGCCGTCCATATGAGCGACGTCCAGATCAGGCTTCGTACCTCGAGCCCCACGTTGGGCGCCACTTGCCCCGGCCAGCGGGGAGTTCAACAAGGGTTCGAGGGGAAGTTAACCTGGATGAGAGACAAACCAGACACAAAGAAGGAGACCAACTCGAAAGTCTGATCAAGGTCTCAAAGTTTATTCTTACAAGGTAGATTATATAGGAGCTAGGAGGGGGAAACAGCCCCAGCTGAAGTGGCAAGGGTTATCTAGGTTGCTAGGATACCTAACTGAAGAATGTTCTCTGGAAAAGATCATGGGTGGAGGATTACTGACAAAAGACAGAATGTTTTACTAAGGAGGAGATGTTATCATGGCATCTGCTTAATCTCTATCCCAGCGCTCTAATCACAAGCTGGGTCAATTGATCTTTGTAAACGGGGCAGGCTTGAGAAATTAGAGACCTAGGCAAAAAGGGCGAGACCATTGTTTCTATGGCCTATGGCTCCTGACACATTCATGATAAAAACTCTCAACAAAATGGATATACAGGGCAAGTACCTCAACATAATAAAGGCCATATATGATAAGCCCACAACCAACATCTTATTGAACAACGAGAAGCTGAAAGCTTTTCCTCTGAGATCGGGAACAAGACAGGGATGCCCATTCTCCCCACTGTTATTCAACATAGTACTGGAGGTCCTAGCTACGGCAATTAGACAAAACAAAGAAATACAAGGAATCCAGATTGGTAAAGAAGAAGTTAAACTGTCACTATTTGCAGATGACATGATATTGTACATAAAAACCTCTTACGACTCTACTCCAAAACTACTAGAACTGATATTGGAATACAACAAAGTTTCAGGATACAAAATTAACACACAGAAAGCTGTGGCTTTCCTATACACTAACAATGAACTAATAGAAAGAGAAATCAGGAAAACAATTCCATTCACAATTGCATCAAAAAGAATAAAATACCTAGGTATAAACCTAACCAAGGAAGTGAAAGACCTACACCCTGAAAACTGCAAGACACTCTTAAGAGAAATTAAAGAGGACACTAACAAATGGAAACTCATCCCATGCTCTTGGCTAGGAAGAATTAATATCGTCAAAATGGCGATCCGGCCCAAAGCAATATACAGATTTGATGCAATCCCTATCAAATAACCAACAGCATTCTTCAACAAACTGGAACAAATAGTTCAAAAATTCATTTGGAAACACCAAAGACACCCCGCATAGCCAGAGTAATCCTGAGAAAGAAGAATAAAGTGGGGGGGGTCTCACTCCCCAACTTCAAGCTCTACTGCAAAGCCACAGTAATTAAGACAATTTGGTACTGGCACAAGAACAGAGCCGCAGACCAGAGGAACAGAATAGAGACTCCAGACATTAACCCAAACATATATGGTCAACTAATATATAATAAAGGAGCCATGGACATACAATGGGGAAATGACACTCTCTTCAACAGATGGTGCTGGCAAAACTGGACAGCTACATGTAAGAGAATGAAACTGGATCACTGTCTAATCCCATACACAAAAGTAAATTCGAACTGGATCAAAGACTTGAGTGTAAGTCATGAAACCATAAAACTCTTAGAAAAAACATAGGCAAAAATCTCTTGGACATAAACATGAGCGACTTCTTCATGAACATATCTCCCCGGGCAAGGAAAACAAAAGGAAAAATGAACAAGTGGGACTATATCAAGATGAAAAGCTTCTGTACAGCAAAGGACACCATCAATAGAACAAAAAGGTACCCTACAGTATGGGAGAATATATTCATAAATGACAGATCCAATAAAGGCTTGACATCCAAAATATATAAAGAGCTCACACACCTCAACAAACAAAAAACAAATAATCCAATTAAAAAATGGGCAGCGGACCTGAACAGACAGTTCTCCAAAGAAGAAAATTCAGATGGCCAACAGACACATGAAAAGATGTTCCACATCGCTAGTCATCAGAGAAATGCAAATTAAAACCACAATGAGATATCACCTCACACCAGTAAGGATAGCCATCATCGAAAAGACAAACAACAACAAATGTTGGCAAGGTTGTGGAGAAAGGGGAACCCTCCTACACTGCTGGTGGGAATGTAAATTAGTTCAGCCAATGTGGAAAGCAGTATGGAGGGTCCTCAAAATGCTCAAAATAGACATACCATTTGATGCAAGAATTCCACTTCTAGGAATTTACCCTAAAAATGCAGCACTCCAGTTTGAAAAAGACAGATGTACCCCTATGTTTATCACAGCACTATTTACAATAGACAAGAAATGGAAGCAATTTAAATGTCCATCAGTAGATGAATGGATAAAGAAGATGTGGTACATATACACAATGGAATATTATTCAGACATAAGAAGAAAACAAATCCTACCATTTGCAATGACATGGATGGAGCTAGAGGGTATTACGCTCAGTGAAATAAGCCAGGTGGAGAAAGACAAGTACCAAATGATTTCACTCATGTGTGGAGTATAAGAACAAAGAAAAACTGAAGGAACAAAACAGCAGCAGAATCACAGAACCCAAGAATGGACTAACAGTTACCAAAGGGAAAGGGACTGGGGTGGATGGGTGGGAAGGGAGGGACAAGGGTGGGGAAAAAGAAAGGGGGCATTATGATTAGCATGTATAATGTGGGGGAGGGGGCATGGGGAGGGCTGTGCAACACAGAGAGGACAAGTAGTGATTTTATAGCATCTTACTATGCTGATGGACAGTGACTGTAATGGGGTGTAGGGGGTTGGACTTGGTGAATGGGGAAACCTAGTAAACATAATGTTCTTCATGTAATTGCAGATTAATGATAATAAAATTTTAAAAAGTGAAAAGAAAAAAAATGAAGGGCAAATAAAGACATTTTCAGAAAAATAAAGGTAACAGAACTGTTGCCATCAGAACTTCATTGCAAGAAATTCAAAAACAAGTTCTTCAGACTGAAGGAAAATTATCCTCATTGTAAGTGGGAAGGAAAAAAGAGAAAAGTATAAAATGTGACCAAATATAAAAGACTTTATATAAATTTCTTTCAAAAATTATCGACTATTTAAGGCAAAAAAATACTTCAGGATTTATGGTACATAAACAAAAATATGATGTGACAAAAATAACTCAAAAGGTGGGAGAGAGGATAAATGGAAATATATCCTTACAAAGTTCCTATATGAAATGGTATAACATTAATTCATGTAGATATGTGAAGGAGTCACATTGGAATCCTAGAATAATGCTGAAATAATATATAGAGATATAATTAAAGGCAATAAAGAAGACAAAATTAGATACAATAAAACAATTCAGGAAAACATGGACAGAGGAACAAAGAATAAATCACACAAATAGAAGTCAAATACTAATACAATATTCTTTAAGCCAATCCTATCAGTAGTTTCATTAAATATAAACAGATTAAACACTCCAACTAAAGAGCAGAGATTGTTGTCTGGATAAAAGATGCAAGACCCAATTTTGTATTGTTTATAAGAAATATGTCTTAAATATAAAGATATGGATAAGATGAAAGTAAAATTATTGGGGGGAAAGGAAGATACATGCTGCAATATCAACAGCCTTGCCCATGGAGTATACAGCTCAACTTTTGAATTTTGGGGCACGAGTGAGATGACATAGAGTGTCTCAATATAATTTTATTTCCATGTTTTCCATTATTTTATTTCCATTTCTCTTAATATGAATGAAGTTGAGACTTTTTTCATCATTTTAAAAATATTTTTTACTCTCAAATGTCATGTCTTCTTCCCATTCTTTTATCAGGTTTTTGGTCTTTTTTTCTGGATTTGCAGAGTTCTTTATACAGTAGATAATTTAGTACTTTCATTGCAATATATGTTGCAATGACTATTTTCCAGGTTTGCAATTTGCAATTGTTTTGACATATAAACTTTTTAAAACTACTATTTTACCTGTCAAAATTTATTTATCAATCTTTTAATGTGTCTAGATGTAGAGTCATTGCTAGACAGGCTTTTCCCACTCAGCATTTATAAAGGAATTAGCCCATGTTTATTTCTAGTGCATGCATGGTTTTATTTTGTATATTTGAGTCTCTTGTTCTGATGATTTATGTGAAATATGACACCAACTTAATCTCTTAACAAATCACTACCAAGTTGTTCCAATATCATTTATTAAAAAGTCCATCTTTTCTAATGATTTGAAATGCTACCTTATGATGAACTACATGCCCATATGCACCTGGAAATGTTTCTGGATTTTCTGTTCTATTCCATTGGTCTCTGTCTGTATTCATGACTCAGTACCACACTGTTTTCAGGAAAGAGATTTTATAGGATGTTTTCAATATCTAATAAGGCAAACCACTTCCCTTCCTATTCTTTTTTCTTCTGCCATAATTTTCCTGGCTATTCTTGTATGCTTATTTTCCACAGAAATTTTAGAAATTGCTTAGAACTTGTGTAACACTAGGGGAAAATTGGTATTTTCACCTTAACCATATTAAATGTATATATTAATGTGGGGGAAATTGGTACCTTTTTGATATAAATCCATCCTATCCAAGAACTAAGAATATCTATTTCTCAAGTCTATTTTTGTGTTTTTAGGAGCACTTAAAACTTTTCCTCAAACAGGTTTTTCACAGTTCTAGTAAAGTTTTTCCTAAACATTTATCTTTTTTGTTGCTACCATAACAGATTTTCTTTTCCTGAATATCTTCAAACCAGTTGTTTGTATATATGAAGATTATCAATTTCCTTTTAATATTGAAACATCTCAAGCTTACAGAAAAGTTGCATGTACAGTACAAAAAAGCGCCTTTGTTTTCCTGAACCATTTTAGAGTAAATTTACAAATGTGGTGCTCCACCACTTCCCAAATACTTTAGTGTGTAATGCCTACAAACAAGAACACCCTCTAACATTACCGCAATATAACCATCACACTCAGGAAATCAACATCAATACCATCTGATCCCCAGACAGAGAAACCTGGCTCCTTAGCCTTAATATGTTCACTTATTTAATTAATCCCCACAGAGATTCATATAACAAATCTCCCATCTCCCCATCTTCCCCTAACTTAGGTCCCCTCCTCCCCTCACCCAGGCCCTGGCATTCCACATCAGGCAGCCCCTTCATGTCAATGCCCACAACACCCTACTCAGCCTGCTCCGACAAACTGCAACAGAGTGCCCCCCCATCTCCCCACTTGAGCTCGCTACCATCTACTAGGCCAGCCCCTTTTGTGAACATCCCCCTCTCCCAACTTAGATGTCTGCTCCCTAAATGGGTTACCCTCCTCCCCTCACATGTATTCTGCCATCCCAAACCAGGCTGCCCAGTACAGGGTACCCAAGGCCATGTTGGGTGAGGAGGGTGTCCACATAACACCCTGCTCAGTTCACTGTGGCTCCCAGGGCCAGAGTCATTATTGACAGTGTGCTTTATTTCTTTAACTAAGGTTTTATTGTTTCTTAAGAAGACTGGGATCAAGATATTTAGAACCAACCATATTTTCAATTTCATGGCTCTCTCTTCTCTTTCTATAGAGGGGAGATGATCACAGAAACTTCTTTATCAGGAATGTAGTTCTCTTGACAGTGCTATGATAGTACTGCTCTGGCACTGGCATCCATCCCACTTCACTGGTATCATTACTTATTAATAAGGGTAACTTTTGGGAAAACCAATCCTCTTCCATTCTCAGCACATGTGGTTTGCACAGAGCAGACCCCAAGCTATCCGTAGGCTGTGACCTAGGCTTAGACCATCCATGGTTTTGACTCCTGTGACCAAGTCCCACGCACCTAAGGCAGTGTGGCAGGTTGTTTCACTGTTACTGTCACTGGGTATCTCCCACCCCACAGTCCTTTTTTCCATGATTGAAATGCTCTTCCAACTCAGAGTTGAGGTCTATGCTCCTTCCATTTTAATCTGGATGGGGACTTTTGATTGCCCTGAGAAGTGCAATTGGTGGAATGGATGCCATATGACTTCAAAGTCAAGGTAATAAAAAAATACAGCTTCTGCCTGGCTCAATTTTAGGGAGAAGCTCACTCTGAGGAAGCCAACCATCACATTGCAAGAAATACTGAATAATCCCAAGTAGAGAGACCTTCACGGAGAGGAACTTGGACAGCCAGTACCAGCAAACTCATGGATTTGTGGACAAAATAAATGTTGTTTTAAACCACTCAGTTCTTTAGTAACTGGAGCAGTTACTACTCCCTCTTCAATACTCTTCAATACTACTCCCACACCATTCGGTCCACCCCTCATGTGCTTATCTGATCACTGACGATATTGCCTTCTCCACAAGAAGTAAGAAATCTCATCTCCAATACCCTCAAGTCTCACACAGAAGAGGCCTCAATAAATGATCATCCTGACAGTCTAAAGAGAGTCAAGGAAATGAATATGTTCTTGGATCTATCATCATGAGACAGGTTTCTAGGTTTCAGGGACCCGCTACTGGCTGATACAACAGTTCCAACCCCCAAACCCTTAGCCTGTGGTTTCTGGTTACAGCTCGTGTGCAGCACTGAGTCCAGACCTACCAGCAGTTACAGTTACATGGTGATTGGTAAGTTCTTATTCTTCTCAGGCCCAAGGACTAAATCAGGCATTGGTGTGAGGCCTTCAGAGGGGAGCCTTGTGGGATAAAGGCCACAGCGCAGGAGGAGAGCACTGGGGTTAGACGACCAGGAAGAAGAGCAGCAGCCACGATCTGGGCAGCCTTCCTGGGGAGATGCAACCACTCTTGCTCCCAGTGGCCTCTCCTTGTCCCCCGCCAATGGAGGCCCAGCCTCCCCCACACACACAGTGGCACAGCCCTGCTCAGATGCTATGCTCAGGCCCCTCCTGGCCCTGGTCCCTCTGCAGGAACTTCCTGAACTCCAGTGCCACCCTCCCTCAAAGGCTGGCAGATTCGATGCAGGGCAAAAACCCAGCAGGAGTGCCAGGGCAGTAGGCTGTTCTCTGTGAGCCAGGGGTTGCTGTGCACTCCCAGGGCCTACTCCTGTCATCTGGAAAATGAGTTATTTTATAAAGACATCTGGAGGAAGGTCAGAAACTAGGAATGAGAAATAATTCCCCAGGAAAGAGCAGCTTGGAGAAAAGGGCTGGCTTCTATAATCAAAGGAAGGCCCACTCACTTTCTAACTCAATGTCTGAAAATCTGCCCCCAATCTCCATCCCCTTCTCGAAACTTTGTCATTCTTACACTGCCCAGGAAGGAAGCCAAGGACCGTTCAGTTTCAGGGTTGAGGCATCCAGTCCCCTTACCATCCGTATTTGTCTAGATCAGTCTCATGTTCTCTCTGGTCCTATGTTAGTCAATGGCACAATGGGTTTAGCAGATGTCATCTTTCCCTGCTGCTCAGAGCCCAGCTAACCTTTATCCAGAGGCTAATTGGCAGCCATCCCTTCACACAGCCCAGACATCTACTACACGTCAGGCTCTAAAAGATAAATTTCTAACACAACTGAGCATCTTGAGCTCATGTTCTGAACATTACAAACCAGTAGTAGCTCAGCGAGGTCTGAGAACCAAGAGAGGAAAGGGCACAGAGAACATCAGGGAAAGGATTTTTCCAGGGTCTATGCAGACTTCCCTGCTCATTCCCAACACAAATCCTGTCTGCCAACCTATCTGTCTACAGCAGGGATGAAGGAACAAGGACTGCCTTTCTCTTTGTCAGAGGGGGAATCTGAGTCTTGGGGTTCTTTTGGCAAGCCGAGGATGCTGCCCAAGGAACCTGCAGCACCCCCTTCTACACTGCTTCTGGCTGCTGCAGACCCTGCTGTCCCTACACCAGCTCCTCTCTCCCTGTTCTAGTCTGTCCACATCTCCCTGTCTTTGGCCTTGGGCTCTGTGAGCACAACAGGCAGGCTAGGGGGGATTCTGGTATGTAAGGACTTTGTGCTGCCACTGCTTGCTGCAGGGGAAGGTCAGGAGCAGTGCCTGGACCCACACCTTCTATCAACACCTCACAGGGAACTCTCTTCCAAGAACCACCACCCAGCCCAGCTGCCAGGAAGCAGAGGGCACAGAGATGCTGAACCGCAGGGCCCCTCCCCTACAACTCCCCTCCACTCCAGGCCTGCCCTGTCCCGGCATTGATCTGTCCATCTTCTTAGGAAGGAGCCAGAACTGCACTGGGCAAGTGGGTGGAGGGGAGGCTTCCAGGGACTTTATTAATGAACTTCCACCCCCAGTGACAATCACTGATTCCTCCTTTACTCACCAAAACAACACTTGCTATTTACCTACTGTGCATCCAGCAACAATCTGTTCACATTTCTGATCTCTATAGGCTTCCCCCTTCAGAATAAAAATCTGCCTCTAGAATAAAAAATCATGCTGTACTAATACTCATACCTCCCCAGTGCCAGCTCCCCCTGCCAGGCTGAATGCAAGCTCCATCAGGAAAAGGGAGACACCACCCCAGGAAAAAGACCCTCTGCTAGAGGACCCTCTTATCTCTCATCCATACTGCCTTCCTGCCCCATCCCACACCTACACCCCCACTCACACCCCAGTGCCAATAGGGCAACATAAAAACATGCAGATTTGTAAGGAGGATCACCTAAGAGGATCTAGTTCAAGGGGGCTAGTTCTCCACCCTAACAGAGATGGGTGGGAAGTTTTTGGAAAGAAGTAACTCATCCCATGTAGTGATCCCTTCCCAAATCAGAGCAGCAGGCAGTTTGGACACTTGAGAACTTTCAGAAGGACCCTTCAGTCCTTGCAGGCCCAGCTCAAGTGCCTATCACAGCCCTGTCTTGGTCCCAAACCCAGTGCAGCACCTGGTGTCCGGGTAGCCTGTGCCCCTGCAGCCTGCAGCCCACAGCCCCAAAGGACCTTAAGGACATCTTCCATCTTGGTCTGAGCCAGCCTCTCCCTACCTCACACTATTGCCTGTGTGTGTGTGTGTGTGTGTGTGTGTGTGTGTGTGTGTGTGTGTGTGTATCTCCAAAGGAAACTCATTATAATGAAAAGCATTTGTTTCAATGGTATCCTATTTTTCAAAGGTGTCCTATAGCCTGTAGCTTATTGAGTGAATTTTTCCTTCTATTTTTCAAAAATCTCTGAATCTTTTATATAGAACAGTGTATTCAGAAAAGTAACCTCATTTTTAAAACATCCACCTTACAGAAGGCTAGGCAGAAAAGAAGTGGTTTGCTGAATGTCTGCTATAAATGATTGTGCATGTATGTATGGGAAAATGTATTTTGAGAATAAAAGTGATACATATCCATCATAGAAAGACAGCTAAATAGAGAACATGTAAGTAAGAAAATCAAAGTCATCAGCAATTCCAACACCCAGAGTTCATCATCTTTAATGCTTAAGCATGTTCCCTTCCACTATTTTTCTATGTATTCATCAATGCTATTCCTTTAACAGAATTGGGATTATGTTGTTGAGAACTCATAGTGCCTTCCTTTCCATTACGTTCCTTGTGTCACCATGCTGATGAGAGTGCTGGGGTAATCTGTTTGCAAATGTTTATGGCTGCTAGGCCCAGGCATACTGGGATATGGCGTCTGGACACCTGACAGAGAACGCTCAATGGGTAGTGCTTATTGCAATGACTGGCACCCATTTCCCCACCACCTGACAACGGGAAGCCACATTTCTGGAGGGGAAACCCTCCCAAACTCACAGCCACTGTAATTTGGGTGGGACAGTGCCCCCTCAGCTCATTTAGGTGCTAAATGACCTAAACATAAACCAATCAGGCCACTCAGTTCCAATGGGCCCAATGATGGCTTGTTCTGGTTCAATGAATATCAAGTCTGGGACTTTTGTTCAAAATTGTGGGATAAAAGATCTGTTTGTCCCAGAATATTTACATTTAAAGAGGGGCTTCTAAATACTCCAAAACTATGAGGCTGGAATGGTGGTAAGATAGGATATGGGGCTTGGGATTATGTTCAGGTTACCTGCCCCTAGAGAAAGCCCAGCCTCAATCTCACACCACCAAGCAGACCCCCGCCATGCTGTAGCCCTTTCTGTCTTGTACTCTAACCACAGATTCTTAGTCTACTCTGGCCGCCCACTAGCTTCTCAAGGACAGGATCCCTGTCTCTGAGATCCCTGGACCTAGCTTGCTCAATAATTACTCATGATTTCATCAATGGAAAAAGAGCCAAGAACCGAGAAATGGAGACATTTGGTCGCTGAAGGTTTCTGGGGTCCTGGCCCCTGCACTGGCTGCGGCCGCAGCCTTCACTTCCTGTTTTTTCTTCGTGCCTTTGCCTTGTGACTCAGCAGTGGGACTGCCGGTGTGGTGGCAGTGCCATTCTCACCAAACCCGAGCCAGAGCACTCCAACAAGCTGCCTTGTATGATGAGCCAGCACAGGTCCCTGAGCGCCCCCAACTTCATTATCCTCAGGGGCTCTGTGTCTGCAAGGAAGAAAGGTGAGTGGCCTGTGACCTGGGCAGCCCTCACAGAAGATGCAGCCACTTTTCCTCTTGTTAGCTTTTCTGCTGCCCCTTGGGGCTGGGACAGGCGAGTGACCACCCCTGTGCCAGAGGCCTGTGTCTATCTCTCTGTCCTCCTACCCTTCTGCCCAGCACAAAGATTTTCATCAGTTTGAGCCCAAGAATTTCTGAACCCTATTTCTCATCCCAAACCTAGACTCACAAGTCCACTGCTGGAAAGACACTCAACAAGGATGGCCAGAAGGAAGGGCTTCACTGAAAGGTTTAGTAGGGGTTAGCATTTCTCTTATCACCTAGCAAATGGGTTGTTTGTAGAAAGGCATTTGGCAAAGAATGTGAAGCCACAAAGACAAGTAGTTAAAATCCCTCACTCCAACCCAGGAAGGGAAGCTCAGGTGAACGGGTTGCAGCAACAGGAGTTGTCACTGCACCCAGTTTAGGATCTCAGTACCCTGCACCCCCTCCCTCCTATGCCGGAGAGGAGCCGGGCTGCAGCTGACCCCAGCAGCAGCTACAGGACTGCTCCCAAAGCCCCCTGTTGTGCTCGCTCTGCCCCAGACCTGTGAAACCCATTTTCAGCCACCTTCCCCGCCTTCCCAGGCCCTCCACTGTCTTTGGCATCCCTCCGCCATCATGGTGACCTTAAATTCCACCAGCACTATCTCCACCAAACTTCAGGCAAAAGCTAACTGGAGGCCACTCCTTCATGCAGCCAAAAAAATATTTCATGAGATCTTAAGATGTGCTAGGTCCTAGGACATGAGAAAATTCAATGCCAGAAACTCATAGGTAGATTATTAGAGAATGGCACCAACTGGGATGTTAGCAGAGGCTCAGAGGGGTCAGGGAGATCCCCGAGAAAGAAGGCATCAGGGGAGTGCTATCCATGATAATCTGGGGCTCTGACACCTTGAAAATAGATCATATCTCCCCTATACATGTGTCTGAAGTTGGACATGGAGAGCAAGCACTGTCCCCCTTTCGCAGAGGGGGATTCTGAGGTTTGAGTTTCAGAAAAGGCTACAAGAAACTGGGAGGACTCTCACCCACTGTCTGTAGGACACTGTAGACCCCACCCTCCATCACCACCCTCCTAAGCCTCCCCTTCGGACCACAGGTGCTCCCAAGCACACTGTCTTCCAGACTTTTCTTTCAGAGAAGATCATGAGGCCAAGCCCCACTCTCACCCCTACATGGCCTTCATCCAGTTTCTGGTCTGGACAGTAAGAAGCTGAGGTGTGGTGGCGCCCTTGTGCAAGAGGACTTTGTTCTGTCTGCTTCTCACTGCCGGGGAAGTTGAGGCAGCAGCCCATCCATACCACCTGAGACTCCTCCAGGGACCCAATCTGCTCACTGGGCACATGCTCACGGAAGCCCACGAGTGCTCATCAGAGGGGCCAGCTGAGAGCATGACTGGAGCAACAGAAGGCTGAGAAACAGGACAGGTAAGCTTCGAGGTCAGAGAGTCAGAGGTGAGAGCAAGTGGCACCACTGAGAAGCCAAATAAAGTAGCTGTGAAGGATGAGCTCTCACATTAGGGTCAAAGGGCAAAAAGTAACTTCATGATATTGCCTGAGGGCTACAGAAAGTCCTCTAAAGCCCTGACCTCGCTGTTAATGAGAAGCAGGACCCAGGACCCACCTGTCCCCTCCATCTCCCCTCGGGGGCAGCCCTGCTCTGCCCCAGCTGCCACCTGCCTTGCTGGCTCCTGGGCTGTGACTCCTGGGACCCCACCCCACACCCCCACTCTGCTCTCTGTGCAGCTCCATCAGCATCACCCTGGGGGCCCACAACATCAAGAAGCAGGAGAGAACGCAGCAGGTCATCACGGTGAGGAGAGCCATCCCCCACCCAGACTACAATCACAAGAGCTTCTCTGATGACATCATGTTGCTGCAGGTAAAGGAGACCTCCCTGCTGCTCTTGCCCTGGGTCCACATTGGTTCCCCTCCCTCTGGGACCTGTCCCTCCCCTCCTTCCCACCCTGGCCGCCTGACAAGTCCAGTGGCTCAGGGGAGAGGGAAGACGGTGCAGCCTCATCAGGCGTCCAGGGCCAGCAGCCACTGGCTGGGCTGGACTCTCTTGCCTCTTCCCGTCAGCTGGTGGGAAAGACAAAGTGGACTGCAGCAGTGAGGCCGCTCCCCCTGCCCAGAGGCCAGGCCCGGCTGCACCCGGCTGGGGGCAGGTTGAGAAGGGCACTTGAGCAATCACTCCGCAGGACGTAGAGCTGACCGTGCAGGAGGACCTGTAGTGCAGATCCCTCTTCCAGGGCTGTCTCAGCAGGGCCACCAGATTTGAGTAGGGGACTGAAGAAGATGAAGACCAGCTTCAAGGTCAGGTTTCCAGCATCTACCCTGACAGGCCCCAGGAGAGAGGGCCTTGGGGAGACCTGGGGTATGGGAATGGCCATATCTTCATGCCGCAGCCTGAGAGCTTGGGCAGCCAGGTCTGTGAATCCAGTCCTTAGTGTTTCCCCTGGATGGATAAGGGGTGGAGGGTGAGGAAGCATCCGTTATCTCGCAGCAGTGTTATCAGCAGAGTTTCCCTGAGGATTGGAGAGAAGGCTTGGCCTGAGCTGAGCTGGAAAGAATAGTCAGAGTCTGGCTGGAGCCCCAGGACTGAGGGAAATACAAGGCATGCCGGGGCCCTGATCTCCCAGAGCACCCACCCCTGGGGAGCCAGAGGGCGGGACCCCTCGGAAGCCAGCTCAGTCTTTCTCTCTCTGCCCACAGGGAGACTCTAGGAGCCTCCTTGTGTGTAAAAGTGCAGGGAACTTTCTCCTATGTGCAAGGTGCCCCTGGGGTCTTCATGAAGGTCTCACACTTTCTGCCCTGGATGAAGAGAACAACGAAGCATCTCTAACAGCAGGCATGAGACTGACCTGCCTTGGTTCCTGGCTGTCTTTTCTGAGGCAGAGGCAAGAATCCCATGGGGGTTGGGGGTGGAGGTTGCAAGGCTGTAATAAATGGATCTTTGAGAATACGAGGGAAGTCTTATTCATTCATTGAACCACTTTCAGTGCCCAGCGGCACTGCTTCAGGCGGCCCTCTGCTGTCAGTTCTGGGTTTTGCTGACTCCCTGCTCCCCCAGCCTTCCATCTTCCCTAAGCCTCACACTGTATACTTTCTCACTGATTTCTCCATCACAACTTTTTAATGTTTAGCCCTCTGCAAGAGCCGAGTCTAAACTCCATTATAAAAGGACAATCTTCTCTTCCAAAAATGATCCTCTCTGGGCCTGAGAAATTTCTTACACTCTTTAAGCCAACCACCATCACTGCTCCCCAATAGTTTGGCACAGAGGAGCAGGTCGGTAGAAGGGAAATGACCCAGGGACCCAGGAAGCCAAGGGACCATGCCATGGGCCCTCGGTTTCCCGTCCCAGAGACTGTCTCTCTGGCAGGACAGACTTCTCCTGCAGCCAGCACAGTCCGCAGTTTAGGAGGCTGAGACGCTCCTCTGATGGCCCTCAGCCTCACCTGGGTCCTATTTGCCAGCCCTGCCCTGGACCCAGCATTGACTTCAGTCAGCCTTCCTCCCTAACTGACTGTCCCAAACCAGCCTCTGTTTTCCACAAGAAAGCCCTGACCACCAGCCCCTTTCCTTCCAGTGCACCCTGTTTTGAGCCGGCCTCCCTCTCATTTCTCTAACAAGAGTTCCCAGTGTCCCATGTGAATTCCCCTCTGTTGCTTGTTCCCACCATACCTGAGCTTCCAGTCCACCTGATGTCTGTCACAGGGTCAGCTCAGGTTCTCGGTCCAGTCCAGCATCCGCCAGGGGCTCAGCCACCAGAACCGGCATTGCCGCTCAGCTGTCTCAGCCCTATTCGTCCTGGCTCCTGCTCCCCTTGCTGGCATCCCGGGTTATGGCGGCTTAGTGAGCAAGAGGTCTCCAGGACTGCTGGGCTTGGAAGTACCATTTGGCCATCCATCAAGAGATGAAATGTTGAACTCTCTCCCTGTGTCACACCCATACAGGCTCTTGGGAAGCTTACAGTGATGAGAAATTTCCTCTAAATTCTTCTGGTTTCTCTCCTTCCACCAGATGGGTCAGTTTCTCACAGACAGATCCATATTTGGATCCACAAGAAATCTTGTCTTGAAAATAATTAAACTCTCTGTCTTGTATCTTCATTGCATTTTGAAGTTTCAAATGCATGATCTTGTTTGATTTCTGAACTGCTGTGTGACTTTGGAAGAGACTTGGAGACCCACAGGTCCTGAGGTTTCCAATGGATGCTCAGTGTAGTCCATGAACCGAGGGGAGGGAATGCCGCATTTCAAGTGCAAGACAGGTCATTGTGACCCAGACAACCTTAGTTTCCCATATCCTTCCAACTTCACCACTAGGGAGTTGGATGTGACTGAGCACATGATCATTAACTCACAACACCTGGACAAACGCTGAAACAAGTGCAACCAATGCCAAAAAGAGAAGGCACTTCACTGAAAAAGATAAATAAATCCCACGGGTCTGAAAAGCAAAATCTAACACATTGAAAAATAAGGTGAAAAGCAAATAAGACCTTATTTTTCAGATGAGACTTCCCCTACCTCCATCTGCCAAGTGTTCCCTGCAGTTCATGACACCAACAGAAGCACAGCTTGGGTGCACGTGCAGAGAGGAGCAAGCGAACGGTGGGACACTCACCAGAATCGAGGCACAGCAGTAAAAAACAACACTCTTAGGAGACACCACCACACAAAAAAAATTTAAAGACCCCAGAGTCAGCCATGAAGAGCCCCACGAAGTCCCAGGAGTAAGCCAGCGCCAGAGGCAGGGTGACCCAGGACATCCACTATCAGGGCAAGAGTGTTTGGCCTCAAAGGAAAGTGCCTGATGGCTCAGTCTTCCCCTCACACAGTGATAGAAGCACTTGACACAGTAAGACAAACATTAGGAAGAAAAACTGTCACCTTAAAGTGACTGTAGTGTCATGAAGACTGGGCTGCTCTCTATTGGACATGCTTCTTTAAAATGATTTCTCATGGGGTATGTGGGGGGGACGTGGTGATGGGGGGAATCTAGTAAACATAATGTTCCTCATGTAATTGTAGATTAATGATACCAAAAGAAAAAAAATGATTTCTCAGCCAGTTTTCATCTATTTCTCTCCATTGATCTATGATTTTTATTTCTAGGACGTAATCCTACATACAGTCTAACCTGTGTGTGTGTGTGTGTGTGTGTGTGTGTGTGTGTGTGTGTGTGTGTGTGTGTGTAAACACACATATAGGAAGGTTATTCATAAAGATGTTCATCACACCATTGTGTAATAATAGATCTCAAATTGGAATCCCTATTAATGTCCAAAATAGGGACATGTTAAAATACAGCACATTCACATTATGTCTTATGCAGCAATTAACATCTACATTACTCACTATTCTAGAAAACTAGGTTAAGGAAATAAAGAAAACCAGGCTAAGAACATTAATAGGCAAGTTATTTTTTAAAACACTAATGCACATTTGGATAAAAGTAAAAGCTCACTAATTAATCATTGCAAATCAAAATATTAATAATTTTTTGCCTGTGCAACTGAGAAGGATTTACAAAAATGTAACACTGAGATTCAGAATGGACATTGAGAAAATGACAGTTTCACACCTTGTACACAAAGGTGCTAAAAAATATAAATAAAAAGGAATCTTTGACCTAGCCATCAGCCATATGGAGAAAACTGAACAGAATTATTCCCTATAGATTCGTTACACAAGTCAAATCTTAGACAATGCTAATGTCTAGCACTAATTTGGGGATTAGCTTTTGAAAAGTTACATACAATTGAATACTGTGGAACTGTTAAGATTATAACAGAGAAGTACATTTTGCCAAATAGAAGAATGTTCACCACGTATATGTAAGTCAAAACCAAGTTAGAGAGCAGTATATACTACTTTCAAAAAAAATCTAATTTTTGCTTAGACACATGTTTTCCATTTAGGTTTTTTTCTTCCTACATATCTATTTTCTTGCATTTTTTCTAAAACTTTTATGTATTATTTAGATAACTTAAAACCTGCTCATTAAATATGAATGAAATTCTAAAACAATATTCACTAATAGGTTTTTAATAAAATGAAGGAAATATTTACATTGAATAATCTAAACTATGGGATTCAGAACTAAACATACTGTAATCATAGCTATGTAAAAATACATATAGAAAAACCCTAGAATGAAATACATCTGTTAACAGTAGTCAGTTGAGTGGTGGGATTAAAGCTGACATTTTTCTTCTATCTTTTAATTGATTCAACATTTTAAATTTTGTAATTATTAAAATAATTTTATTTTTTAAAATATCCCATTTCAGAAAAAGGTAGGCTTAAATAAATTGGTCCATGGATTAATTAAGATAACCCTAACTGTCCTAACAGATAAACTTCAGCATTTCAGTGACTCACACGACAGAAATCTATTTCTTGCTCACACACCATCCAAAGTGAGTGCTCCTGGTGAGTGCCCCTTTTTGCTCTCAAGTGTTCCCATCTGGACCATAAATTACAGGGTCAGCTTGTGATTAAGGGATCCCCTAGGACAGCTTCCAAGTTCCCATGTTCATCTGTGTCGAATCCTGGAAGCTGAAGAGCTAGATGTCAGGCATGGGAGTTTGTGATGTGCACATCATCTCCGTTCAACCTCATTTATTGTAACAGTCCCACAGCCACACCTAACCTCAAGGGAAGCTGGAAAAGGTTCACTTATGTGCCCTGGAAGAAAGGGAAGTTGTTTTGCCAAACTGCTGGCTCAGGTCTCCCACAACACTTAATAGTGTTTGCTGTTTACAAAGATCATGGACCCGAAATTCTTTTCTCCCTATAAAACAAATACATTTCCATTGTAGAAAGTATTGGATAATATAAAGATGAAACTAAGAGTCAAATAAAAGGGTTGTTCTAGTTGTCATTTTGGGGTTTTTTTAGGTCAACAAATCTTTATTAAACACTTGCAGTTACTGGGAGGAGGTCCTGATGCTAGACCTGTCAATGTCGACCTTTTCCGCGATGTTCTTGGGCTTCATTGGCTCTTCCTGGCTGCAGATGAAGATCTGGCCAGACTCAGCAGAGGTCTAGCCATACTTGCTTGTCCACACCTTTAGCTGACTGTCAGTGGGGTCCCAGCATCTCAGCCGGCAGCCAGCGGGTGATGCGCTGGTAAGTGATGCCCATGACATGGCAGGTAAATTTTTGGACAGTCTTCAAAGCCAGTTATACCTTCCAGGAGGTACATGCTTTCAGCCAGGGACGCCAAAAGGCCTGGAAGTGGCAGTTTTCCTGCAGATCTCTAAGGTACAAAAGCTGTGGGATCAGCCATTCTTGAATGCTTAGTCAATCACGCATTTGCACAGCGTGAAGTCGGTGTGGCGGATTGTTGCCTTCTTCAAACAGAATTAATATCAAATTGTATATACCATTTTATATTCTTTTTCCACTTAATATTAGGTTGTATAAACTGCTCCATGCCACTAAGCAGTCTTCTAAAATATGCTGTTGTTTTGTAGCTGGATAGCATTTCATACCATGGATACATCATAACTTATATTACCATTCTCCTATTGCTGACTATTTGGATTGTCTGAGCAATTTTGGAAGAGAGTTTCAGTGTGTCCACATCCACCTCTTTCTCACATGTACCCAGGGCCCCAGGATCAGCTACTCAGTCCCACAAGTAAGCTATTCTGCCATCAAACTTTGAGGCGCTCCAACCTTTTTCAATCTTTCCCGGCCACATCCAGGATTCCTTACCTAAGAAATCCTTACTCCTAACTGCTCTGATAGGAAAATTGTATGCAGATCCCACTGATTCTCCTTTGTCACCTGCTCTGTCCTACAGGGACAAAAGCACAGGCCAGTTCTTCAACAGAAAGTGTCGCTGCCAGCAGCATGGTAGGAAGACAAGATCACTGGCACAGACTTCTTCCAGCACTGATGTGCCATAGAAGCACCAGAAGTTCATCAGGAGAAACTTCCCTAGGACCTTTCAGAACGTCCCTCTCAGAGAGATGATCAGGCAGCCCTAAGAGTGCCTCAGCACACAGGCCTCCTACAAAGCCAAGAACAGCTAGGTGGGTTTCTGACCAGAGTAACATCAAAAGAAGGGAGAGGGAAGAGACTGAGCATTGGCTGGCAACTGCCTGCTCAGAACTTGTGCACTTGGGTGGTGTATGGGGGCCCAGGAGGAGGTGGGAAACACCCTACTTTAATGTCCCAACATCCCAGAGGAGGAAAAACATTGTAACTGACGGAAATGTAATAAAACAGTCAAAAGTGGATGTAACCAACTATGGATGTTATGAAATATATCACAGTCTTATTTGTTCAAAGATCATAGTTTTTATTGAAATAGAAAATTAAAACATTAAAAATATATGTGCCCTTACCTATTCTCCTACATTTCATTCTCCATCCAACTGTTTTCTCTAATCTCCACCCTCTGGCAAACACAGACTTTTTTTTTATTATTTTACTGCAAAATGCACATATGTGAAAAGTACACAAAACGTAAATTCACAATTGAAAGAATAGTCACAAGGTAAGCACTACAATTTATCTCAAGAAATAGAGCATGGTCAACATCCCAGAAATCCCCGATGCCTCTTCCTGGTCAAAATTCTCCCTCTGCCCTCCAACCCAGTTTACTACTATTGTGACTTTCATGATAATCATTTTTTTGCTTTTCACCACACTTTTACCACCTGTGTATGCATTTCTGTCCCATATAGTTTCATTTTGCCTAGCTTTGAACTTCATATAAAGAGAATTATACTGAATGTAATCTTGGATTCTTCCTCTCAACATTGTGTAGGTAAGATTCATTGGTGTAGCTGCATGTGGCAATAGTTGACTGATTTTCATTGTGATACAATATTCCCTTATATAAATATAGCATAGTTTGAGTGTTTGTGCTGCTGTTGATGGACTTTTCAAGTGTTTCTGGTTTGGAATCTCCATGAATAATGCTGCTATGACGTTCTTGATCTGGTAGAAACTTGCACGTTTCTCTAAGCATATATGCCTGGGGAGGAGGGGCCAATCTACTGGATATTTTTCATCAGTTTTGAAAGAAATCCCAATCTCTATCTTATTTTATATTGCCTCTTTTCTCATTTTCTTTCTCTCTCACCCCTTCTAGAACTCTAACTAAACATATGCTCAACTTTCCAATTCTACTATTCGCTGTGTTTTTATCTTTATGCTCATCTGTGCTCCACTCTTGACACTTTTTTCTGAGCTATTTCAGGTTAGTTATTCTGTTCTTATCCACTGCAACTGTAATTTTGGTATTATATTTTTCACTTTTAGAAGTGAAAATTTTAGCCCTTTTTTCAAATATTGTATCACTTTGTTAAGGTTCATATTCCTTGCAGCTCTTTTAAAGCTTGTTTTTATTTCAGCATGATTGTTTTGTAATCAGTATTTTGTTATTCTAAAAATATTATCCCAATAATCAAAGATTTCTTTCCTCTGTTCTTACTGTCTATTGTTTCTTAGTCATGGTGTCTTATTCTTTTGTTTCTCTGTTGATTTTGTTTATAGGTGACTATATGCTTATCATTATATTTGAAAAATAACTTTTAGGTACCATTCAAATCCTGGAATTAGGTGAATTTCCTCTGGATTTGCTTTTGGTTCTGCCAGATACTTTCAGACATAGATCACAACCACATTAATGAAAGTTCAAGGTTTGAAATTCCTTGAAAAGTCCAAGTAATTCCAATCTTTCATGAAATTACCTTCAAGAATCAGCCAATTACCTCTTCTTTGTTACTTTGAAAGTATAGACTTTTTAAGGTCTCATCTTACTGTAAAGAGGGTCTCTGATTAGACCTGCTTGTATGGGTCTTGATCTGTGATTTCTACATCCTTGACCTTAACAGAAGTTTGTTCATCAAAACAAGTTTGGATTCTGAACAAAAGGAGTCGGACCATAGTAGCTTCCTGTCTGGGTTCCTATTAGTCCTTCAGGTTGGGGCCTGATCATCACTCTCACACTGGCAGTTCTTCAAGGCTTTTAAGGGTTTTAAACATTTTAAACAACTTTGGTCTTGGTTATTTTAATGGGGAAGCTGTTATGAAATCCTCAGTCACTGTTAATGAAATCCCAAATCCACATATCTGTTCTGCACATATTTCACTCCCCTGTTTTCACAAGCCATTCTTTATCTTTTTCCCTTTTTTTCTGAAGTTAGACTAATGTTTTTAAAACAAAATAAAGTGTCAAAAAATGTAAGGAAAGATAAATTAAAATTACTCCAAATGCTAAGGCACTACTAATAAAGCTGTTAGAATATTTTCTCCTTTTTCCCTTTCTTCTACATAATACTTCCCAGATGCATAAAGAATTTCATCAGGTGGCCGTCACTGAGCATGTATTAGAGAAGGGATTAATTTCTTTGAAGCTCTGAAAATAAGTGAAAACCTGTGTATATTTACATAGAAGGAAAGGATACTTATCTAAGCTTTTCAAGTGGGCCTATCACAGTCCATAAAAGATTGAGAATTGTGTTCATTTTTCATTCCGATACTTTTACAGCAAAAATTATACTGCATAATATTTTCCTGAGCATCCACAGAATCTTTAAGTATTTTCAAGTGTGCCTATGGTACTCTGCAGTACTCTGCGGGCCTTACTCTCAATGTGGAATGCATGTTTCCAGTCCCTTTTGTATTCATGAACAGGATCGCAGATGTTTTTCAGCCAGGGTCTGACAGCTCTCAAAAAAATCAAGTCACTAGGTGGCTTCTGCCACTTGTTGGAGCTCAAGTGACCTGAGAAAGTAATTATCGGTAGCAGACTTGTTCTGCCCTTTTCTTCCTCTGGCAGTGCCCTCCACCCACTCTGCAGACAGAGCTACTCCATCTGCCTTGACAACTTCTAGACAGAAGTGAGAGGAGCAAGGGTCCCAGCAGGGAGGCCACAGGCCAAAGAGTAAAAGAAAGGCAGGCTTCCCCTCTCTCTGCCTCCTTCAACTTTTTCCTGGTGTCCTCGCCCACATCGCACCACCACACCACTGCCAGCTTTCATTCACCCTCAGCCATGCCTTCCTAAGTGTAAGCAGGTCAGCAATCCAGCAGCTGTGCGTCCATTTAGAGGAAGTCTGACATTCCAAGGGACAGCCGCTCTGAGCCCAGCGATGTAGGAAACAGAGGCAATAGGCAGCTCCCAGCTTTCATGCGTTGTTGGGATGTTATTAAATCCGGTGGAGTAAGGGTACCAGGACAGGGTGCCCAACCCCTGTCCTGTTGCCCTGAGTTCCCATCGCTGCTGCCAAGCCCGGCTCAGCAGCACGCAGGGGATCACAGAGCCAGCGTAGGTCACCCCCTCTTCCCCCAGCTCACGGCGGTTGGTGGGCAAGCGTCCTGGGATGATGAAACCCATCCCACCAGCAGAATGGAACTCTCCTCAAAAGCCCGCCCTCCCCCCTCCTTCCTTCCTCCCTCCAGGGCTAAAAGGTCTGGCAGGAAGGAGCAACAGCTGCAGCAGACTGGGCAGCCTTCCTGGGAAGATGCAGCTGCTCCTGCTCCTGGCAGCCTTCCTCCTACCCCCTGGGGCTGGGGCAGGTGAGTGACGTCCCCAACCTCACGTCCTTAACCTCAGGGGTCCGCCCGCTCGGAGACCCTGGAGCCAGACTCCCTGGGCACTTCCTAACTTTGTGTCATTGGGCAAATTATTTGAATTCACATGTCCTCAGGTTCCTCGTCTGTAAAACAGGAATCACACCTATTGCCTATCTCATAGAGTCGCTATGGGAGTTAAACTAATGTACATAAAACTCTTGGGATTGCCTCTGGCATGTAATTTGCATGATATAAATGTGCTCTCTAAATTCATTCTGCATCCTGTGTGTCTGAGCCTAGGAGATAAGGATAGAGCCCATAAGCTCAGATCTAGATTCTAAAAACCATTCCCGAGCTGGCCAGGAGCTGGACTCGGAGGGACCTGGGTAGTTCCCTGAGGAAGGAAGTCCCAGGGAACCTCAGGGAGGGGCCACTCCAAAGTGCTCCCAACAGCACAGGGTCTCTCCTCATTAAGGGAGGCTGAAGCTGGTCACTCCTGGAGCAAGGACTGTTTCGAGATCCAGGATGGGGAGCCAGGAGGGCTTCCTGCAGAACCCCGGAGCCCTCTCCCAAAGTGTGGGTGGCCTGAAGACCCCAGTTCTCACCTCCAAGGCCCCCTTTGCTGCATCACGTCTCCTGCCTCCCCATCTTCTAGGCTTCCAGGAGCCACTGTGCTGGTGACCACACCAGGGCTCGGTGAGCACAAACATAAGTGCCAAATGCTTTCTCCCAGGGGAGATCATCGGAGGCCAGGAGGCCAGGCCCCATTCCCGCCCATACATGGCGTATCTTCTGATCCAGTCTCCAGAGGGCCTGAGCAGCTGTGGGGGGTCTCTGGTGCGAGAAGACTTTGTGCTGACGGCAGCTCACTGCTGGGGAAGGTGAGTGACCCAGGAGCTCCCACAAGCAGCCAGTCACATAGGTCTGGAAGCGCTCAGGGGCAGCCATCTGAAAGTAGGGTGCTAACAAAAAAGGGGTGAAAAGGGGATCAGGTAGGTCTTGGAGGGCAGGGAACAGGCCAGGGAAGACAAGGAAAAAAGGAGGATGTGATCAAAGAGAACAAGAGGAGGAGATGGAGGAACACATAGGAGCTGAAAATATGAATTCAAGCTATTTCTCCATTGATTCTAGGGGAAGCAAAACCTACCAACACCATGTCCCCACTACCTTCAGAGCTGTGGAGAAGCAGAGGGCACAGAGGGCTCAGCCCCAGAGCCCTCATGTCCTCCCAGCTCCTTTAGCTGCAGTCTTGCTGCCTGGGGCCATCCAGAGGTCTGCCCTACAGAGCTGGCGGACCACAGCCCCCGTGGCCCGTGCCTACCTCTAGGACACCTTACTTTGCAGATCCATAATGGTCGTCCTGGGGGCCCACAATATCAGGAGGGTGGAAAGTACCCAGCAATATATACCTGTGCTCAGAGCCATCCGCCACCCTGAATATGATCAGCAGAACATCCGGAATGACATCATGTTGTTGCAGGTACTGCTTGCCTGACCCTCTGGTTCTCCAGGCAGACTGGCTCCTCCCAACATGGAGTCCTGGGACCAAGGAGGACAAAGCAGGGGTAGAGTCCCAGGGTAGTGGGGTGGCCAGGGGAGTGCTGCAGTAACAGTCTCTGAATCCCTGCCCTGCTCCTGCCAGCTGCGGTCTAGAATCAGACAGAATCAAGCCGTGAGGACTGTGGCCCTGCCTCAGACCCAAGCCAGGCTGGGTCCTAGGGCCTCATGCACCGTGACAGGCTGGGGCCTGGTGGGCCCGAACAGGCAGACAGACACACTCCAGTACGTAGAGCTGACCGTGCAGAGGGATGAGGTGTGCAGCAACCGCTTCATGTCCTACACCGGCCAAACACAGATCTGTGTGGGGGACAGAAGGGAGAGGAAGTCTGCTTTCCTGGTAAGGCCATGAGCATCCACCAATGTTGCCCTAGACAGAGGGGCCTGGGCACATCGGGTGTGGGAACAGATCCCCACAACCTCAGTCTGAGGGCCAGACCAGAGTGAGGTGGGGGCTTTTCCCATTAATCCAGTGTCCAGATTTCCTGGTGGGGGGAAGGTACCTTGACTTGGGTTGAGCTAGAGACAGTAACAACAGGTGGAGGTGAAGACAAGCAATATAAAGACCCAGAAGTTTGGCTTCTGCACCTCTCCCACCCTCCCATCTCACTCACCTTTCCCTGCCTTATACGAGGCCCAGGCCTTAGGGCAGCAGGAGCAGGGGAGGCCTGGAGCAAGGTCTGGTTTAGTGCCCCTTCCTCTTTTTGCCCGCAGGGGGACTCCGGAGGCCCCTTGGTGTGTGACAGTGTGATCCGTGGCGTTGTCTCCTATGGAGATATCTTGGGTACCCCTCCAGCAGTCTTCACTAGGGTGTTAAGCTTCATGCCCTGGATAAAGAGAACGATGAGGCGCTTCAAACAGCAAGGCCAGACTAAGACCACTCTGTAATTAACTTCACCAGCTCCAAGGGGGTTTCCAGAGCCTTAATAAACATTTGTGCCTAGAGAGGAAATAACCAGTTTCTCATTTGTTCATTAAGTATCATTTAGTACACAACAAATGTGTGCCAAGACAGAGGCTGAGCTCTTCCAGGAGAATGGGGTCCCTTCCCCAGGACAAATGAACCCCTCCACACCTTCCTAGGGATCAGGAGAAGCTTCTTCCCTGCTCCAAGCCACCCATTCCCCCCATCTGTCCTCCCCAACGGCCTCAGAGAACGATAGAACATACTTCTCCCCAAGAAAACATTCTCTACTCTCCACCCTACCAAGGCTCCCCTACAAGGTATGAAAGTACCACCGCGTGTGCTGTTGGTGTGTCAAACAGGAAGACCAAAGGGACACAACTGAATTTCCAACAAGGCCCTTTTTAATATAGAATAAAGGTAGCATCTCAAATTCCTGGGAACAATGAACTTTTAACAGATAGTGTTAGAACAACCAGACAGCTACTGTGGGGAAAAGATAAAATTGGGTCCATGCTTCACACCATAGTCCAAAATAAACCTCAAATGGATCAGAAATCTAAATGTAAAAAGTTAAACCATAAAAGTACTGGACAAAAAAATTTGCTGGCTTAAAAACAGCTAACAAACACCCATGTTCACAGCAGCACTGTTCCCAGTGGCCCCCATATCTACTGACAGCTAGTCTTTCTCCTTAACCCCATGCCACACCAGCTCCCATGTATTATAGACCAGTGTTCTCATTTGCAATGTGACAATGGTCTGCTTCTTGTTTTGATAGTTATACAAAACTCCACATAAAATGTTCAGAAAAAAAAACAAGACTTTTGTGAATGGGGATGTGGGGGGGAACTTGGTGAAAGGGGGAGCCTAGTAAACATAATGTCCTGCATGTAATTGTAGATTAATGATACCAAAATTAAAAAAATAAAAAAATAAAAAAATAAAAAAACAAGACTTTTACCTTAAAGATTAGCCCATAACTGTCTATATCAATAATATTCAAATAAAAGGTTGCTAAAGTTGTATACTATAAGGCTGTGTTTTAAATACCTTCTTAAAGCATAGTATTTAATACAGAATGAACTAGGAGGTTTTCTATATCCATTAAAATGTTATTACTCCTTGTAGTGCAATATTTAACATCTGAACTTTTTCAGTTTCCATATCTTAAATGGAATTTTCACTAAGAGATATTTTATCAATTCCAACTGACTATATAAAGAAATGCATTGGTAAATTTGACCATTATTTTATGGGTATTTTTTACCAGAAAGTCATTTGCCTAATATTCAGGATGAGCCATTTATTAACCAAATTTTAATCAACATACATCTTTGACGATCCTTGGTCACTCCATTTGCTACCACCTACCCACAGGAATTATCTATTACTTGCATGCTCTGGGGAGATAGCATCTCATTATTAAGTGTTTGCATTGGCAAATGGAAAGACTAGTTGACAGTGGGAGGGGAAAGCCAGGGAAAAGCCCACCTCACCCTACCTCTCTGTAACATTTACTGCCCAGTCTCAGGACTCAGTCCCCAGGAACACACCACGGGCAGACCCATCTCACTCCCATGTCTTTCTCTGCCAGTCAGCATTTCCACACAGCTCTCTGCCTCCAGTTCCCCGCTGGAAAGGTTTCTACAGACATCACAGAACTCACCTTCAGAAAATAATTCCCTCCTTGATCATCCCCAAAGCCGCGCCCACCACACTCCCACAGCTCTGCACGCTTCCCCAGTAGGTAAATCTCAGCAACAGAACTTTGGCCATGAAAGTGTTTTGTACACTGAAAACTGGTGCAAAAGGACTCAATTCCTCCCACTTTCTTTCTCCACATGCTGACTCTGTGCATTAGAGGCCCTACCATCTTGACTGAAAAGTAATAAAACCATGATAAGCTTATTCACAGAAACATCACCAAGACCTTCTCCCCCAACCCAATAGCTAAGGTAGACTTCCAGCCAACAGAGACCTGGTTACTCTGCCCCCGAGCACAGCATCAGAATTAGTAGAAACTAGACACTGGCAATTCATCAAAACTATAGCAGAATCCCAGAGGTGAGGGCTGGTGACCTTGATACTGGTTTCTGAGTTTGTCTGGGAAAAGCTGGGGCCCAGAAAGCAGGTTGAACAGGTACCAAAGCTGGTCATAGTACAGGGGTGTTGGAGGCTGGGGCTCTGCGTGTACTTCATCTATCACCTGTGTAGGGGACCATAGGACAGCCTCGACATGAGTCAGCAGAGACATTGAAGAAAGGGGACCAGAATGTAAAGGGCCTGGGACCTCCCAGACTTGAGAGCATTTGCAGTTTGCCTCCCAACAGAGGTGCTGAGAGGTAGAAAACAATGAAGATGTGGGCACTAGGGTCACCCCATCTGCTTCATACAAACCATGCCCTTTGCACTTGTGTTCCTGCCCTCCCAGGACAATGTGCTCTGCACTCTTTCCCATTAATACAATCTTAGGAGAAAACATTATGTTACCTTCTACTAACAGGTGCAGAAGGTCAAAATTCACCCCAATATTTTTCCCAATACTAGCGACACTTAAATTTCAGAGTGCTAACTAGTGATTTAGCCAAATGGACAAGAAAAACTAAAACATAATAACATGATAAGTAATAAATAATTATACTTATGTATGTTATTTCTTTGAGTGTTTAAAATAGGTGTTTTGAAAATTTATTCTGTATTATTTAATTTTCTCTTATGTGCTATTTTTAAAACTAATCAACAATAGGATTGTTTACTATGGCCATTAGTAACTAATTGTAGGACTAATTAAATGATTAACATGTATGATAAAAGTGTAATATTTTTATGTTCCTTTTTGTTGCTGATACAGCAATTTATTTTCTTCATTTTTTTCTTAGAGATTTACATTCTGTTGGGTATCTCATTGTGCTGTCATAACAAAAAACTGTATATTATAATACATATAATATTCTAAAGAAAAATACAACTATACTAGGATTAATTAGGTAGACATTACCTATATATAATTAAAATAACAATATCATGCTTTTTCTGTCTTATGGAGTAGAATATTGTCACTTTTCTTGTTCCCTTTTACAATAATACCAGATGAGCTGTCTGCCTTCCTTTCTATTGTAGGAGCAGAATGGATTATGTTCAAACATCATATTCACTTTGACTTGCAGCTCTTCTCTTACTGAGCTCGCATTGCACTGGTATCTGGTCTCAGCAAGCTAAATATTCTCTCAATAAAAGCGTTTAAGCATGCAATACTCAGCATTTTACTTCTTAGCAACAATAGGTTATTTGACTTGCAGGAATTAGTTTCTAACTCTCCAAAATTGCCCATCCACATTGCGTCTGTAGGATTGCTTCTGGAAGATAAGCTGTTTATCAGTCAGATTCCATCAGGTTGCATGGTTTTCAAATTGTGGAGCTGCCTATTTTAACACCTATTTTAAGAGGAGGATAAGAAAGAAAATATTTGTTGTTCTTAGTAACTAAGTTTGGCAGTAACCTGTTATATGGTTATGATCATTAATACAGGGTTTTTTTTAATTAATATTTCCAAATAACCAGCTTTTGCTTTCATTGATTTCTTTTTATGATATGTCAATTGTCTGTTCTAATGGGTGGCAAAGTTTTTCTGTAGAAATCCAGATAGTAAATATTATATCTATAGTATAATAGATAGTAAATGTAAATATTTGTGAGCCTAAGAGAAGAATTCAGAATATATGCAAGTATATACTTACACAGCAAGAGTGAAAACAGATTCCCACACATTTTTATTGCTAAACTTCTACAAATGTTTTACTGAAATGCAAAATGTAATAATAATAATAAAATATAATTCCTGTAGTACAGGCCTACTAATGAGAAGAATGAAACTTTTTTAGAGGATAAGATTTTATTTAATTGAGGTTCAAAGTTAGTGTTCCCTATCATCAAACCTACTGCAAATTGTTATCTGTAAAATTCATTCTTTACAGAGAGATCAGGCAAGACTTGGCCCATACCTGTAGCTTGCTGATCCTTTGTTTATTTTATTGATTTATTCTCTCATATTTATTATTCCCTTCCTTCTACTTATTTGGGTTTGATATGCTCTTTGTTTCCTAGTTTCTTGTGGTAGAAGTTTAGTCATGGATTTTAGGTCTTTCTATTTCCCTCTACTGCTGCTTTATTTGCAGTCAATAAATTTTGAAATGTTCTATTTTTATTTTCATATAATTTAAAATATTTTAAATTTTCTTTGTAATTTCTTCTTTGAACCATGTATTATTTGGAAGTGTGTTATTTAGTTTTGATATTTGTTGGCTTTTTTCCTAAATACTATTATTGGTTTCTAATTTAATTTCATGGCAGAGAACATATTCTATGTTTAATCTTTTGACATCTATTGAGCATTTGGTCTATCTTAGCAGCAGTTGCATTTACACTTGAAAAGAATGTATACTCTACAGTTTTTGGTGGAATATTCTATAAGTATCATGTTAGATGACTTACATGTCTTGCATACCTATACAGAGTTTTTTATGTAGTTGTTTTACCAATTACTGAGATAATTTTGTGACAAACTAAGTATAATTCTGAATCTGTCAATTCTCCCCTTAATTCTGTTTGATGTTGCTTCATATATTTTGAATTATTAAGTGCATAGACACTTATAATTGTTAAATCTTCCAGCCATACTGACATTTTATCATTACAAACTATCCTCTGTGGGCTCATCTAACATTCCTTGTCTGGACATCTATTTGGCTTGATATTAATAAAGCAGTGCTTAGAAAAGACTAAATGGACATATTGCAAAAAAAGAAAGATCCAAACCAATAGTCTAACTTTCCAACTTAAGAGACTTGGAAAAGAAGAGCAGATTAATCCAAGATAAGCAGAAGAAAATAAATAGTAATAATTAGAGCAGAAATCAATGAAATTGAAAATAGGAAATCAATAGAGAAAAGTCAGTTAAACCAAAAGCTGACCCTTTGAGAAGATTGATAAAATAAAAAAGCCTCTAGCTCAGAAAAAAAGAGCACATCAGTTACTAATAACGGCAATGAAAGAGGGGGCATCACTGCACATCTCATGGGCATTAAAAGGATAATCAAGAAATACTATGAACCACTTTTTGCCCACAAATTTGACAACCTGAATGAAATGGACCAATTCCTTGAAAAATGCAATTTGCCAAAACTCACACAAAAAGAAATAGACCTTCTGAATAGGCCTATATTTAGTAAGGAAATTACCAATAATAATCTTCCAAAACAGAAAACATCAGGCCCACATGGGTTCATTGGTAAATCCTGCCAAACATTTAAGAAATTATACTAATTCTCTGCAATCTCTTTCAGAGAACAGAAGCAGAGGGAATTCTTCCTAAATCAACCTATGAGGACAGCATTACCCTAATACCAAAACCAGACAAAGAAAGACATTATAAGCAAAGAAACTACAGACCAATACCTCTCATGAATTTAAATGAAAAAACTCTCAGTAGTCATTATCAAATCAAGTTCAACAATGTATTAATAAAATTATACATCCCAACCAAGTGTGATTTATGCTTCCTTCTAGGACAAAGGATTGGCCCTGTTCCCATTGAGCTTCGGTTCTCTCCTGTTCTCATTGAGCTTCCCTCTGCTTCGGTTCTCTGAAAGAAATTGCAGAGAATGAGCTGGAACTAGTAAGCAATTACAACAAGGTTTCAGGGCACAAGGTTAATATACAATAGTCATTCACTTTCCTGTATACCAGCAATGAACAAGTGGAATTTGAAATTGAAAACACAATGCCATTTACATTAGCACCCAAAAGAAGGAAAAGAAAAACTTACATATAAACCTAAGAAAATATATTCAAGGTCTATATAAGGAAAACTATAAAACTGTTGAATGACGTCAAAAAAGAACTAAATAAATGGGAAAATATTGCATGATCATGGATAGGAAGACTCAATATTGTCAAGATTTCAGTTCTTTAGCTCATTGGTCCTAAGAATACAGTCTACTGGTTAGAAGAGATCATTTGTGTATTTATCATCTTATTCTATGGCTTTTAAACTGCTTTTTGAAGCCCCTGGAAATACAAAGAAAGAGAAGGGCAATGAATGAAGTATTCTCATGCCCCCTAGTCCTTCATTTCTCTCTTTTAGGTACAGACATATGCATAAAATTTCCCTTGAAAAAAGACATACTTGACCTGTAAAAAGTAAACATTTTGAAACCCAATGATACAGAACAACTTCCTCCTTTTAAATATGAAGAAACCAAAACACAGAGAGGGAAGTGACCACATTGGGCCATTCAGAGTTATCCCCAGAGCCAGAATTGGACCCTGCCAGGCCAGGACTCTTCCAAGATGTAACCCCTAATAGCAGCTACAGGGCTTCAGTTACCTGGTCACCTCCATCCCCCATAGCTTGCATCTCAGTTCCCTGGCCAAGTGACCATCTGGCTACTCAGATACCACCTGGACAGAAAACACATGGAATTCAAGCTCTTCCCTTTCCCATTTATGAAAAAGGGTAATATATAAAATGATGTGCTCAAACAAAACACATACCATGCAACAGTCCATATAATGCTTAAAGGTAACTATCACACACACCTATATTGCCCCAACCCAGGGAAATTCCACTCTGTTCTAAGTTAAATGCCCTCAACCCCAACCCTGTCAGTTCTTCATTTGCTCCCTATGAGGTTGCTAGGAGTCCATTCACCATGTAAGACCCTCTCCTCTGTAAACTCTGCTCAGAGACCAGGGCTAGGATCCTCCCAGGACCAGGTTCTCTGAATTCTGTCCAGCTGATGCTGAGATAACCTGACAGGCAATGAAGAAAAGAAGCTCAGTGGGAGCAGGGCCCATCCTTTGTCCTAGAGGGAAGAGTAAGTGGGGCCCAATAGTGAGTTAAGGGGCCATCTCCCTAAAGCAGCCCCCATCTCCTCAGGTGGTGAGCTTTGAAGAAAAGGTTGAGGGAGTCAGGCCTTGTGTGTCGCCTTTATCTTGTGATGTTTAATGTTTCCTTTATCAGCTTTCTAAAACATGACTTTTTATCAGCTTTCTGAAACAACTGATTGAGAGGATAAAGAAAAGAATATTTCAGCTAAAGACACAACTTTCCATGACCTTGATAAGGCTCACGATGAGAAAGTGATGAACTTGAAACAACCAGCATCCCTGTCCTACTCTTCCACTTCCCAGGCTGAGTCCTGAGCAGATCACCACAGGGTGCCCCGTGAACTGAGCAGCACGAACTCACAGATGCAAACAATTCAATAATATTCCATTGGATCCTCATTTACTCTTCCTGTTTCATGCTTACCAGCTCCCAATTCATATCCCTGGGACTCCTTTCCAAAATAAGCTATCCACACACAAACCCTGTTCAGACTATGATCTGAGAGCAACCCAGGCCAATACAGTAAGAATATAGAATATTTGTACAACACAACTAATGAACTTGACCTTATTGGCATATATAAAACATTGCAACCAAACACTGCAGCATGTACATTCCTTTCAGTTTCAAATATATATGGAACATTTATCAGCAGTGAACATATGCTAAGGCAAAGAGCAAGTTGCAACATATTTTAAAACAATGAATTCATACAGAGTATTGCTCTGACAACAGTGGACTCAAGCTAGCAATAAAAAATAAAGGATAACTAAAAAATAACCAATGTTTTAGAAGCAAACAGTAAATAATCCTTGGGTCGGTCAAAGAAGAAAATCAATAAAAATGTAGAAATTTTTTGAAATTAAGAAGAAGAATGTATTTTCTCAAAAACAAACAGGTATAGCTGCACAAAGAGGGAAATCTACTATTTTAAATTTTGTTTATTATGGAAGAGGAAAAACTGCCCAGTCAATATGATCTCATTATCTATAGCCAAGATGTTAGAAACAGTATGCTAATTAAACCAAAAAGAGCAGAAGGAGTAAAATAATAAAGGCAAGAGCAAAGACTATAGAGATGGAAGATAAATGCATCAACAAAGCTAAAAATTAGTCATTTGAAAAGACTAATAAAGCTGATGAACCTATAACAAGACTGATAGGGTTGCCACATATAGTAAATAAAAATATAGGACTCCCAATTAAGCTTGAAGTTCAGATAAAATATTTTAATATAAATATGCCCCTTGCATATCTGGACCTACTTATGCTTTTAAATTATTTACTGATTCTCTAAAATTCAAATTTAACTAGGTATCCTATTTATGTGACACCCCAAAAACTGATTACCAAAATATTTGCCCAAATCAAGATGGAAAGGGGATATCATTCCACATTTTACAGATATTGAAAAGGTTTTTTAATTACATTATTAAAAAATTTGTGATAATTTGAAATTCTAGATTATAAAATTGATTAATTCTTAGAAAATATAACTCACCAGATTGACACAAGAAATTTTGAAAATATGAGCAGCCCTATATCTGTTAAAAAGATTGAATCTAACTTAAAACCTTCTCCCAAAGAAAACTCCAGAAGCCAAATAGAAGACTATCTTCATGACCTTCATGGGAGCAAGAATTTTCTTATATAAGGCACAAAAGCCACTAATCATAAAGGAAAATACCTTTAAAGAAAATTTTTGTTCATGAAAAGATGACAGTATGGAAAGGCAAGTCATGAAGAGAGAGAAAACATTTGCTATGCATGTATTTCACAAAAGGCTCATATCCAGAAAATATAAATGCATATAGCTTCTACAACCACTAAGATAAATACAGGCAATATAATCTTTTAAATGAGCAAATATCAAACACATTTTGCAAAACAGAATATCAAAATGGCCAATAAATATGTAAAACATTTTTCCACAGTGTTAGTCTTCAGAGAAATGTAAATTAAAGACAATAAGATATCACTACATAGGGACCAGAGTGCCTAAAATGGAAAGTTCTGAAATTACCAAGTGTCAATAAGGTATACCAACAATATGAAAATTTTCATAAACTGACGATTGGATAGTACAACCACTTTTTAAAAAATGTTGTACTCAGTATGTGATTATTATGAGCACAGCAATTCTATTTCTAGATACACATGCAAGGGAAATGCGTATACATGTCATATTACATTCACATCAAATATATTAACAAAAAAGTTCATAGTAGACCTACTTCCAATAGCAAAAACACTGAAAATTCTGATATACAGGATAATGGATATATAAATTATGGAATAATCATTGAAACAATAATCATCTATGAGAATGAAGGAACACCGTCCCACGCAACCACATGGATGAGTCTTAAAAACTTAATGGTTTATAAAAGAAGCCACACACAAGAGAGTACATACTGATTGACTCTATCTATATGAAATTTTAATACAAACAAGGCAAAATTAAGTTGATGAAAGGATAGAGGTTACATTTAGGGGGAAGAAGGGGAGTGACTAATAGGGGCAGAGAGGAGCTTCTGGGGTGCTGGCAATTGTCTGTTGTCTGAGCTAGGTTGTAGTTTCATAAGTCTGTCACTTTGTGACAGTATATTGGGAGTATACTTGAGATCTGTTTACAGGCTTTTGGAAGGAGTTATTGAGATATAATTTGCATATGACGTGTCAATTTAAAGTGTACAACATACTTTGATTACATTTATATATTGCAATATGATTACCACTTGGGCTAATACCTCTATCATGTCACATAATTATGATTTCTTTCTTATAATGAGAAAAGTGAAGATCTAGTCTCTTAGCAACTTTGAAGAACATAATATAGTATTAACAACTACAATCACTCTGGTGTGCATTAGATCTCTAGAACCTACTCAACTTCTACTTGCAAGTTGTACTCTTTACCAACATATCCCCAATTCTCCCACCTCCACCCCAGGTAACTATCATTCTACTCTCTGTTTCTACATGCTGGGCTTTTTAAGAATCCAGATGTAAGTGAAATCATATGACATTTGTCTTTCTTTGTGCAGTTTCACTGAGCAGAATGCCCTCAAGTTTCATCCACGTTGTCACAAATGGCTGATTTCCTTCTTTCAAGTGGCTAAATAATATTCCATTGTGTACATATCTTCTTTATCCATTCACCCATTGACGGACACTCAGGTTGTTTCCATTTCTTCACTATTGTGAATAATGCTGCAATAAACACAGGAGAGCAGATATCTTGTTAATATCCTGTTTTCATTTCCTTTGTATATATACCCAGAAGAGGGATTGCTGGGCCAAAAAGTAATTCTATTTTTAACTCTTTAAGACACCTCCATACTGTTTTCCACAATGGCTAAATCATTTACATCCCCACCACCAGTGCACAAGGAAGGGTTCCCTTTTCTCCACATCCTCACCAACACTTGTTAAATCTTGTCTTCTTGAGCAAAACCATTCTCACAGACGCGAAGTGGTATCTCATTGTGGTTTTGATTTTCATTTCCTTGGTGACTAGTGATGTGCATCTTTTCCTGTTGTACCTGCTGGCCATTTGGATCTCTTCTTTGGAAAAATGTCTATTAAGTTACTTTCCTCATTTTTAAACCAGAATTTTTTTTTGCTGCTGGGTTGTCTGAGTTCCTTATATATTTTGGATATTAATCCCTATCTGACATGTGTTTAAATTTATTCATACGTATTTTATTGTTTTTGGTGCTTGTTATGAATGGGATAGTTTTCCTTATTTCTTTTCCAGATATTACATCCTTAGTGTATAGAAATGCAACTGATTCTTCATGCTGATTTTATAGCCTACATATTTCCAGAATTCATTGATCAATTCCAACAGAATTTTAATTGGGTCTTTAGAGTTTTCTACATATAAGATCCTATCATCCACATGTAACAACCATTTTACTTCTTCTTTTCCAATGTGGATGCTTTTTATTTCCTTTGTTTTGTCTAGTTACTCTAGCTTGGACTTGCAGTACCAGATTTGCATACTTGTGTCATTCTTCATAAAAAGTTTACTTTTTATAGCCTGAAAATACCATATGTTAGTGAAGATACGGAGCAAAGAGAAGTGTTGTAAGCTGCCAGGGAAAGCCTAAATAAGTGCAGTGATTCTGGAAACATTTTGGTGTTCTTATTAAAGTTGAAGCTACGCATATGCTTTGACTCAATGATTGCATTCTTAGTAAACCATAAAGAAATGCATGAAAATGTGCACCAGAATACATGTCCAAGAGTGCTTTTTCTGGAATTATCCATAATAAAAACAAATAATAATAACAAATGTTCATCATCTGTAAAATGCATAGATAAATTATGGTATATTCAAACAATGGAAACAATGACCTACAGCTATACACAACAATGTGAATAAATTCCACAAACATAATTTAAAATGAAAGAAGCGAGTCACAAAAGAATACACACATATCATCCATGTATATAAAGTTCAAAAACAGACTAAGCTAAATTCTATTGGTCTAGAAAAACAGGTATAGGCAGTAAAAAATGTATTTACTTTTATCTATTCCTCTATTCTATCTTTCAAATAAAGAGAGAAAAACAAGTAAATGATAATCACCGAAGTCACATTAGTGGCTACCTCTGGTGGGGTGGAGGGTTGTTTTCAGCTGTGCCCTGGCTCTGTTCTGTTTCTTTACTGGGTGACTATAACACAAAGCATCCACTCTGCAACTGTTCATTAGAATGTAAGTTATAAGCCCTATCTGTATAGGTGATCTATTTCACAATTAAAAACAAGCCAAGAGGAGATCAAGGGAAGATGGCGGCATGAGTAGTTCAGAGGAAATCTCCTCCCCAAAACATATATATTTATGAAAATACAATAAATACAACTATTCCTAAAAGAGACTCCAGTAGATGCAGTACAACAGCCAGGATACATCTACATCTGTGAGAACTCAACATCACATGAAGGGGGTAATGTTGGGGACCGCCTTTGTCTTCTCACATGTTTGTAGGCAGAATGGGAAAGCACCTTCCCCCATGTCTGAATGCAGCATGGGAAAGCACCAGCTTGAGAACAACCGGTGCAGTCCTTGGAAGTTATCTGTCCACAGAAACATATCTTGTCCTTGAAGACAAGCCAAGACTCCTCACTATGAAAATAGGGAGACGTTGAAGATGTGTGGAAACACCACCCCTGCTTCTGGCTATGCCCTTCCCCCACTTGCCATGTGGCAGGAATGTAGAACAAAGAACATTCTGTTTACGCATTCCATGAGCAACTAACAGGAACCCTGCTGTAGCTCAGTTGGTAGAGCATGGGACTCTTAACCTCAGAGTTGTGAGTTCAAGCTGAACTGAAGCAGCTGAGGCAAGCAAGAGGGCTAGGGGCTGGCTATGCAAAGGAGCATCAGCCCTCCCGATCTTCCCAGCTAGCTTAATCGGTAGAGCATGAGACTCTTACTCTCAGAGTTGTGAGTTCAAGCCCAACTAGGAGCGGCAGAGGGAAACAGCTGGGCTGCTGGCTGGTGACGCATGGGAGTATCAGCACTTTCTGTCTTTCTTTTCTTCGCTCCCCTTCCGCACTTCAGGACCTGCTTGACTAGGCGCGGCTGGACCGCATCAGGGTAAGATACAAGCCGTGGCCAGGTGGACCCAAATGCTCCCCCACCACAAAACCCAGCGGGAAGAAAGGAGTCAGAACAGGAGGGAGTGAAAGCCCAGGACTGCTAAACAACCAGCTCTAGAAATCTGCATCTGGAACGCAGACACAAGGTGCATGGGGTGCTGGATATTAGAGAAACGGAAAAGCAAAACCTGTGGGTAGGTCCCCATAACCGGCACCCTGAGATAAAAGAAAAGCGAGTGCTTTCTGCAAGTCTTAAAGAGACAGGGACACCATAGCTGGACGAAGTCATCCCAGCACACTTAGCCAGCAGCTGGGAATCCTGGGGAAACTTAGGTGCCCTAAACCCCAGGGAGGCAGTGCAGCTCTGAAGCCCCTCATGGCACTAAGCAGCCTGCCAGTCGTTCCATCAACTGGCATGGACCCCGACACACTAGCCCAGTAGCGGGAGAGTGGCAGCACATGCGGGGGACGGCAGCGCCTGAAGGGACCGGGAGCAGATCCATGTGCCAACAGTGCAAGAGGGGACCAGGAGAGGCTTGTGCGAGCCTGCAGCAGCACGACCAAACAGCCCAGGTATGGCTCGCGTGCACTGGCGGCAGTGGAGCCAGAGGAGCCCGGTAGAGGCCCACGTGGGAGAGCCCCGTGTGTACCTGCAGCAGAGCCAGAGGGAGCAGGCACACTCCCAGCAGCCAACCGGAATCCCAGCCCAATGCACAGCCACCCGGGCCAGACCCAAAGGCTGCTGCTGGCACAAAGCTGCCCAGGAGGGGCGCTATCACGGAGTAGCGCACCTGGTGTGCCTGCCACTCCCCGCAGGGTTCTGCATTGCTCTGACAGAGACCCTGCCCACAGCAGCTTAGGGGACTAATCCGGTGGCTGCTCCAGGAGTGCAGGTAACCATCACAGGCAGCAGAGAAGGGCAAGGCATCCAACAAGCAAGAAAGGACTTTCTTCTCCCAGCTGACACACCCACAACCTGCCTAAAGCTGCTATCACCATGAAAAGGCAAAAAAATTTAGTCCAGTCCAAGATAGTTCAAACAACATCTGAGAAAGGATCTGCAGAGGCAGACCTAACCAGTCTCCCTGAAAAAGAATTCAAAATAAAAATCATAAATGTGCTGACAGAGCTGCAGAGAAATATGCAAGAGCTAAGGGATGAAGCCCAGAGGGAGATTACAGACGTCCGGAGGGAGATTACAGAAGTGAAACAAACTCTGGAAGGATTTATAAGCAGAATGGATAAGATGCAAGAGGCCATTGATGGAATAAAAACCAGAGAACAGGAACGCATAGAAGCTGACACAGAGAGAGATAAAAGGATCTCCAGGAATGAAACAATATTAAGAGAACTGTGTGACCAATCCAAAAGGAACAATATCCACATTATAGGGGTACCAGAGAAAGAAGAGAGAGAAAAAGGGATAGAAAGTATCTTTGAAGAAATAACTGCTGAGAACTTCCCCAAACTGGTGAGGAAATAGTTGCTCAGACTACAGAAGCACACAGAACTCCCGAGAGACAGGACACAAAGAGGACAACACAAAGACACATAATAATTAAAATGGCAAAGATCAATGACAAGGACAGAGTATTAAAGGCAGCCAGAGAGAGAAAAAAGGTTGCCTACAAAGAAAAACCCATCAGGCTATCATCAGACTTCTCAACAGAAACTTCACAGGCCAGAAGAGAATGGCATGATATATTTAATGCAATGAAACAGAAGGGCCTTGAACCAAGGATACTGTATCCAGCATGATTATCATTTAAATATGAAGGAGGGATAAAGCAATTCCCAGACAAGCAAAAGTTCAGGGAATTTGCCTCCCACAAACCACCTCTACAGGGTATCTTAGAGGGACTGCTCTAGATGGGAGCACTCCTAAAAAGAGCACAGAACAAAACACACAACATACAAAGAATGGAGGAGGAGGAAAAAGAAGGGAAGGACATAATCATCAGACTGTGTTTATAACAGCTCAATAAGCGAGTTAAGTCAGAAAGTAAGGTAGTAAACAAGCTAACCTTGAACCTTTGGTAACCACGAATCTAAAGTCTGCAATGGCAATAAGTACATATCTTTCAATAGTCACCCTAAATGTAAATGGACTTAATGCACCAATCAAAAGACGCAGAGTAATAGAATGGATAAAAAAGCAAGACTCATCTATATGCTGCTTACAAGAAACTCACCTCAAACCCAAAGACATGCACAGATTAAAGGTCAAGGGATGGAGAAAGATATTTCATGCAAACAACAGAGAGAACAAAGCAGGTGTTGCATTACTAGTATCAGACAAAATAGACTTCAAAATAAAGAAAGTAACAAGAGACAAAGAAGGACATTACAAAATGATAAAGGGCTCAGTCCAACAAGAGGATATAACCATTATAAACATATATGCACCCAACACAGGAGCACCAATATATGTGAAACAAATACTAACAGAATTAAAGGAGGAAATAGAATGCAATGCATTCATTTTGGGAGACTTCAACACACCACTCACTCCAAAGGACAGATCCACCAGACAGAAAATAAGTAAGGACACGGAGGCACTGAACAACACACTAGAACAGATGGACCTAATACACATCTATAGAACTCTACATCCAAAAGCAACAGGATACACATTCTTCTCAAGTACACATGGAACATTCTCCAGAATAGACCACATACTAGGCTACAAAAAGAGCCTCAGTAAATTCCAAAAGATTGAAATCCTACCAACCAACTTTTCAGACCACAAAGGTATAAAACTAGAAATAAATTGTACAAAGAAAGCAAAAAGCTCACAAACACATGGAGGCTTAACAACATGCTCCTAAATAATCAATGGATCAATGACCAAATTAAAATCAAGATCCGGCAATATATGACAACAAATGACAACAACAACACAAAGCCCCAACTTCTGTGGGACGCAGTAAAAGTTCCTCTTAAGAAACTATATAGCAATCCAGGCATATTTAAAGAAGGAAGAACAATCTCAAATGAATAGTCTAATGTCACAATTATCGAAATTGGAAAAAGAACAAATGAGGCCTAAGGTCAGCAGACAGAGGGACACAATAAAGATCAGATAAGAAATAAATAAAATTGAGAAGAACAAAACAATAGAAAAAATCAATGAAACCAAGAGCTGGTTCTTTAAGAAAATAAACAAAATAGATAAGCCTCTAGCCAGACTTATTAAGAGAAAAAGAGAGTCAACACACATCAACAGAAACAGAAACGAGAAAGGAAAAATCACGACAGACCCCACAGAAATTCAAAGAATTATTAGAGAATACTATGAAAACCTATATGCTAACAAGCTGGAAAACCTAGGAGAAATGGACAACTTCCTAGAAAAATACAACCTTCCAAGACTGACCCAGAAAGAAACAGAAAATCTAAACAGACCAATTACCAGCAACGAAATTGAATCGGTAATCAAAAAACTACCCAAGAACAAAACCCCCGGGCCAGATGGAGTTACCTTGGAATTTTATCAGACATACAGAGAAGACATAACACCCATTCTCCTTACAGTTTTCCAAAAAATAGAAGAGGAGGGAATACTCCCAAACCCATTCTATGAAGCCAACATTTCCCTAATACCAAAACCAGGCAAAGACCCCACCAAAAAAGAAAATTACAGACCAATATCCCTAATGAACACAGATGCAAAAATACTTACCAAAATATTAGCAAACCGAATTCAAAACTACATCAAGAGGATCATACACCATGACCAAGTGGTATTCATCCCAGGAATGCAAGGATGGTACAACATTCGAAAATACATCAACATCATCCACCACATCAACAAAAAGAAAGACAAAAACCACATGATCATCTCCATAGATACTGAAAAAGCATTTGACAAAATTCAACATCCATTCATGATAAAAACTCTCAACAAAATGAGCATGGAGGGCAAATACCTCAACATAATAAAGGCCATATATGATAAACCCATAGCTAACATTATACTAAACAGTGAGAGGCTGAAAGCTTTTCCTCTGAGATCGGGAACAAGACAGGGATGCCCACTCTCCCCACTGTTATTCAACGTAGTGCTGGAGGTCCTAGCCACGGCAATCAGACAAAACAAAGAAATACAAGGAATCCAGATTGGTAAAGAAGAAGCCAAACTGTCACTATTTGCAGATGGCATGATATTGTACATAAAAAACCCTAAAGACTCCACTGCAAAACTACTAGAACTAATATCAGAATTCAGCAAAGTTGCAGGATACAAAATTAACACACAGAAATCTGTGGCTTTCCTATACACTAACAATGAACTAATAGAAAAAGAAATCAGGAAAACAATTCCATTCACAATAGCATCAAAAAGAATAAAATACCTACGAATAAACCTAATCAAGGAAGTGAAAGACCTATACCCTGAAAAATACAAAACACTCTTAAGAGAAATTAAAAAGGTCACTAACAAATGGAAACTCATCCCATGCTCGTGGCTAGGAAGAATTAATATCGTCAAAATGGCCATCCTGCCCAAAGCAATATACAGATTCGATGCAATCCCTATCAAATTACCAACAGCATTCTTCAGTGAACTAGAACAAATAGTTCAAAAATTCATATGGAACCGCCAAAGACCCCGAATAGCCAAAGCAATCCTGAGAAGGAAGAATAAAGTGGGGGGATCTCGCTCCCCAACTTCAAACTCTACTACAAAGCCACAGTAATCAAGACAATTTGGTACTGGCACAAGAACAGAGCCACAGACCAGTGGAACAGAATAGAGACTCCAGACATTAACCCAAACGTATATGGCCAATTAATATATGATAAAGGAGCTATGGATATACAATGGTGAAATGACAGTCTCTACAACAGATGGTGCTGGCAAAACTGGACAGCTACATGTAAGAGAATGAAATTGGATCACTGTCTAACCCCATACACAAAAATAAACTCCAAATGGATCAAAGACCTGAATGTAAGTCATGAAACCATAAAACTGTTAGAAAAAAACATAGGCAGAAATCTCATGGACATAAACATGAGTGACTTTTTCATGAACTATCTCCCTGGGCAAGGGAAACAAAGGCAAAAATGAACAAGCGGGACTATATCAAGCTAAAAAGCTTCTGTACAGCAAAGGACACCATCAATAGAACAAAAAGGTATCCTACGGTATGGGAGAATATATTCATAAATGACAGATCGGATAAAGGATTGACATCCAAAATATATAAAGAGCTCACACACCTCAACAAATGAAAAACAAACAATCCAATTAAAAAATGGGCAGAGGAGCTGAATAGACAGCTCTCTAAAGAAGAAATTCAGATGGTCAACAGGCACATGAAAAGATGCTCCACATCGCTAATCATCAGAGAAATGCAAATTAAAACCACAATGGGATATCACCTCACACCAGTAAGGATCACCATCATTGAAAAGACAAACAACAACAAATGTTGGCGAGGTTGTGGATAAAGGGGAACCCTCCTACACTGCTGGTGGGAATGTAAATTAGTTCAACCATTGTGGAAAGCAGTATGGAGGTTCCTCAGAATGCTCAAAATAGAAATACCATTTGACCCAGGAATTCCACTTCTAGGAATTTACCCTAAGAATGCAGCACTCCAGTTTGAAAAAGACAGATGCACCCCTATGTTTATTGCTGCACTATTTACAATAGCTAAGATATGGAAGCAGCCTAAATGTCCATCAGTAGATGAATGGATAAAGAAGATGTGGTACATATACACAATGGAATATTACTCAGCCATAACAGATCCTACCATTTGCAACAACATGGATGGAGCTAGAGGGTATTATACTCAGTGAAATAAGCCAGGTGGAGAAAGACAAGTACCAAATGATTTCACTCATATATGGAGTATAAGACAAAAGGAAAACTGAAGGAACAAAACAGCAGCAGACTCACAGAACCCAAGAATGGACTAATAGTTACCAGGGACTGGGGAGGATGGGTGGGAAGGGAGGGATAAGGGTGAGGAAAAAGAAAGGGGGCATTATGATTAGCATGTATAGTGTGGGGGGGCACAGGGAGGGCTGCACAACACAGAGAAGACAAGTAGTGATTTTACAGCATCTTACTACGCAGATGGACAGTGACTGTGAAGGGGTATGTGTGGGGGACTTGGTGAAGGGGGGAGCCTAGTAAACATAATGTTCTTCATGTAATTGTAGATTAATGATACCAAAATAAAAAATAAATAAAACGGGAATTACTGAAAAAAAAAACAAGCCAAGAGGTAGAAGCAAAGTATCCATTGACAGGTAAATAGTTAAGAAAATGTTATATATGCATACAATGGAATATTATTTATCCCTAAAAAAAATGAAATCCTGTCATATCCTACAACATATATGAACCTTGAGGACATTATGCTAAGTGAAATAAACCAGTCACAGAAAGACGAATACTTCATGATTGCATTTATACGAGGCAACTAAGGCAGTCAAACTCTAGAGAGAGAGGGTAGAATGGTGATTTCATGGGGCTGGAGCAAGTGTAAAAGGGGAAGTTGTCCATAGGTATAGAACTTCAGTTTTGCAAAATAAAAAATTTCTAGAGACTGTTACACAACATGTGCATATAGTGAACACTACTATTCCATTGATTTAGAAATGGTTAAAATGGTAAGTTTCATATTAATGTGTTTATAATCACAATTTTTTACCACTGACCTATAGGACAAATGCCATATTTCTGTGGCAGACAAACCCTCCTTAAAATGGCTACCTAGCCTCATCTCAACCATTCCTGACCCTTTCCACTAATGTTATGCTCAGTGATGCTGGTGGGCCCCCAGTTCCCCAAACACCCATCCTTTCCTTTTTTTTTTTTTTTTTTTATCTGGGTGCCCTGGGTCCTGTGTACAGATGGAGGGTAAGAGAATAGCAGTACCCAAACAAGGCCAATAGTGCTACTTTTTTTTTGGTATCATTAATCTATAATTACATAAAAGACATTATGTTTACTAGGCTCCCCCCTTCACCAAGTCCCCCCCACATACCCCTTCACAGTCACTGTCCATCTGCGTAGTAAGATGCTGTAAAATCACTACTTGTCTTCTCTGTGTTGTGCAGCCCTCCCCGTGCACCCCCACACTATACATGCTAATCATAATGCCCCCTTTCTTTTTCCTCACCCTTATCCCTCCCTTCCCACCCATCCTCCCCTGTCCCTTTCCCTTTCATAACTATTAGTCCATTCTTGGGTTCTGTGAGTCTGCTGCTGTTTTGTTCCTTCAGTTTTCCTTTTGTCTTATACTCCACATATGAGTGAAATCATTTGGTACTTGTCTTTCTCCACCTGGCTTATCTCACTGAGCATAATACCCTCTAGTTCCATCCATGTTGTTGCAAATGGTAGGATCTGTTTTTTTCTTATGGCTGAGTAATATTCTATTGTGTATATGTACCACATCTTCTTTATCCATTCATCTACTGATGGACATTTAGGCTGCTTCCATATCTTGGCTATTGGAAATAGAGCAGCGATAAACATAGAGGTGCATCTGTCTTTTTCAACTGGAGTGCTATTCCTAGAAGTGGAATTCCTGGGTCAAATGGTATTTCTATTTTGAGCATTTTTCCTTTGCTTTTTTTCTTTATGTTGCCAGTTCTCCCCAGAAAACCCCAGCTCTATTTGTCCAATGATGGAATGTAACTACCCTTGAGATCTCAACTCATATGAAGCTGTCACTGCCTCCCCAGGACACACCCAAGAGCCTCCCATCCCACAGCACTTCATGCCTCTCTCCAGGCAGCACACTGTGCTGTGATTGTGAGCTTTCCGACAATGAAATTTGTACCACCAGAGTCTGGCATCTAGTAAGTGTCGCATCAAACTATATTTTTTAACAGATAAAGGGAATGAGTGAATGGCATTTTAACCAGAAACATGGAGCCTGAGAAGAATGGACAAATGTGATGCCCAGGTGCACACAAGTATCATCTTTGAAGCAGTAATATGATAGCAAAAGTAAAGGAACAGAAGGTGAGACTGGGAAGACAGTGACAGTCATGTGTCATGTGATTGTCAAGCGAATAAGGCTGGATAGAAAAGGCCATCAAATCGAGGGGAGCTGAGCAACTGAAAAATCCACAGAAATAATGGCACAGCAGGTCCCCACACAAAATAAGGAAGCAACTAACTGCCCCCATCCTCAGATCCCAGAGCATAATGAAAATGTAAGAGAACATTGTCTCAGGGCTGGGAATCCCAGGGCACTTAGCCACCGCCCCTCTGGGAATCTCGCAGGCATGGGGGTAGGACCGGGGCAGGTGGGAGACTATTCCAAGGGCTGGGCCGTGCTTTTTTTTTCTTGGCTTTTTAGTGTCATGGCACCACTTGAAGGAAGACAATTCTGGTTGACAAACTCATGTAAGACATACATGATCTTATGTCTTGTTGATAATGCTAAAACTAATAGTAACTGTGAGCACAAGCTGTGCCTGATACTTTACCCAAAAAAAATTCTCTTATTTAATCTTTACCAGCCTTATGCCCATTTTAGAGACAAACTGGGGGGACAGGCTAAGAGACATGAAGAAACCTGCCCCAAACCAAAAACTAGGAAGGGATGCTACCAGGATTCCAAAACCCTCTGGCTGCAGAGCTCCTGGCTGGGTACTTACTCCCCTCACTCCCTAGCGCATGGTCTGAATAAGGCTTTTACAAGAAAAGGTTAACCCTTCCCCAAGCCTTGACAATGTGGTCTTTGCATTTAGCCCCAAGGTATCTGCCGTGGGAGAGCCACCCCTGTCTTCTCCTTATGACTTTCCTCTTCCAAGCACCCAGAAAATCCACCCTCCACATTTGATGTTTGTGCTTGGCTCCCTCCACCGTGGCAACATCAATAGACCAGCCAAATGTTCAGGCTTACGTCAACCGTATACGGTACCTAGGGACAGGACAAAGTTATTACTGGATGGTTCTGTTAAGAGAAAAGGAAATGCAAGAATAAGGAGCAACTGAAAGGAAGAACCATTACCTGGGAAAATACTGGTTTCAGGTCCTGGAGGGCTAAGTGAAGAATCCCAAGGAGCACCGCTCATCCAACTGAAAGCGCCAGAACAAGGAACTAGAGACGGCTTGCAGCCAGGCCCTCGGACTCCCGCCACGCAGGCGCAGAGCAGCTGCCCAGCTCCATTCCTAGCATCAGCCGCAAATCACCCAAGCTTCATGCAGGCACCTGAAAAAGAAAGGTGATGCATTCAGCCTCCTCCAACAGGACAAGACAGGACAAGATCTCTGTTGACAGATTTGATTCTGAGACACAATGAACTGTCTGTTGCTGGTCTGGCCATGCTGATTGCTAATAGGATAGAGAGACTGACGGCATCCCACAGTTTAAGAGAGAAGCATCCCAGATTCAGGACACTTTTTTGAGCCTAAGGAAATGGCTTGAGGATTGATTAGCATGGCTACTGTATCATGTGGTTGAAGGGGAAGGAATCAAGCAGTCCCCTGCAAGGTAACTATCTCAGGGAATCCAATTACAGATTCTTCAGGCAAGGGGAGAATTACCTCTTCAAACTGGAGAATAAGAAGCTGTTACTGGCAAAGGAGGACTGGAGGAATTTAATGGTTCAAGATGCCAGATTCATCAGGATCTACCCAAATACATTCCCATCCCAAGTCCTAGAGGCCCCATTAGTGCCTGAACTTTATATTAGAGATCCTAACAGGTACATGATTCAAAAGGATGACACATTGATTTGGTTTGTAGAAATCTCAAACATAAGGTTGTATGAGATAAGCATTTCTATTATGGCAGTCATAGGTTTCTGGACCCTTTCTTAGACCACAATCTTTTAACGTAAAACACAAAACTCATCGTTTTCTTTCCCTAAGTTTTTTAGAGCACCTAGAAGCAGTCACAACTCCATACTACTCCTAACTTCCACTAATATATGTCTCTGGCATCAAACACTTGGTCACCTAAAGTCTTGCTTTTCATTACAGATATCTAAAGGTGACAATTTAACTAACAGCTTGGCTTCTGTATGCCATAAACAATTACTTACAACATACAACTAATATTCTTCACCACTTACAACAGGGTAAGCAATGGCTTTAAATATATTCCAATTAGAGATCCTGTAGTAGATGACCCAGGTCAATTTATGGAAACCAAGGTTGTGTTTCCCTGCACTCACTTCCAGTGCCATTATCTCTATTATTCAGAGCTCCATCAAGAGAGAACCACTATGAGTGATTAGAATAAGGGATTGGATAATATCTTACAAAATTGTGGGATCTGGTGAGGAAATCCTCTCCAGATCCCTCTTGGTTTTATTGTTTTCTTTTATTATTTTTTTACACTCAAGAAAGCATGGCAATACATGGAAAGATCATGTGGTTGGAGTCAAACAGACATATATGACACCTAGTTCTGACATTTATTGGCTATGAAATCTTGACAGTGACTCAAATTCTCTGAGCCCCAGCTTTCTTTTAACCTCTTTACAATGGCAATGAGCCTTTCAATCAATAGCATGTTATTGTTTTATTGAGAATACATTCTTCCTTTCTCAGTGCATGTAAAATAATGAGAGCCCAGACTGACATCTGAAATGATGACAAGTGCAGATACCATTTGATTATCAAAACCAAGGGTGACTCTCAAGGCACAAGTGGAAAACCCCAGCCCCTCCTAGAGAATTCAAGTGTTCTCCTTTATAAGTTCCACTCCCTTCTCCATTGCCTGGACAAACTCTTCATCCCACATCCCCTATTATTCAGGTTGGTGGATGGAAAACACATGAGTTTCGAAGCTGACTTATTAAACTTTGGATCTTGAGGCTATGTGACATTCTGAACTTCAGGAGACTGCTCCTTAACTCTGAATGATAATACTTGCCCCAAAAGGTTGCTTGAGACAAAGCATGTAGTCTTTATGAGCAGTGAATAATTTCCTTCTGCCCTTCTTTTCCTCACTTCCACATTTCATTCCACAGATTATTCATATTAGAAGAAAGGCTTAACTTCTAGATGAGGAGTTGGCAAATTATAGCCAGCAGCCCAAATCAGCCCACCTCCAGTTTTTGAAAATAGTTTTGTTGAATACAATCACACCCAATTGCTTATATCTCGATTGAATTGCATTTGTGCTAGGACAGCAGAGTTGAATAGTTGCCATAGAGATTATATGACTCCGAAAACTGAACATAATTACTACCTGGGTATTTACAGAAATAGCTGGCTGATCCCTGTTGTAGATTCCTACGTTCCCTAAACGTCACCCCCTCTGTTGAGTTCCTATCTCACCTCTTGAGAGCTGCATTAGCTGAGAAGGGTGCATGTCTCCTCCTAGCAGCCGGGACTCACGGGCTCTGACCACAGCTCCTGCCAGCAGAACAGAGAGGAAGGTTGTGAAATTTTCTGCTGAGGAAGACAGCCAGGCCAGAGTGAGAGACAAAACTGGGCCTAGGGTTTTCTGAGGTTTCCAGTCTTCCCCCTCCCTCGGACAGCTGGGGTTATAAAAGCAAGGGCGAGACCAGGGGGTGACAGAAGCAGCTGGCCGTGGGCAGCACCACTGGGAAAATGCAGGCCCTGCTGCTTTTGCTGGTCCTTCTCTTGCCTCATGAAGCTGGAGCTGGTGAGTCTAAGGTGTGACTTCCCGGCCTCTTGGTACTCATGCCCATTCCTAACTGACTGACCTGAATAGAAGACAACCCAGACATGAAGCTGCGAGGCCCCCCCTGCGGGTGTTCTAGGTGGAAATCTCCCCCCGAGGAGAGTCAGACTCTTTCCCTCCAGGTAATGACAGTTTCCCAGGGAAAGGAAGTTTTGGTTGGAGAAAGAATCAGAAAATTGGCTTTGGAAGTTCCTCTTAACCTGCTTTCCCCAAAACGGCCACCATCATGACTCAGGGCCTTCTCTGTGCCTGCTCGCATGTGGGTGAGGCGCGATGGGCATGAAAAATGGTCGATGACAGCTCAGAGCCAAGACTGATCACTGTGTTCTGAAGTGAAATGCGAGCTGACAGGGTGGATGGAGTCGGGAAAGCCACCAGCCAGGACATGGGGAGGGGCTGAGCTGCGTCAGAGGGGAGGGCGAGGCTCCGCAGTGCCCTTAGCTCCTGCTTCCCTTTCCTGACCCAACGCTCTGCCTGAGGCACTGGGCACCTGGGTTTGGGGACCTGGGTTCTCTGTTGCAGCGGAAATTATCAGTGGTACAGAGTGCAAGCCACACTCCTGACCCTAAACGGCCCATCTGGAAATCCTTACCGACCAGGGTTAGTTTGTCACCTGCGGTGGGTTTCTCATAAGTCAACAATTTGTCATGACAGCTGCTCATTGTAAAGGAAAGTAAGAAAACTCTGACTTGTTCCCTTTTAACTACAGGAGCTATAGGAAACACAGCTAATACAACCTCAAGTGGCCCAAGGATAAATCTTGTGCCCTGCTCATCTCAAGATGCTCAGCAATGCACACTGGGAGGGGCCGGGCCATTCGCATTTGCCATTCCCATCTCCAGAGGCCAAGGTTTTCTCAGGACAGATTAGGTCAAGGCAGGCCAACCCTGCCCCTCTGGCCCTGGCCCTTTCAAAGAAGCTGGGGCTCCTGGGGGGAACTTCTGTCCTGAGTAAGACCTGAGCCCCTCAGGTAGCCCTTCCCTGGGGAAGAGGCAGGCCTGGTGTCCCTTTGCTCAGAATGCACCCTTCAAAGCAGACCCGTACCTTTTTCCACCTCTCTTTGCCCTCTCTACAGGAAAATTACTGTCACTCTGGGAGCTCATGACATGAAAAATCAGGAACCCACATGGCAGAGGCTGCAAGTCTCAGAACAAATCGTTCACCCCAGTTACAGCGCTCTCACCAAACTTAGTGACATCATGTCACTGAAGATGCCACATGTATCCGTCTTCCAGTCCCCAGCCCCACCTTTGTGACTGCTCCTCCTGACCAGGGTCTTCTTATTCTCTCTGCCAACCGAGTTTTTCAGGACTGCCTCCCCCACTCTACATCAGCACCTCTCCTTGGGGACAAACTCTGCCCCTGCCCAGGGACACTCTACCACCTTAGCCCCACTCTCCCTGGGACTGACAACCCGTCTACTGCCCTCCCTCACAGCAAAAGCAACAGCTGAGCTGACCCATGCCATGGGCACGACACCCCTGCCTTCCCAGTCTGCCGTTGTTCCCCCTGGGAGAATCTGCCACGCGGCTGGCTGGGGGAAAATAGGAGTCACAGAGCCAGAGTCAGACACTCAGAGGGAGGTGAACCTGAGAGACGTAGGCACCCAAGCCTGCAACCAATATATGTTTTACAATCATAACTTGCAAATCTGGGTGGGTGATCCCGGGAAGACAGGATCAGCATTCAAGGTGACGACATCCCTACCATCTGGGTTCCATCCTCCCATACATCCTGCCTCTAAACCTCCCCTCGAGTCTGCCATACAGGGCTCCATACAGGGCTCCAGGAGAGAAAGGGGGATGATGGAGGGGACAATACCTAGACTTGTGTTTCTGTGCCAGAGACAGAAAGATGTTAAACCCCTACCTTATGGCTTCATGAGGAGCCAGTGCTCCTAGCCTGCCTCTGGAGTTTTGGGGTGAGCTGGGGTAATGATAGAACCAGGATGAGGTAAGAGTGGAGAGAGAAGGTCCAGTACTGCTCATGACCTGCTTTCTCTAACCCTCAGTGGTATTCTGGACACCCCCTTCTGTGCACTGGGGTGGCCCAAGGAATTGTGTTTTATGGAGATAAAAATGGAAAGCCTCCTGCTGTCTTCACTTGAATCCTCCCATACGTGCCCTGGATTAATGAAGTGTTGCATGGCAAGTAACGCAGAAGCCTGCCCAGCCAGAGAAAGAATCCCAAAGCCAGAGCTGCCCTGAGTAGCCCCTGTGTTCCATGGAAGACTGTGCCAGCCTAGCGCAAGGAGGCCCTCAGAGGCACACGAACCCCTGCTGACTGCATCCCCAGCCAAGCTCAACAAAGAGGCAGCACTAGCGTGTGTGTGAGCTCCTCTCTCTCCCCTGGAGCTGGTGTGCTCTGCCGCAGTCCGGATCCTCCTCCCTCGGGGAATGAAGAATTGCACTAGGCTCCTGTCTTGCCACATTAATAATCTTGCTTAACAACTTCTTGAACATTTTGTGGTGTTATAGGTTATATGGGGAATATTGTGATCTGCACAATAGGATTTAATACCCAGAGTAATACTGGCACAGACCGGCATTCCTCTGCTGCCATCTCTCTTCCCCCTCTCCCCTCCTTTCTCTTCTCTTCTTCCCTCAAGTCCTGAGCCTCAGCCACTGTAATTCAGGCATAGATGTGCCTCGGCAACTCCCCGTGACTGATTTCAGGATAACCCCAGGCCTGGGCAGTCAAGACCTTGCATCCTTACACCCACTTCCGCCCCATCACCCTCATCCCCCTGAACACTGTGTCTGCAGCCAGAGAGGCACATACCAAACAAGGAAGAAGATTCCCGGTGTGAGAGCCAGGATGGGGGAGGATGGCCCGGGAAGTCCTCAGCCTGGGTCTGCCCACTGCAGCCACTAGAACAGAGCTGCAGACACAGGGCCCCCAGCACAGGAGGGGCTCCCCAGGAACATCTGCGTGAGCCTGGTCCCTGAGTTACACCAGGGCCTCCCAAATTCAAACTTCTTCTTTTACTGATGATACAGAATCTCCAGGCCTCCCAGAATAGGAATACCTGAGTTAGGCCAAAATTTCCCCCTCAAAAGTGACCTGCAATGCTCTGAATCCCATGCCCACCAGCATCTGAGCTGGAAGAATGCACTCACAGCCATGCCCACCACACACAGGGGAACAGGGCAGGAACACCAGCTGACTCTCTCCAGCTGCAATCACAGGGCCCACCCAGGTAAAACCATGGACCCTAAGGGCCGATGGAGACAGGCTGACCCCATGCAAAATTACCTGATCCTGCTGGGCCAGCCCAGGGACCCAGCACCTCCACCTCCCCACAGCCTACCAGCCCACAAATCTGGGTTTCCAGCTTTGCCACTGGTCAATACAGATGGAAAATAAAGAAAGCAAAATATGTAAGAATAATTATAAACTCTAACTCTAGGCAAAAAGCAAGTGTATGTACAAAAAAGAAGAAAAACTACCTGGAAGGGTCTCAAAAATTTTAAGTTATGCTGAATCCTAATAAGGACTTTTTTTTCTTTTTGCCCTTACTATAGTTGTATATTTGTATAATTAAATAAGAGTTTTAAATATGAACTAAGAGGAGCATTGACATTGTGTTGAGGCTTGCTTAGGAGAGCAAAGCAGGCACTGAGAGGCCACTAAGGCCCCACCCGCTCTTGGGCTCCAGACACTAAGGACGGCACATCCCCAGGGTGACCCATCTTCCCGGAAAGCAGGGCAACTGCAGCCTACCTCCTAGCCTGGCCCCCAAGAGGCAGGTGAGCCCCTGGAGCCCACAGGGAGCTGGGCTGAGCCCATAGGCTAAACTGGACCCCAAGGAGTTAACCGGCACTGACTCCAGCATGGTCCCCATTGTAGACCTAACAAATATCACATGGACCCCAGCTGCGGAAGGGACTTTAAGGTGACTTTAAGCCCATCATCATGGCTACAGTGTCAGTCTGTGAGGTGGATGATGGGACCCAAGGAGTGGGCTGTCTGCCCAACACAGAGAGCAGTAAGAGGATCCACAGGACCACTGGGTCAATAGGAGAAACTGTCCAGAGAAGAGCGCTTTGTCCAGACTCATGAGAAGATGGCCTCTGGGCAGCTGAGGACAAGGAAATCCTGAAGCTCCGGCTCCTCCTGGTGTCAGCATTGTGGGGCCCAGGTGACAAAGCCCAACAAGAAAATATCTGCTCCTCCCACTTTCCCCTGGGGGCCTGGGGATTGTGTCTCTTGAACTCACAGTTCCCTGGCACTCTTCACCCCCACATGGTCACACACTGTGTACCCGGCTGGTTGTGTACACACTGAAGGAGTTCTGTGGGAGATAATTAATTGAGATAAGGTGACCTGGAGTCAGTGGGCCCTTGATCCAATATGGCCAGTGTCCTTATAAGAACAGGAAAGACACACACCCAGGGAGAAGGCCCTGTGGAGATACAGGCACAGACTGAGTGATGCATCTACAGGCCCAGGACCTCCAAAGATGGCCAGCTGTCCCTAAAAGCCAGGGGAGACGCACAGGACAGTGTTCCTCAGAGCCTCACAAGGACCCGGCCCAGCCAATACCTGGATTGTGGACTTCTAGCCTCCAGAACTGCGAGTGGATCACTTTCTGTTGTTTTAGGCACTTTGCTTGCAGCACCATGTCACAATGACTGTAGAAAAAACTAACATATGACATAAGGCAGAGTTTTAGGATTTTATGGCTTTCTCAAAAATCATTTTTTTAATAATTGTTTTATATTAAGAGGAGGCTATAAAGCCATAAGAAGCTTTGTGATTTAAGCTAATCAAGGACAGGATCTGTGATAAGTGCAGTAAACAGATCATTAAAACCACATTTATAGAGTATAGCTCCAGAAATTTTGTTTTAACTATAGTCAGGCCTATAAAATAAGCCCAGGACTTCCCTCTGGCCTTGTCCTCATAACCCACTGCTCGCTGCTCCTGAGCCCATCCCAGGGACTGCTCCATCCCTAAGGCCTTTCCCTGTAAGAAACTGCCACTCTGTGGGAACCCTGCCACACAGGGAGGCAAGGGAAGCAACAGGCTGCAAGGAAGCCCCTGCAGGAGCCTGAGAGCAACCATCTCCTCAGTGGTTGCCCCACATGCCTTTCCTGCTGCATACTGGTCCTGGCCCTGACTGGGACATTCAGGGCAGTTGTGGTTCATAGCTGCCCTCGCCGTGACCTCTGGAGAGTACAAAGGAAGTAGCACTCAAGATCACTGCCATAAGGGACACTTGTATTCCTCCACACCAAAGTCAGTGAGAGCCACACAGACTTGCAGATGGAGGGAAAGTTCAGTCCAGAGGAAATACATTTTTAAAAAGCTGGAGATGGGTGAAGTTGATAACTGTGCTGTGGAGTCATAATTCACCCAGAGGACCCAAAGGGAAGGTCAGGAGAGCCGCACCTCTGCCATTATAGGGCCACAGTCTCAATGAGTTGGCACCATATCCATGAAGGAGGCCATTTAACTCAAGGCCGTGCAAAATCCCAGGGAAAGAACTTTTACTGAGGGCTTACTTCTGCTGTTGCCCTACACTGTCTCATTTAACTCTCAGGACACCATGTGCAAAACAAAACCAAAAGATAACCTCAACCTGAGTCTCAGACCTTATACAAAAAGTAACTCAAACTGGATCATAGATCTAAAAGCAAAACTATGAAACTTTTAGAAAGAAAATACGAGAAAATCTTCAGAACCTCTAGTCAGGCAAAGAATTCACAGACATGACATGAGAAGCACTATCCATAAAAAAAGTATTGATATATGGGACTCCATCAAAATCAAAAAACTGTTGTACAATGAAAGACAACTGTTAGGAGAAAGGACAAGCAGCAGGCCAAAAGAAAGTATTTGCGAATCACAAAGCTGACAAATGGCTTATATCTACATATATAAAGTACCCACAGAAATCAACAAAAGGAAAACAAAAACCCAATAAAAATATGGGCATAAAGACTTGACCAAAGAAGATTTGTGGGCAGCAAATAAACACACGAAGAGATGTCCAACTTCATTAACCATTGGGAAATGTAAATTAAAAACACAATGAAATAACGCTACACAAGTATTAGAAGGGCTAAAATAAATAATACTGAAAACATCAAGGATCTGCATGGACACGAACCAGTAAGACCACTTGTACATTGCTGGAGAATGCAAAATGGTACAGCCATCATAGAAAATAGTTTGGTCATTTCTTATAAAATTAAATGAACACAATATATATAACTTTGAATCCTATTTCTATATGTTTACCTAACCGAAATGAAAACTTAAGGCCACATAAAAACCTGTATGCAATGTTTGGAGCAGCTTAATCATAATTACAAAAAACTGGAAACAAGTCAAATATCCTTCAACAGAAGCACTATGAAAACTCCCTAAAATGACAGGCAGAGGGTTGGCCCTTTCATGAGGCTGTTAATAGTATACACCACCTGCCTCATTAGCCCCAAGTAACTTCCTCTTCACACTACCCCAATAGCCTTGCCAAAATCGTACCTGCTTCTGGGCCATACTGGTCATTCAAGAAACAACGGATTATATTCCTTGAAACCAAGAATATACAATGTGAGGGAAAAAACTACACGAATGAGACACCCTTATAAGGGTCTCAACATATTTAGCAATCCCAGCCAAAGGAGACTATCAGGCCATTCTAACCTTATCTAGAACACAAGTCACTTCCAGTCTAGATTTGTACCCTGATAGCTCGGCCCACAGAAAGCAAACTGGAGACTGTGAAGGGCAGGGAGGGGCCAGCAAGCACTGACTCTACTGTTGGCAATAAGCACAGGTTAAACAAGCATGTGAATCCCTAGCATGGAAATAACAGTTGTTGCCTCACCAGTCTCTCCTGCAACCCACCCGGAAGAGGTAAGACCATTATGCCTGCAATGTTCATTCTGATGTGCAGAAGGCGATGCCCCAAAAAGTAGGCCTCCCTGACTGATGCTGAGAGCGACTAGGGGTGTGGGGAAAATACAGAGTCTCTGGGAGGAGCTGTTCAGGTCAAGGGCTTCCCAGACTCGTGAGAAGGGGCGCCCTAGGGCTTTCCCTCCTCAGACACTAGCCTATTGCAAGGAGTGGTAAATGGAAAAGAGACATATCAGAAAATAATTCCACAAAAGCACCGCTTTCTTTATCCATTCATTTATTGAGGAACACTTTGGTTGCCTCCACATCTTGGCAATTGTAAATAATGAGGCAATAAACACAGGGGTGCATAATCAGGGATTTTGTTTTCTTCAGGTAAATTCCTGGAAGCAGAATTACTGGGTCATAAGGTATTTCTATTTTCAGTTTTTGGAGGAATGTCCATACTGCTTTCCCCAGTGGTTATACCAATTGACATTCCCAAAGAGTGCAGGAGGGCTCCCTATTCTCCACATCCTTGCCAACACTTGCCATTTCTCGTCTTTTGTATAGTTACCATTCTGACTAGTATGAGGCGATACCTCATTGTGGTTTTGATTTGCATTTCCCTGATGATTAGCAAGATTTGAGGGGTTCTTACTAAAGAGCCTGGGACAGAAATGAGGACACACAGCCATGAGAAATCTTCTTCCCGATTCAAAACTGAAGGTCATCTCCTGGGACCTTCTTGTTCAGCATACACCTAAAGGTTGTGCACTGAAACAAACTGTGCAGAGGGCAGCAGTTAAGGGAAAAAAAAAAACAGTGTATTAGAGGAGTTGAAGCACAAGTAGAGTAAAATAAATCAGTTTATATCCTTGCAAATCACCTTACAGATATTAAGCTAGTAGCAGTTAGATTTAGACTTTAAATTTAGAAAAAAAACATGGTCACTTGGGAACATCAGCTGTGGAAGGAAGTAGAGCTTACTGTGAGGGCAGGCGCCGCTGCGTCAGGAAAATGCAGCCAGTGAAGGATGTGCTCTTCTTGCTCTGCTGTCTCAATCTGATGCCAGATGGCAGAACCCCACGCCATCAGTTGTACCTTACCTATGGCATTTCTTATAAGAAACTTCAAAATTTATGAAAGTTTATAGGTTTCATAGCCCTACATGGCAGCTTGAGGGCTAAAGTCACCTTTAGACACATGTGCCAGCAATACAGACACAGCAGTTACTCAGAGAGCAAGATTAAGAAACAATCTAGCAGCCTAAAGTTGAAGGAATAACACAGGATGCTGTGCAAAGCAGAGCACACCTGACGTCTGTAAATCTGATTAATCTGTAGTATGTTCAGGGGAATTTAGAGGAAAAAATACATACAGTCTCAAAGATCCATCACTTCCTCATCAAATGGTCATATGGCAGCACAAAGCAAAACACAATTAAGGAATAAAACCAACACTTATTAAGACCAACCTGTAGCATTTTACATTTAGCACCATATATTTAATTCTCCAAAAGCTCTGTTGCATGTCATTCTTATTTCACCAACACAGCAACTACAGCTGAGACCTTAAGGAACTTTCCCACAGTCAGACAGACAGTTATGTGGCGGAAGGAAGATTCAAGAGCGCCCATCTCGTTGCAAAGCCAGGCACATGCCCTGAACATCAAAGTGAATAACGGCACAGATAATAGATGTTTCAGCAACCCAGGAGGAATGATCCCTCTGCATTATAGTGGCAAAGGAATTGCCACCATCATTAAATGCCAGAGCTTGACATCAAGTCCAACCCTTTCCTTCCCACTGCTTGTGAATTTTAAACAAGACTCCATCCAATCTCTACTTGAATATCTCCAGCAATAGGGAAATCCCTAACTTCCCCTCATGACACATTCATGTTGTAACAACTGATTATTTGTAAACTCTTCCTTGTACAGAGTTTACATCTGTTTGCTAAGGTGCTATAAAATCAGATATGAAAGCTACCTAGCCAGAAACAACATCCAAACTTCACGGGGGTCTCATCAGCAAGAGCCTCACAGTTCATTGGCTTGGCCCAGATCCCAGGGGCAGCACCAGACACCCCGAACATAAAAGCCACATCCCTCTCCCACTCACCCTCACAATGAAAATTAATTCCACACGATGCCTGCTCCCTCATGTTACACTCTTCTAAATCAAATTTTACACCCATTCATCTGATTGGCAGAGTCTCAGTCACATGATTGGGCCTAGATGCAGAAGAATGTGGGAAAGGAAGTTTGTGGACTCTACCTAGGAAGGCAAGAATCATAATTGGGAATTTCTCTAAAAAAGAAAGGTGTTCAAAAGACACCAAGAATCCACCACATATGTGACAAATGTCCACAGTGGTCCATCGCTTGGCTGCCCTACACAAATGTGCATCCATTTCCATACTTAACCTTCTTAAAAACCTTCCATTGAACCTTACTAAAAACCTTACTATCTTACTATCCAAGAGAAATGACACTCCACCCTGTTACCCCACTCTTTCCTGGACTCCCTGCTTCTCCAAGACTGTGGAAAACAATAGATATGTGCTTGAAACCCAGTAATGATAGTTATGAGTTGTGTTATCTGGGTCATGCTAATGTGTCTGAGTCTGTATTTGTAAAGTGACAGTAATGGTATTTCCCAAGGTTGCTGTAGGGGGAAAAAAGTAGAACCTCAGATACTCACATCTGTAGATATTCTACTTTAGCAAAACAAGCTTGATTCATGATGTGAGAGTAGGAATCCCACCCCCCAGAGCAAACCATCCTTCTACATTTACATCCCCATTGGCAGGACCCTACTTCTCTATTTCTCTCTGGTGGTTGAGCAGAAAGGGCCCTTAATTTGGAATCAGGAAAATCTATTTCTGAACTATAGTCCTTGATAACCAATCTGTAAGACTGAGAAAATAATAACTACTCACAGGATTATTATGAAAACATAATATATCTAAGAGCTGTGACAATAAATGACATACATAGGCTCTTGAAAAATGCTAATACCAATCCTGTTTGCCCTTTAGATAATGTTTGTAAAGTCCTATCATAGTGTATATTCCCTTCCCTGGTCTACTCTCCTTGGATCCTTCTTCTGCCTATTCAGAGGAAAAGAGAAATCCAGATTAATCTTTTTCAAATTGCAGGTGATCATCCCTTATGTGAGATGCTGCTCACATTTTATTATGGAATGGAATAGAATGGAAACTAACAGAGAGCACTGCACATGATAAGGATAAATAAACTTTTGATTCATTTGCATGCATGTATGTTTGCACTCATGTACTTACACATACATGTGCATGTGCATTGGGTCTTTTTGCAAAACACATTTCCTACTCATAACCAGAAAAGTACACATGTTTCTGAGTGCTCAGGGAAAGGACTCTCCCCCATCCATGTTTCTGATAGGCCTTTAATGAACTGCCCTAACTGGGAATGAGCCCTCCAGCCCCTACCCCAGAGAAGGCACTGTGGCTGAGAGCTCATCCCAGAAGCCAGCACTTGGAAATCAGACCTCAACTTCACCTCTAGCAAAACAGAGGGCAACTCTCAGGGAACTTCTGATCAGAAAGACAGCCAGCTTAGAATGAGAGAAGGAAACCTGACCACATAGTTCCTGTGCTCCCAGCCCAGCCCAGCCCTCACTTGCTGAGAGTTATAAAACCCGAGACCAGAAAACAGAAGGAGCATCTGCCCTGAGCAGCCCCTCTGAGAAGATGCATCATCTTCCCCTCCCCCTGCTCTTCTTTTTCCTATGCTTTGGAGCTGAAGCTGGTAAGTCTTGGGGTCCTTCCCTGTGGAAGCTGCAGGATCAGTTCCTAAAGCAAAGTTTAGTCTGAAGATAACTGACTTTTAAGCATCAGAATCTCTATCCAAGACCGCAGAGTGAAGTTTTCACCTGGGATGTGCCCACCCAATGTCTGCAGCCCATGGTAGTTTCCAGGAACAAGAACCCCACATTGACTGGGGGGAAGCCCAGGGCAGGTGGGAGGAAGAGGGGGATTTCCGCTTAATATAATATGTGATGCTTGTAGAAAGTCCTGTGTTCTCTTCCTCTTCAGAGCTTCAGGGATATGCGTCAGCTTGTAATTTGGCCATTCTGTGACCCTGCTCATGGGCTATGGAGAAGGTCGAGACAGAAACCTGGTGAGTTTATCCTGCTCGGTGACTGAGGAGTGTTCAGCATGGGCAGAATGGGAATGGGGGGAATCCAACGTGAAAAACATGCACAGCATCCACGAGCAGGCTGTGCCTCATGGAGGGAATGAGGATTTATGTGGGAGGTTGTGGCTGGGGAAAGCAGATACCACAGCGTCCTGAGGACAAAAAGCAGAATATAGGGTGAGGATAAGATTCAAAAGAAACCTCTCCCAACTTCAACCCAGCCTGAACATCCTCTGTGGTCAGGCCCTCGGGTTCTCTGTTCCAGGAGAGATCATCGGAGGCACAGAATGCAAGCCACACTCCCGCCCTTACATGGCCTACCTGACAATTGTCACTCCCCAGAATGACCTGGCATATTGCTATGGTTTCCTGATAAGAAGGGACTTTGTGCTGACAGCTGCTCACTGTGCTGGAAGGTAATACAACAGGACCCTGTTATTTCCAAAAAGGAGATTAAAAAGCCACGTAGTAACTGGGGACACACCCTTGGGGGACCTGTGGACAGGCCCCTGGGCCTGGGTCACTTTAGGAACAGGCAGAACTTGGGTTTAAAGAAATAATTGAATAAATGCCTTGATCCTCAGGCCCTGTAAGCTCAGTCCCTGCAAAGAAAAAGGAGTCTCCATTCAACCCACCCAAGTCCCTCTTAAAGGTCACTACTGCCCCTCTCCCCAGTTCCAACACAGAAGATATGTGACTTACTTTCCAGGACCCCACCAAACTCTCCTGGCCACTTCCTCTCTGCCCTTTGCAAGAGCACCAGCCTTTGGTTCCCAGGGACCTGAATCTGTCCCTTCCACAGCAGGTAGAGAACAAGGTCTACCTGAGACCCCACCACCTTTCCATTTCCTCTGCTATCTCTTGCTCCAGAGAGCTGGCCCTCCCACAGGGCTCCCCGATTCAGGAAGTGCTAACCTGTCCCCTGGCGGTTCCATGGCCTGCCCAGTCCATAGCAATTCCTGAGGGTCCTAGAAGTTGTCTCTGTTCCCCTACAAAGATCTCCCTGAATAAAACCTGACCTCAAATGCCACAGGGGGTCCAGGAAAAGGGCAGTGGGTAGGGGCCAGTGACCTGGGAGAGACTCCAGTCCCCTTTTGTCAGAACGGGCACATCGCAGGAGAAGCCCCAGACTGTCGTTGCTCCTCTTTGTCCTTCCTTCTCCCTCACAACAGGTCTGTAATGGTCATGCTTGGGGTCCATGACATAAAAGAGAAAGAAGGCACATGGCAGAAGCTTGAGGTTGTGGAACAAGTCCCACATCCAAAATATGATGCCTTTATTATTCAGCATGACATCATGTTACTCAAGGTGCCAGCATCTTCCTTCCCCTGCTCCAGCACTGCTGCCTCAGGCCTCTCCTGCACACCCCCGTCACCCTGGAATTTCCCTGGCCTGCCTCCGGACCACATCCCCCACAACTCAGCCCACTGCATGTGGCTCTAATAGGAATACACCGCTCTCTGATGGCCTCTGACTGCCGGAGGCCCCGTGTCTAACACTGACAGCCCCTCTTGCCCTTCACAGTTGAAGGAGAAAGCCAATCTGACCCTGGCCGTGGGGACGCTCCCCCTTGCACCTCAGTTCGACTTCATCCAGCCTGGAAGAGTGTGCCGGGCAGCTGGCTGGGGAAGAACAGAGGTGAACGGGTCAGGCTCCACCATCCTGCAAGAGGTGAAACTGACTCTCATGGATCCCCAGGCCTGCAGACACTACAGGGCTTTTGACCACGACCTCTAGCTGTGTGTTGGCAATCCCAGGAAGACAAACTCTGTGTTTAAGGTGATCCTCAGAAAGGGGTTATTTTCCACAAATCACTGTTCAGGGTCCAGGTGTCTCCTGGAAGGACACAGGATCAGAAGATTGTCAGCCAGTGACAGGGTCTGAGATCTCGGACTAAGGAGACTGAAATTGCCCCTCTTCCATCTACCCTCCGAGGGCTCCGTGCAGTCCCTGACATCCCTCCCAGGCTGTTGCGCAGGGCACAGGGGAGACAAAGGAAGGGAAGAGAGGCATCAGTTCAAGACATACAAGCCCATGAGAAGCCAGGGTGCCTGAGTCTGACCCAAGGTCTGACTATGTCTCAGAGTTGGGGTGCTCAGGCAGGAACAGATGGCTTCACCAGCTCACCTTCTGCTCTCTCTCTTTCTGTCCCACAGGGAGATTCAGGGGGCCCTCTTCTGTGTGCTGGAGTAGCTCAGGGCATTGTCTCCTATACCCGGAGGGATGCAAAGCCCCCTGATGTCTTCACCCGGATCTCCCATTACCGGCCCTGGATCAATAAAGTCCTGAAGGAGAATTAACCCTGGAGCCTGGGCCAGCCTGAGGGGAAATCTGGAACTGGACCTGAATGGGTTCTCTGTGCCACGCACTGTGGATCCACCTCTGGTGCCTGCTGAAGTCCTGCCACATCCCTTAACCTTCAGAAACTCCTCCAGGTCACAGAATTCTCAAAAAACCTCAATAAAGGCCCAGCTTCCCTGCTTGAGTGTGTGTCCTCTCTCAGATGCTCTCTTCTCCTAACACATAGCAACCTAATTATCAGGGCAGGCAGCCTGTCAGCTTTGGAAGGGCTGGGTCTATGGGTGTGTGGGAGAGAGACAGAGACAGAGACAGAGAGGAAATAATTAAGAAAATTTAGAAACAGAAAGAAGAGAAAGGGATTTCCTGGAGAGGCAGAATCCATATTTTCAACTTACACAGAAAATTAGATCTCCCTTGTTTTAATCATCAACCCTATACCAATTCTGGTTTATCTTAATTATTATGCAGCATTACAAACAAGATTCAGGATGTTTGGAGCATCCCCGACTCCTCCCCACTAGTTGCCATTAGCAACACCCACCATCCACCACCACAAAATGTCTGCAGGTACTGCTAAACGCCCCGGGAGGTGGAGATAGGAACCCCCTCCACTGAGAACCACTGCCTTAGATACATGATACGGAGAAGGCCGTTGGTGCCACATAGGGCCCTCCTCACAGTCCACCTAGATAGGAAAACATCCTCCACCCATGCAGCTTTAATCTGAGATGACCTGAGATGCAGAGCAGATTGCCTCTCACTCACTGCTGCAAATAGATACAGGGGCAGATGGGACGAGGGATGGCATTGCTGATTTCTGCACAAGAACCACCCGGCCACCAAGACTGCACCCAAACCAGCAGGAAGTCAAAAGCTGAGAGTCTACCCAGAACAGACTCTTGCTAGTTGAGGGACTGGCTGGAGGAGAGAAAGCAGAGCAGGACAGGGACAGACACCGCAGAGGCCTGCAGCTGACAGTGGCCCTCGCTTCTGAGGCTATAGCGAATCTCTTCCAACAAGCGAACTCTTTCAAGCAATTGTCTTTAAGAAATAATCAGAGATACACACAAAGACTCTTGAATAAACATTTTTATCTCAGCATTGTTAAAATAGAAAAACTAGAATCCTGGCCACAGAACAGTTTAAATGGTAAATTTGTATGATTGAATATTTTGAATTCATTAAAAATTTGTTTTCAAAAACTTTAATCGTGTGGGATAATCCTTTGGTGAAAGCATTTTCTTGCTGGAAAGGAGACGCAGAATGTTTAAAGCCTTCCTGGCCCCTCCCCACTGGAAGCCAGGAGCAGCCTCCGCCCTTCCCCACCAATGTTATTTCATAGCTCTTTCTCCCTCCACATTTTTTCTATCAGTGACCTTGACCTCTCTCTATCTGTAAGCTTCCAAGAACCACAATAGCATGACTTTTAGCTCTGCTCCCTCCATCTAACCCCAGCGAAGCTGCAGTAACTGAAGGAGCAGCTCCTCGGGTGAGCGCCATCTCACTTTCTTGTGCTCCTTTTCTAATTCTTCCTCCCCCTCTCCCCACCCCCATCTCTCCCACCATCCCCACACCACCCAGGCCAGGCCAAGTCACAGATAAGCCAGTATCAGTCCACTGTAGTGACCCCAGGAGTGCTGCCCAGTCCCGGGGTTTCAGGCAGCCTCCACCCCTTACGCCCATTTACCCCATCACCTACACCCAAATTGCATTTGTGACTAAAAATCAGAGAACTATCCTGAGTCAGTTCATAGGATGCTTGGGACATCTTAGGACTTCCTAAGGTCTTGGGATGAAGTGAGAAGCATACATGGGTTTGCAGCTCTCTGGAGGTCTTGGGCCTAAGCATGTCATCCACAGTGAATGAAAGACTAACAAATGAGAGGTCAACCCAGGGCATGATCTCCAGCCCAGGATTATGCACCCTTAGGCCCCAGCCAAACCTGGCCCCAGAGCCTACTCTGAGTGTACCCCAAATCAGCTCTCACTAACACCAGAATGACCCCAAATTTCTAGGGATTTCTAGATTTCTTAATTTTTTTAATTAAGCCAACCCCTCCAATTAAATAACTTTTCTTAAAATCCCCTGCCACATATTTCATCCGTCACCACCTGCCATGGGGACCAGGATTGGGAAAGCACTGCAGTTGCTCTCCAGCCCCAGGATATCTCAGCACGAGCCTCAGGTGACTGCAGGCCACAGTCCTGGGCTCTCCCACCAGTTTCGCCCTGGCTTGTGGGAGGCAAGGATGAGTTTAAGCCAGGCCTGCCTGCCTGACTCCTAGTTCTGAAGTAATTCTGCTGCCTCCACAGCCACACACACCAGGGCTCCCAAGGGACCTCCAGCAACTCCCCTGCCCTCCTGCCTCAGAGCTTGTGAGCCCCAACCCAGATCTACTTAGAAATGCAATGTGAGCTGAATAATCAAAAAGGTATATGCATTTTGATTACAACAGTATGGAAAACTGTCCATTTGGGAAGAAAACTGGAAAGACTTCTTCAAAAATGGGATAATGACATCAGACTTGCAATGAGGGGATGGCTTATTTATTTGTTTTTCATTCTCCTTAAAATTATTTCTATGCCTTTACAAATTACAATAAAATGAAAAAATGCAAAGAAGCAAAGGTGCTTTCTGAACATTTGCTTAGATGCTTGGCAAATGGTCTTGCCCCTGTTTTTCTCACACACAGCACATGCCCGAAGGAGCAGAGGAACCATGGGACCCAGTACCCCACTGCCTGGGAAAGAAGAGGGGAGGGTAGACGTCATCAGGGTCATCCAAGGAGGTCCTGAAGCCAATGCCTCTGCCTGCCACAGGCCATGACCCAAAGAAAGCAAACTCTCCTTGGTCACAGGGTGTGGGAAGAGCTGTTGATGCCACACTGGTCTCTTCAACCAGCCCACCCAGAAAAGACAAGGTCAACCACCAGGGCAGGTTTGATTCAGAGACACGGAGAATGACATTGCTCTTTCTGTCAGATTCTGGGATCTGATAAGAGGAGGGAAAATGTTACATCTGCAGGAGAATCAGCCCACATCTAAGAGGGTTTCCTCAGACCATAGAAAAGGACAGCCCAGGACCTGCCCAGCCCCAACACTAGACAATTACATTCCAAAGCAGCCAGCTGCCTTGAGTTCTGCCAGAAAGGCAGGGACTGAGGTGAGGAGCCATCCAGGCAGCCCCCACCCAGAACTAGGCCTCACCTGACACACTTCCCCCAGCTGCTTCGCACACTCACAATCCAGCTTGATGCTAGAGAAGTGGTGTACTGGGGAAATAAAGTCCACTTATATGTCATAAGTTAGTTTTAAGTAGTTACATAGTAAATGATTACCAAAAAATTTGTTTAAGAAAGAAAACAAAGAAGGCTTACTTTATCACAAGAGCTGATATAGAACATACTTTCAAAACACTTAGGAAAATTTGATTCTTATAACTTTGTTTTAACTGCTCATAGTATCCACTGCCCACCACACTTGAATTCATATCAGGAGTTGTTCCTTCTCTGAGGAAAGTCTTTGCAAATTACAACCATTTTAAGTTCTTATAAGTGGAGATTTGTCTTTCCCTGGCCATTTGATGAAAGAAATTAAGACAAAAACAAATGGAAAGGTAACTATGTTCATCGATTGGAAGACGTAATCTTGCTAAAAATGTCTTTACTACACAAAGTCATCTATACATTCCATGCAATTCCTAGCACAATCTCAATGGCATTTTTTTACAGAAATAGAAAAAAAAACAATTCTAAACATCATCTGAAACCACAAAAAAAGACCCCAAACAGCCAAAACAATTTGAGTTAAAAGAACAAATCTGGAGGCATCATACATACTGGTTTCTAAATATACCATAAAGCTATAGTAATTAAAAGAGTATGGTACTACTGGCATAAAGACAGACATATGAACTAATAGAACAGAATGGAGAACGCAGAAATAAATCTGTGCTCATACAATCAACTGATCTTCACCAAGAGTGCCAGGAATACACAATGGGTAAAGGACAGTCTCTTCAACAAATGGTTGAGAACACAGTATAGCCACATACAAAAGAATGAAATACAAACCTTATCTTACACCATCTACAAAAATCAACTCAACATTCATTAAAGATTTATGCATAAGATCTGAAACTGTAAATCTCCTAGAAGTAAATACAGAGAAAAGTCTCACGACATTGGTCTTGGCAATGTTGCCATGAACGCGACAACAAAATCACAGGCAACAAAAGCAACAATAGGTAAATGAGACATATCAAACTGAAGAGCTTCCACAACACAAAGAAACAATCTGCAGTGAAAAGGTAGCCCATGGAATGGGGGAGAATATTTGCAGTATCAGCATATGGGCTAATTTCCAAAATATATAAGGAACTTTTACAGCTCAGGAACAAAAAAGCTAATAACCTGATTTTAAAATGAACTGAAGACTCGAATAGACATTTCCCCAAAGAAGACATACAAATGGCCAATACGAAAAGATGCCTAACATCACTCATCATCATGGAAATGCAAATCAAAACCACAATGAGATATCACCTCACACCTGTTAGGATGGCTACTATCAAAAAACCAGTATGGAGGTGACTAAAAAATAGAGCTACCATATCGTCTTGCCAGTGAGTTTCAGCCACAGGCAAGTTCACTCTGGATTCAATGTGACCAAAGAAATTGACAGCAAAACGTTCTTTGGGGTGAAAGGGTTTATTACCTGGCTTGTTCTCCTGGCGGTAGGTTGAGCCATAGTGCTTCTGCCTCCGCCCAGAGCACTGGGCTGAGCTCTCTATATAGCACAATAATAGCTTATTGCCTAAAGGTGTGAAAGCAGTAGCCTAACAACAGGCCAGTTACATCATCAGGTGGTTTAAGTTCAGTGAGGATCCTGGCCATAGGAACCCCAACTTCCCCACACATATGATCCAGGGTCCCACTCTGGGTATTTACCCAAAAGAATTCCAGTCAGGATCTCAAAAAGATATTAGCGCTCTCATGCTCATTGCAGTGCTATGCACAATAGCCAAGATGTGGAAACAATGAAAATGTCCATCAACAGATGAGTGGATTTAGGGAAATGTGGTGTATACATACAATGAAATATTACTCAGCTCTTAAAAAGAAGGATATTTTTTTTGCTCTGTGCAAAACACAGATGAACCCTGAGAACATTATGCTGAATGAAATAAGCCACTCACAGGACAAGTATTGCCTGATTCCACTTGTATGAGGTAACTAAAATAGTCAAATTCATAGCGTCAAGGATTGGAATGGTGGTTTTCAGAGACTGGAGGAGAGAAAGAAATGGAGAGTTGCTAATTACTGGGCACAAAGTTTCAGTTAAGCAAGATGAATACGTTTTAGTGACATTGTACTAATAGTCAACAATACTTTATTGTACACTTAAAAATTCGTTACCAGGGTAGAGCTCATGTTAAAAGTTCTTACCACATAAAATAAACTTTCAAAACCTTTTGGTGACTGGGGAATGGTTATAACCTTAAAAGCATGTATTTGAATGTAAGTGCTAAAAATTGGTGAGGTGAGTGTTCCCAATCAAAAAATTAGAAAAAGTTATTCATGGAAAGTTAAAGAAAGAAAACAAGAGAAATTATAGCAGGGATTAACTGAATAAAAATCAGAGACAACAGAAACATCAAGGTAAAGAAACATTTCTTAATGACACACAAAAAAATATAAACTAAAATAACAAGATTTAATTTGACCTCATTAAAATTCAAAACAATTGGGCTGGATAAAGAAAGCAATTGAATTCACACATCTCTTTTTTCCTCCAGAAACCACTCTAAAATGGCAGCAAAGAGATTTCTTAATGGATTTCTATCTCTCAAGAGATAGGAGAATGAAGAGGAGATGATATCAACAATATTTTGGGAGAATGAAATAGAACTAGAAGGTCACAGCTACAAATTATACATCACCAGGAGGGAAAGTGAAAACCAACCTGTTTTCCAGTGTAGAATCCTGGAGAGGAATCAGTGGCAATTGTAAAGCTATCAGACCCCCTGCTACTCACAGATGGGCTACCCCTCCATCACCCCAGCAAAAGGTTGGAGATTTATTCACTAGAGGAAGATAAAACAGAGAGCCTCTGATTCAGAGTTCAAAATGCAAAACTGAAGGGAGGTGTGTGAAAATAGGAGAAGGAAGTAAACTTTGATTACTAGATCCTGGGATACATCATTTGCCCTGCCCCCAACCCTCTTTCCCTGCTGGGCCCTCCTTGTTTTAGTATCATTGTTGTAGCTATTGCCTTATTATTACTTAACATTGTTATTATTGTTATAAAACATTGAATAATGTTTCTCTATCCATGAAGAAAAAAAGGTCAGCCCTGGGCCAAGGAAGAGCAGGCTAAGTACAGGTCAGGGCCAGGCAGGCTGCCCCTGCAAGTCCCCAGGTGCAACAGAGCCCAGCCCAGGTCCCAGGGGAGCACTGGCTGCAAAACTTCACCACTGGGCCAGCGCTTGAGCCCAAGAGAGTGTGATCCCAACCATGCCCAGCTCCTCTGAGGAGGCACAGAGGAGAGAGGGTCAGTCCTGTGGAGGGAGCATGACACTAGCTCTAATCCCAGCTCAGTGGTAGCATAGCTGTCGATGCGCAGGAGGGAGCCGGCCCCTGTGGCTCTGTCTTGATTGATTATGCGTGGCTGTGAGAGAAAGTCTGACTTCCTGAAGCTGCAGTTTCAGCGACAGCTCCAGAGTCACTTGGGTTTGCGCGCCAGGATGCTGCCATGCTCTCCCTTCCCCAGCCCAAACCAGCCACAGTGAGAGAACGCCCTGGGGGTGGCCTGGGCTCCGCCCCATCTTCATTCTGGAGTGTCAACACCAGTGTGCAGGAGCTAGAATATCAGCTCAGGGCCCTCCAGCCTTTCTTCCCTGAGAATAAATAGTCTACACACACCTAAGGTCCCTGGGGCCCGCTCTGATGTCCCAAGACTCCTAACATGCAGAACAGGTGGCCCCTATTCTATACAACTTTCTCTAGCTATGTGGCTGGTCAGAAAAGGATGAAGGGTTGGAGAAAAGTGTCCTCTCACTGGTTCAAGGTGAGCCAGAATCTTTCTTGACCAGCTAAAGCAGGAGGTCACCCACAGGCTGGGAGGCTAATTCAGCTGGGGAACTGGATAGTGAGAAGCGAGAGGCTATGTGCTGTGGGAGGAGGAGCCCTGCAGACCTGCTGTGGGAACCAGGCAGGAGAAACGTGCAGAGGCTGGAAGTAGGGCAGGAACAATAAAGGAGCTGCCACTATCCCCAGCAGATCTGGTGTCCCTGAAGATCAGAAGTTTCAGCGCCACAAGCAGTTTTTAAGGTTAGTTTCGCCGTAGGAGATGAATGGACTATGAGAACTCTACAATTAAACTTCATCCACATCACCAAGGAGAAATTTAGAAGTGAGAGTTGGGATGTCCTCTCTTAGGGCACTGAGTAGAGATGGTCCCTCTAGGTGAGTCTGTGGCTTTATTTACCTTCCCCAAAGTTCACAGACATCCTGGGCAGGAAAAACTGCAGGGCAGAGGAGCCAGAAGTAGTCTAAAGAGGACAGGTGGCAGGGCTGGGAGCCCCTCTGGGACCCTACCCCCATGCCACTCAGGAGGATGGGCCCTTCCTGCCCCGGGAAGGGCTCTGCCCCACTGTCACAGAAGCTGTCACTGGGAGCGCACCCAGGCTAAGCTTTTGGGCCCCTCTCTTCCTTGACTGTCACAAACTCAGTCCCCAGCTAGCTTCAGGTCTCCCTGGCCTGACCTCCTCAGCCTGGTTGTCCCCACAAGTTGCTCAAAGTGCGCACTCCCCTCCCAGCCACCCATTTCTGTGCCATCCAAACTATCTTTACTTGAACAGATTCCTCACACCTCTCGTCTGCTCAAGATCCCATAGTCCGGTGTGGATTCTAGTGGAGCCTCTCCACTTTCCCTCGCCTGGCTAGGAGAAAACCAGACCTCCTGGGCAGGCAGGGCGTCTCCTCAAAGGTAACTCAGCCTTTCGCATCCAGCTCAGCATCCCAGTAGACACAGAGCCCAAGGCCGCGCAGCCACTTGGCTGGCAGCCTTCCTTCAGCCTGCCCTGGACAGGGGCTAAGACTCCCCCTGCTGGCCATCTGGAGCCTGACACCTTTTGAGCCAAAAGATTCCTCTGCCACAGAGCTGCCATCCATCAATAAATCTTATTGACATCTACAGTATCCCAAGCACAGGCATACAATAACTCTTAAGACAGGTTTAGTGCCTACCCCATCAGAGGTCACAATCTATAAGGCTGTTGCCTGATGTCAATATCCCTGGAGGAGCACATCTTGTACAAAACCTGTTCAATAAAGAATGTAATAACTTCATTGAGAGAAAAATGTAAGATGTGGCAATGTGTCATTTACATAAAATAATGCAAAGTTCACATATATTGTCTTCTTTAATCCCATAACCACATACAATTGGAGCCAGGACACTCAGGCATGTCTTTAAAAGGTAGTATGGCATAGTGTTCAAGGGTGCCAGCTCTGGAATGGACTGCTTGGATTCAAATCCCTGCTCTACCATTTAGTAGCTGTATGGCATCGGGCAAAATACTTAATGTTGTTATGCCTCAGTTTCTCTGTATCTGAGATACAAATAATTCTAGTACCTATCTCATATGCTAATTTTTAGCATTAAATGAGCTAATATTTGCTTAAAACATGTAAGAGCTCAATGCAAGTTAATTACTGTTGCTATCGCCTTATCCAAAATCTTAACTGTAAAAGTAGAACCAAGAAAGATAAAAGGACTTTCACACTCAAACAAAATTACTGCCCCTTAAACAAGGGATCGTTGATCCTAGAAAATTTATTCAAAGTAAATTAATTAATTTACCCATCTGCCATCCTAACCAAATGCTTAAATCCTCCTACCTCATCCTCACCTGGTTATCACTAAGCCTGAGAAGCCACTGCACTTTCTGACCACTCAGATCATTAGAAAGCTCTTGAACTGAAATCTGCTTCCTGGTAATTTCTGTCCAGAGACACTAGATGTGCATTCTGTGTTCACGTAGGCTAATACTTCAAACCTAAGACCTCCCTCCAGATGTTTGACCATAGCTGCCACATACCTCTCTGGATCTTCTCTCTGTCTCTCTAACAGCTCTCCTTCCTCCAAGCACCTCACTTCTCTGACATGCCCCTCCGAGTCCAGGGTTGACACCTTCCTAGGACAGATGTTTCCCCTTATATCCAGGTGTTGTGGCATACCACATGCACAAACAGTAGGCAAGAGCCCCTGCCCTAGCCCTAATAAAGAAGGGGACAAGATGAGGTTTGGGTGAGGCCACTGGTGGAGTGGAGCAAGACAAGGGTACAAGTTAAAACTGGGTCACTCCCCTGATTTGATATCCATATGTTGACATGTAAGGGCCACGGTGTGACGGATGAGAGTGCTTGCTGTTGTCTGAGATTTGCTTCAAAATAATGGGGTGGTAGAGGGCGGATGGGAAGGTGGCACGAGAAGGGGAGGGAGCGAAAGGTGTAAATGAAACAAAATTGGTGTAATAGGTACCTTGGATGCACTGTACAATCCTCCTAGCTTTTGTATATGTTTGAAATTTTTTACAATGAAGTATCTTTAGTGTTGTCAACCAAGAAATGAAACAAAGATTCTGGTCAGGTTAAACAGGCAACATTTTATTCAGGGTCTGTTAAGACTGCAGTCCAGGTGACACAGATTCAAAGGGCACTTGAATTGCATTCCACCAGACCAAAAGGGGAGGTGTCTTATAGGCAAAATCTGTAAGGTTACAGAAAATCACATAAAGTGTTGAAAATTATGATTGGTGCTGGATAGAGGTGAGGGTGTTTTTTAAATAAGGATTGATAAGAGGAAATCATTGAACTACAAAGTTAGAGTTTGCAGCTGGTATTTTGAAAAACTACAAGGTCACAGCCAGCAGCATGTTGGTTGGTCCTTGAAATATTGCAATTTAGCACACAGCTGAAAGCTCAAGTTTGCATGGGAGTGAGACTGTGTTTGGCCCTGTCTCAACAGTATGACCCAGCTCCATTTTGATTGTCTAACAATTGTGATTCCATCTTGATTTCTAAAAAAATGTCAAAAATATGTTCCCCTTGTCTCTGTATTAGATGCCATATCTAATACAAGAAGATGACCCCCTCCTTTCTCCTTGAATAGGGCTTTTCTCTCGTATAAGAAAGGGTGAGGACCAGGATTCTGAAATCCCTCTCCCCTCCCCATGGAGCCCTTGCCCTGCCTCAAGCATGATGAAATGCTGAGGCGAAGAAAAAATGTATATGCGCCATACCTGCCACAATGTGATCATGGTGCACCTGTTTATGAGATCATAAGTGTTTGGGCACTTTTTAATTAATTTTAAACTTAGCACATTGATTTTGACAATAGATATGATTGAACAGAATGCACAAAGAAGAGACTTCTTCTGAAACATCTTCACAGAGGTCCAGAATATGAGACAGAGAATATAAACCAGAGAGACCTTCCTAGAAGGGTGGGACCAGAGCACATAGGACCCAGATCCCCAGGACAGAGTATGGAAGAGACCCGCGCCCCTCCAGGCTCAGCACTAGGACACCACTCATGGGAGCAGCTGTATGGAGCCCCAAAGTGGGACATTCATGAGTCCTGCCACCAAGGCCCCATGTCCTGATTCAGCCCATGGCAGTGACACCCCCAAACCAGCTCCATGTGGAAAGACACAAGCATCCAGCAGTGGAGATTCGATTCTGAGATGCTGGGGCATGTTGCCCATTGCTTGCTCCTGGCTGGCTGGTGGTGTTAATCACCAAAAGCAGGTTGTTGTATGAAATTTGTCTTTTAGCACAAGAGGCTTCACCCAATCCTGGGGAAGATGTCCCAAGCCTGCCTGGCACAGGCACTGACCAAGCTGAGACCCCTAAACCAAGGGAAAGAGAAGCTAACACTGCTTAAGTCAAAGCACATTGCCTGAGCACTGTGTGCCAAGATATAGTACTGTGCGTGTAATGAAAGGGGAGGTCTATGTGTTTGATTGGAAGGTCTAAGGCAGTATTTGTTTTCCCTGGGAAGACATTGAACTTTTCTTCTTCTCACTATAAAATATCCCATGACTGAATGTCCTATCTCAGTTCACCAGGCCAGAGAGATTAAGGCCACAGCAGATCTCTGTCTGGATCATGCGGCTCAGGCCATTATTTCCTGAGTCTATGTTTTTTATTAAATGATGAATGGCTTCTGTTCTTACCCAGCCTTTCAGTACTTTCAACTTACTTGGATAGTTTAAGTGTTTAAAGTCTTTTGATTTTGTTACTTGCCTACAGGGCTATACCGCAGCTCCCCAAAAGAGGTGTTGGCCACACTACTTTGGGTTCATTTCCTTATCAGTAATTGCAGGTTAGGCAAGGGTAGCAAGGAAGCTCAGATCTTTGCTAGGTTTCATTACGGTTTTCCTGATGGCAATCTTCTCCGATTTCCATCTCACCCATGTGCTTATCTTTGCAGAGCCTGCTGGCTGTGAAGAGTGCAATGCAACCAACAGCAAGTTTTCCATCAGCAGCCCCATCTGTGAAGCGGGCCAGAGAACCCACCTGGGAGAACCTGCCATAGAGTCATTAGGCCTCTTCTCTCCCATGTCTTTGGTTGAAAGTCCTAAAACCACACCCCATCTTATTCACAGCTGGCTCCTCAACTCTTCCTCTTCAAGAACAGAAGAAAAAGGAAAAGGCCACACCACTGAGCCTTGGATAGTCTCAAGCCTGTGCTGAAGTAGGTTCTGGCACAGGGGAGGGAGTAGACCCAGGAGAGTACTGCTGTGATTCACTGCTAAATGGGAAGCAGGACGTGCTGGTTGGTTTATGGCAAAGGAGGAACTGCATGCTGACAGGGAAGTGGGAAAGGTGGTCATTGAGTATCTATTGCTGGGCCAAGTGAACATCCATGGGAAAAAATGAAATTGACTCCTATCACACAAAAATCAATTCCAGATGACCCACACATGACATTTGGAACAATAAAACTTCTAGGTGATGGGACAAGAGACTATCTTTATTACCTTGGGGTTTTGGAAGACTTCTTCAAGGCACACAAAATCACTAACCTTCAGGCAAGTTTCTCAACTATGCACTGTTGACGTTTTGAACTGGATCAGTTTTTGTTGTGGGGAGCGTTCCTGTGCATCCCTGTGTTAAAGATGTTTAACAGCATCCCTGGCCTCGACCCACTAGAGGTACCCCAGTTAAGACAACCAAAAATGTTTCCAAGACATCGCCAAATGTCTGCTGGGGGTACGGTTGCTAGGTTTAGGGGGAAATAAACACAAAACACCCAGTTATATTTGAATCTCATAAACAACAACAATAGTGTTTGTCCCATATATTGTCTTGGAAATACATTAAATTTTTTCATTTTTTTATCTGATTTAACTAGGTATCCTGTATTTTACCTGGAAATCACCCCCAGTTGAGAACTACTATCTTAAAGGACAAATTGACAAATTGGACAATAAAAAGGAGTTCTATTAGTCAAAAGACATCTTTAAAGCAGTGAAAGGCAGGCCAATGAGCGAAGGAAGTTCCTTGTATCTCTTACACTAACAAAAGGCTCACATACAAAATTTATAAATAATGCTTATCAATCAATAAGAAAAAAAAATCAGACAACCCAGTAGAAACACAAACAAGAGACTTGAACAGGAAATTCACAAAATAAGATATCCAAATGGCTAATAAACCATTGGTAGGAAAGGCACTGAACCTAATTAGTCATCAAGAAAGTGCATTAAAACCCTATGCAAGGGGGCGGAGCCAGGATGGCGGCGTGAGTAGAGCAGTGGAAATCTCCTCCCAAAAACACATAGAGCTATGAAAATATAACAAAGAAAAATCTTCCTAAAATAGAGACCACAGGACACAGGACAACATCCAGACCACATCCACACCTGCAAGAACCCAGCGCCTTGTGAAGGGGGTAAGATACAAGCCCCGGCCCGGCGGGACCCGAGCGCCCCTCCCCCCGGCTCCCGGCGGGTGGAGAGAAACCGGAGCGTTTTTTTTTTTTTTTTTTGGCGAGCGCTTTTTGGAAGCCTTAGAGGGACGGGCCCCCGTTGCTGGGGAGGCAGGGTGGCGGGACCGGTGAGGAGGTGCCTGGGAACGGCGCCGGAGGACAAAGAATATCCCGCGTTTCTCCCTGCGAGACCGGGGGGCGGGTGCCTGAGACCGGTGCCTGAGGACGGAGGAGGTCGCGCGTTTTTCCCCTTTTTTTTTTTTTCTCTTTTTGGCGAACGCTTTTTGGAAGCCTTGAAGGGACGGGGACCCCAGTGCTAGGGAGGCACGGTGGCGGGACTGGTGAGCGGGTGGCTGGGACCGGCGCCTGAGGACAAAGAATATCCCCCGTTTTTCCCTGCGGGACCGGTGGGCGGGTGCCTGAGACCGGCACTTGAGGACAGAGGAAATCGCGCGTTTTCCCCCTTTTTTTTTTCTCTTTTCTGCGAGTGCTTTTTGGAAGCCTAAAAGGGACAGGGACCCCGGTGCTAGGGAGGCAGGGCGGCGGGACTGGTGAGCGGGTGCCTGGGACCGGCACCTGAGGACAAAGAATATCCCGCATTTTTCCCTGTGGGACCGGTGGGTGGGTGCCTGAGACCAGCACCTGAGGACGGAAGAAATCGCGCGTTTTTCCCCTTTTTTTTCTCTCTTTTTGCCGAGTGCTTTTTGGAAGCCTTGAAGGGACAGGGACCCCGGTGCTAGGGAGGCAGGGCGGCGGGACTGGTGAGCGGGTGCGTGGGACCAGTGCCTGAGGACAAAGAATATTGAGCGTTCCTTCCCTGCGGGACCGGTGGGTGGGTGCTTTTTGGAAGCCTTGAAAGGACAGGGACCCTGGTGCTAGGGAGACAGGGCAGCAGGACCAGTGAGCGGGTGCCTGGGACCGGCACCTGAGGACAAAAAAAAAAAAAAAAAAAAAAATCGCTTGTTTTTTCCTTTTTTTTCCTTTTTTTTTTTCTCTTTCTTTCTGTTCCCTCTCTCATTGTTGCTGTTGTTGTTTTGGTTTGGAGAGTGCTTTTTGGAAATCTTAAAGGGGCAGGACAGGTCACTTAGACCAGAGGCAGGGAATCTGGGGATCTCTGGGCACTCTAACCCCCTGGGCAGCAGGGAGCACAGAGGCCCCTTACGGAGATAAATAGTCTCCTGGCCGCTCCCCCTCCAACGGGGCTCCACCATTTTGGAGGAACAGCCCCAGCCAGGCCAAGCCCACAGCAACAGCGGAAATAAACCCCAAAGCAACTGGGCAGGAAGCAGAAGCCCTGTCTGCGCACAGCTGCCCAGCACAAGCAACTAGAGGTCGCTATTCTCCCAGGAAAAGGCTACAAATCAACAAGAAGGGAAGCTCTTCCAGCGGTCACTTGTACCAGCTCTGCAAACTATCTCTATCACCATGAAAAGGCAAAACTACAGGCAGACAAAGATCACAGAGACAACACCTGAGAAGGAGACAGACCTAACTAGTCCTCCTGAAAAAGAATTCAAAATAAAAATCATGAACATGCTGACAGAGATGCAGAAAAAAATGCAAGAGCAATGGGATGAGATGCAGAGAAAAATGCAAGAGCAGTGGGATGAAGTCCGGAAGGAGATCACAGATGTCAGGAAAGAGATCACAGAAGTGAAACAATCCCTGGAAGGATTTATAAGCAGAATGGATAAGATGCAAGAGGCCATTGAAGGAATAGAAGCCAGAGAACAGGAACGTATAGAAGCTGACATAGAGAGAGATAAAAGGATCTCCAGGAATGAAACAACACTAAGAGAAATATGTGACCAATACAAAAGGAAAAACATTCGTATTATAGGGATACCAGAAGAGGAAGAAAGAGGAAAAGGGATAGAAAGTGTCTTTGAAGAAATAATTGCTGAAAACTTCCCCAAACTGGGGGAGGAAATAATCGAACAGACCATGGAATTATACAGAACCCCCAACAGAAAGGATCCAAGGAGGACAACACCAAGACACATAATAATTAAAATGGCAAGGATCAAGGACAAGGAAAGAGTTTTAAAGGCAGCTAGAGAGAAAAAGGTCACCTATAAAGGAAAACCAATCAGGCTAACATCAGACTTCTCAACAGAAACCCTACAGGCCAGAAGAGAATGGCATGATATACTTAATGCAATGAAACAGAAGGGCCTTGAACCAAGGATACTGTATCCAGCACGACTATCATTTAAATATGATGGTGGAATCAAACAATTCCCAGACAAGCAAAAGCTGAGGGAATTTGCTTCCCACAAACCACCTCTACAGGGCATCCTACAGGGACTGCTCTAGATGGGAGCACCCCTAAAAAGAGCACAGAACAAAACACACAACATATGAAGAATGGAGGAGGAGGAATAAGAAGGGAGAGAAGAAAAGAATCTCCAGACAGTGTATATAACAGCTCAATAAGCGAGCTAAGTTAGGCAGTAAGATACTAAAGAAGCTAACCTTGAACCTTTGGTAACCACGAATCTAAAGCCTGCAATGGCAATAAATACATATCTTTCAATAGTCACCCTAAATGTAAATGGACTTAATGCACCAATCAAAAGACATAGAGTAATAGAATGGATAAAAAAGCAAGACCCATCTATATGCTGCTTACAAGAAACTCACCTTAAACCCAAAGATAAGCATAGACTAAAAGTCAAGGGATGGAAAAACATATTTCAGGCAAACAACAGTGAGAAGAAAGCAGGGGTTGCAGTACTAATATCAGACAAAATAGACTTCAAAACAAAGAAAGTAACATGAGATAAAGAAGGCCACTACATAATGATAAAGGGCTCAGTCCAACAAGAGGATATAACCATTCTAAATATATATGCACCCAATACAGGAGCACCAGCATATGTGAAGCAAATACTAACAGAACTAAAGAGGGAAATAGACTGCAATGCATTCATTGTAGGAGACTTCAACACACCACTCACCCCAAAGGATAGATCCACCGGGCAGAAAATAAGTAAAGACACACAGGCACTGAACAACACACTAGAACAGATGGACCTAATAGACATCTATAGAACTTTACATCCAAAAGCAACAGGATATACATTCTTCTCAAGTGCACATGGAACATTCTCCAGAATAGACCACATACTAGCTCACAAAAAGAGCCTCAGTAAATTCCACAATATTGAAATTCTACCAACCAATTTTTCAGACCACAAAGGTATGAAAGTAGAAATAAATTCTACAAAGAAAACAAAAAGGCTCACAAACACATGGAGGCTTAACAACATGCTACTAAATAATCAATGGATCAATGAACAAATCAAAATAGAGATCAAGGAATATATAGAAACAAATGACAACAACAACACTAAGCCCCAACTTCTGTGGGACGCAGCGAAAGCAGTCTTAAGAGGAAAGTATATAGCAATCCAGGCACACTTGAAGAAGGAAGAACAATCCCAAATGAATAGTCTAACATCACAATTATTAAAACTGGAAAAAGAAGAACAAATGAGGCCTAAAGTCAGCAGAAGGAGGGACATAATAAAGATCAGAGAAGAAATAAACAAAATTGAGAAGAATAAAACAATAGCAAAAATCAACGAAACCAAGAGCTGGTTCTTTGAGAAAATAAACAAAATAGATAAGCCTCTAGCCCAACTTATTAAGAGAAAAAGAGAGTCAACACAAATCAACATAATCAGAAATGAGAATGGAAAAATCACGACAGACTCCACAGAAATACAAAGAATTATTAAAGACTACTATGAAAACCTATATGCCAACAAGCTGGAAAACCTAGAAGAAATGGACAACTTCCTAGAAAAATACAACCTCCCAAGACTGACCAAGGAAGAAACACAAAAGTTAAACAAACCAATTACGAGCAAAGAAATTGAAACGGTAATCAAAAAACTGCCCAAGAACAAAACCCCCAGGCCAGATGGATTTACCTCGGAATTTTATCAGACACACAGAGAAGACATAATACCCATTCTCCTTAAAGTGTTCCAAAAAATAAAAGAAGGGGGAATACTCCCAAACTCATTCTATGAAGCCAACATCACCCTAATACCAAAACCAGGCAAAGACCCCACCAAAAAAGAAAATTACAGACCAATATCCCTGATGAATGTAGATGCAAAAATACTCAATAAAATATTAGCAAACAGAATTCAACAGTATATCAAAAGGATCATACACCATGACCAAGTGGGGTTCATCCCAGGGATGCAAGGATGGTACAACATTCGAAAATCCATCAACATCATCCACCACATCAACAAAAAGAAAGACAAAAACCACATGATCATCTCCATAGATGCTGAAAAAGCATTTGACAAAATTCAACATCCATTCATGATAAAAACTCTCAGCAAAATGGGAATAGAGGGCAAGTACCTCAACATAATAAAGGCCATATATGATAAACCCACAGCCAGCATTATACTGAACAGCGAGAAGCTGAAAGCATTTCCACTGAGATCGGGAACCAGACAGGGATGCCCACTCTCCCCACTGTTATTTAACATAGTACTGGAGGTCCTAGCCACGGCAATCAGACAAAACAAAGAAATACAAGGAATCCAGATTGGTAAAGAAGAAGTTAAACTGTCACTATTTGCAGATGATATGATACTGTACATAAAAAACCCTAAAGACTCCACTCCAAAACTACTAGAACTGATATCGGAATACAGCAAAGTTGCAGGATACAAAATCAACACACAGAAATCTGTAGCTTTCCTATACACTAACAACGAATCAATAGAAAGAGAAATCAGGAAAACAATTCCATTCACCATTGCATCAAAAAGAATAAAATACCTAGGAATAAACCTAACCAAGGAAGTGAAAGACTTATACTCTGAAAACTACAAGTCACTCTTAAGAGAAATTAAAGGGGACACTAATAAATGGAAACTCATCCCATGCTCATGGCTAGGAAGAATTAATATCGTCAAAATGGCCATCCTGCCGAAAGCAATATACAAATTTGATGCAATCCCTCTCAAATTACCAGCAACATTCTTCAATGAATTGGAACAAATAATTCAAAAATTCATATGGAAACACCAAAGACCCCGAATAGCCAAAGCAATCCTGAAAAAGAAGAATAAAGTAGGGGGGATCTCACTCCCCAACTTCAAGCTCTACTACAAAGCCATAGTAATCAAGACAATTTGGTACTGGCACAAGAACAGAGCCACAGACCAGTGGAACAGATTAGAGACCCCAGAAATTAACCCAAACATATATGGTCAATTAATATTTGATAAAGGAGCCATGGACATACAATGGCAAAATGACAGTCTCTTCAACAGATGGTGCTGGCAAAACTGGACAGCTACATGTAGGAGAATGAAACTGGACCATTCTCTAACCCCATATACAAAGGTAAACTCAAAATGGATCAAAGACCTGAATGTAAGTCACGAAACCATTAAACTCTTGGAAAAAAACACAGGCAAAAACCTCTTAGACATAAACATGAGTGATCTCTTCTTGAACATATCTCCCCGGGCAAGGAAAACAACAGCAAAAATGAGCAAGTGGGACTACATTAAGCTGAAAAGCTTCTGTACAGCGAAAGACACCATCAATAGAACAAAAAGGAACCCTACAGTATGGGAGAATATATTTGAAAATGACAGATCTGATAAAGGCTTGACGTCCAGAATATATAAAGAGCTCACACGCCTCAACAAACAAAAAACAAATAACCCAATTAAAAAATGGGCAGAGGAACTGAACAGACAGTTCTCCAAAAAAGAAATACAGATGGCCAAGAGACACATGAAAAGATGCTCCACATCGCTAATTATCAGAGAAATGCAAATTAAAACTACAATGAGGTATCACCTCACACCAGTAAGGATAGCTGCCATCCAAAAGACAAACAACAACAAATGTTGGCGAGGCTGTGGAGAAAGGGGAACCCTCCTACACTGCTGGTGGGAATGTAAATTAGTTCAACCATTGTGGAAAGCAGTATGGAGGTGCATCAAAATGCTCAAAACAGACCTACGATTTGACCCAGGAATTCCACTCCTAGGAATTTACCCTAAGAACGCAGCAATCAAGTTTGAGAAAGACAGATGCACTCCTATGTTTATCGCAGCACTATTTACAATAGCCAAGAATTGGAAGCAACCTAAATGTCCATCGGTAGATGAATGGATAAAGAAGATGTGGTACATATACACAATGGAATACTACTCAGCCATAAGAAGTGGAAAAATCCAACCATTTGCAGCAACATGGATGGAGCTGGAGAGTATTATGCTCAGTGAAATAAGCCAAGCGGAGAAAGAGAAATACCAAATGATTTCACTCATCTGAGGAGTATAGGAACAAAGGAAAAACTGAAGGAACAAAACAGCAGCAGAATTACAGAACCCAAAAATGGACTAACAGGTACCAAAGGGAAAGGAACTGGGGAGGATGGGTGGGCAGGGAGGGATAAGGGGGGGGAAGAAGAAGGGGGGTATTAAGATTAGCATGCATGGGGGGGAGGGAGAAAGGGGAGGGTGGGCTGCACAACACAGAGAGGACAAGTAGTGACTCTACCACATTTTGCTAAGCTGATGGACAGTAACCGTAATGTGGTTGTTAGGGGGGACCTGATATAGGGGAGAGCATAGTAAACATAGTATTCTTCAGGTAAGTGTAGATTAAAAATTTAAAAAAAAAAAGAAAGAAAGAAAGAAAGAAAAGGGGGATTACTCCTTAACAGGATAAAACTATTGGTAAATCAAAGATCAACGCATGCTTTAAATATCCTTAATGTTGATCACTTAAAGGGTGTCAGATGATCAGCTATGGAGGTACTCTTTTCTGATAATATTCCTTTCTCTTAATTAAAAAAAAAAAAAAAAGCAGTTACTGTGTGCTGACCTCCAATGAGTTCTGCACAGTGGTATAGAGGGCATGTCAAAGTGTGGGCAAAGGGTCTGTTTGTTTCTACGCAGAAGATCAAGGCCTAGCTTGGATACCCAGAAAATGAACTAAGATACGATATGAGGAGGAGCTTCCGGCATCAGCACTCTCTGGAGGACTTGTGCCGGGGGATGATCATCAAAAAGCCTCCACAGGGATCCGGACGATGCTGCGGTTGTGGCTGCATCCAGCCCACCGTCTCCTGGACTTGCCATAAGAATGAGGAGGGAGATGTCTAGGCTGGCATGTGCATACAGTGAGACAACGAATTTGACCGGATCTGTACTGTTGGAACTCAACCAGGAGTTGGGAGGGGTGCAAGTTGTAGCACTCCAAAATCTCATGACTATAGACTATCTATGGTTAAAAGAACATATGGGATGTGAACAGATCCCAGAAATGGGCTGCTTTAATTTGTCTGATGGTTCAAGTACAGTTGGAAAATATCCATCATATCATAGATAAATTTTCACAAAGGCCTAGGGTGCCTAACTGGTTTTCTTGGCTTCACTGGAGATGGCTGGTAATTATAGATCTGCCTTGTTTATGTAACTGTATTCCTATTATGTTAATATGTGTGCGCAATTTAGTTAGTAGCTTAAAACCTATACATGCTTAAGTTACTCTACAAGAAGATATGTCAAAGAAATAATCAATCCATGTTTTCTTCCATCTGCTACCTCTATAGCATTTCTTCTTCCTTCCTAATTACAACCCTTAAATAGAATTTGTGCCTCATATCAAATTTACCAAGTATCATAATTCCTCCAAGTGGTAGATACCTCAAGACAAATGCTGGGCATAGAAGCCACAGGGCATAAATCTGCAAAGAAGTAAAAAGCTAACCTTTGCAAACAATATGGCTTCTCTCTCACTTACCAACTTTACATTTCCTTGTATGGCCCCGGAAGATGACTGGTTAGCCAGAGACGGGTAAGATTCCTCAAGGGAGGAACAACCTAAGACAGGCACAGTCGCAGGGGGGCCATCAGGTGAGAATTTGGGGATCAACAGAGGTGAGGCTCAGAACCTCACCCCCCCCTGCTTTGAGAGAAATCTTCTGCATCCGTGGATGTCTTGCTGCCCTTGTCTAGCCTGGATTAATACTTAGTCCATAGGCACACACCTGATCATCTGATCATCTACATTTGCCTTCTTACAGCACTAAACTATGTTTTCTACCTTTATCTTGCATCTACCTACCACTTCAGCATTTTATTAAAAATAAAAATAATAATAATAATAGGAGAAATGTGGGATCAACATATAAATCAAGTACAAAAATCAAATGAATATTCATATTTGACCTGATGGTTTATAGGTCATATTGCATGATCAAAACCGAAAGTTTCTGTGATGAATGCCCTTGTACTGTTCACCATGTAAGAATTTATTCACTCTGTAAGAATTCGTTCACCATGTAAGAACTTGTTCGTTATGCTTCAGAAGATTGGAGACTGACGAGAATTAGGCTTGAGATGGATTAATGATTGTACATTGAGCATTGACCCCCCTATACTGAATTTTATTGTTGTTAACAACCATTTGATCAATAAATATGAGAGATGCCCTCTCAAAAAAAAATATATATATATATAAAACCAGTAAAAAAAAAACCCTATGCAATACCACTACACAGTCCCCAGAATGACTGAAAAAAAGATTGATGATATCAAGTATTGTCAAGGAGAGGAACAGGAACTCTCCTTCAGTGCGGGGGGTTGGGGGGGTTGGGAGGGGAGCGTAAACTGACTCAACCACGTTGATACCATCAGTTGAGAAACTGAAAATGTACATATTCTCTGACCTATCAATTCCACTTCTAGGAATATAGCCAAAAGCAATATCTGCTTCATAAAGTGTGAAAAAGAATGCTCATGGGTAATGCGGGTGGGGAAAAAAAATGCTGCTCATAACAGCATGATCTTTGTGAACAAGCCTAAAGCCCATCAACAGTAGATGAATAAATACAATTATGGTATGACAACATCACATGGGACACTACCCCACAACAAAAGTGAACCACCATTAAAGAATAACATGGATGAATCTCACAAACATAATGTTGAGAAGAGAAGCCAAACTTAAAGACCTACTGTGTCAGTCCATTATATCAGCTTCAGAAACAGACAAATCTACAGGGTTAAAAGTCAAGATGCCATTACCTTTGGTGGGGATGGAGAAGCAGGAATTAGGCACATGGCTGGGAATGGGGGCTTCTGGAGAGCTGCTAATGTTCTGTTCCTGGCTGGGGCAGTGGGCACATGGGTGTGTTCACTGTGAGAACTCGCTGGGTTACATGAGGGTTATGCTGCAAGTGAAACTTTGGGGGGATTTTTCTGTGTAAGTTGGTTTTCAGTCTCTCAAAGGTTTTGGGTTACCTTATTTCTAGTGACATCTAACTCTTGCTATTCAATGACTTCTCTCTTTTTCCTCACTCAGCTAATTTTGCCATATTTTTAAAAGGTATATTTTTACCTATAGCAACTCTTTGACTATGCTGATTAATCACCAAGGAAGATATTTTTTGAGTGCCTAGAAATATTAATCCAGAAATTTCATTTCTTAGTTTACAGGGTTTTTATGGGTTGTTGCCTTTTAATATCCTACCTTTCTGTTTTTCTTTAACTAACTTTCCTATTTTATCTCAGTTATCTCCCTTCTCCCACAAGACTGTTGGATTTAATTGGGCATAAACACTACTTAACAGCTAACACCTGGCCTGGTTTATATTGCAGTCTATTTCCAAAACCCAAATCTTTTTTTTAACCATTATTAATATTTTATTTTATTCATTCCAGCATTTTTAAGCCCACAGACATGTAATTATTTTTTTCCCTTTTCTTTTTTTATTAAGGTATTATTGATATATACTCTTGTGATGGTTTCACATGAAAAAACAATGTGGTTACTACATTTACCCATATTATCAAGTCCCCACCCATACCCCAATGCAGTCACTGTCCATCAGTGTAGTAAGATGCCACAGATTCACTATGTGCCTTCTCTGTGCTACAGTCTTCCCTGTGACGCCCCTCACACCATGTGTACTAAACATAATGCCCCTCAATCCCCTTCTCCCTCCCTCCCCACCCGCCCTCCAACACCCCTCCCCCTTGGTAACCGCTAATCCCTTCTTGGAGTCTGTGAGTCCACTGCTGCCAAACCCCAGATCTTAAGGTAAAATATCAGCTCTAATTCCCATCCTCATGGGCATTTTCTCCCCTTTTTCCTCCAGTAGAGCACACTCTACTGTGGCTCACCTGACCAGCCCAGAGTGGACAGTGAGGCTGGGCTGGTCAGGTGAGCCACAGTAGAGTGTGCTCCATTTTTTATATTCATGCTTCTTTCTTTCATCCATTCAATCTTGAATGATGAATAATTCTCACTACCTCACCCTCACTCAAGAGTTCCTGAAAGTGATGCTAAATAGTTCTAGCAGGCCAGTGAATAAGTTTGACTCATGTGGCAATTATCTGTCTTCTAAAGCAAATTCCAAGAGTATATTGTGTCATAAAATCAACAATTTATTATATGTGAATGTGATTTTGAAGTTCACATGAGAATGTGATTTCCTCCCATAGACATTTTATAAGTCTTTATGCTAAGATATTATTTACATCTTACAGGATGGGAATTATTTACATATACAGGGCCATTTCACTCTAATCTGCCTGTTCATACCCTCCTTTTACTCTGGAATTATGTTCTATTGATCATCTTCCCATTAAGTCCCTGCTGATGAGATAAACCCTTACATGCTGCTCATATGCTGCTAAGGTTTTCAAATCTCCTGCCTAATAATTCATGACCCAGCAATGAAATAAAAAGACCGTTTCTCTCACCTGGGCTTCGCTTGGCTTTTCCTGCCTGCATCTATTTGCTACACGGTTGGCCAGGAGGAAGCAAACCCAGGGAAAGCCTCCTGGTGGCCATTTTACAGCCCAGAGCCAGCAAACAAGGACAGTCTGCAGCCTGCGAAATGGAATCTCTGGGCTAGTGGGGCCTCTGGTGGTGCAAGAAAAGCTACCTTCAGCCTGACCAAAGGGGCTAATCTCTCTCTCTCTCTGTCTCTCTCTCTCTCTCTCTCTCTCTCTCTCTCTCTCTCTCTCTGTCTCTCTCTCTCTCTCTCTCTCTCTCACACACACACACACACACACACACACACACACACTCCAGCACAGAATACACAGGAAGGCAATCCTTAGCTCATTTCACACTCACTCTTCTAGAAACTAAAAGCAGAGAACTCTCAGGGGTCCTTGGTCTTCATGGAGGTCCAGACCAAGAACAGGAAATGGGACTGAAGCCAGAGATGGGAAGGTATCAACTCCTTAGTAAAGCCCACTGGGAACAGACTCCTGGACGGGTCTGACTGGAAAGAGAGGCATCTAGAAGTCTTCACGAAGAGGAAAGAGGAGGGCTGAAGGCATAGCCCCAGGAAAAGAGCTGGCATCTCCACAGAGGGTAAGACCCAGGGAATGCTGCTCTTATCACCAAAATCCTAGTGGCAGAGGAGACTACCTTTAAAAGGGAAGGGATTGGGGAGGCCTAGGATTCTCCATCTGTTGTGTCTCTAGTGTTAGGATTCTGGCTGGTTGGTTGATTGGTTGGTTCTACCATATTCTAATCAGAAACTGTGTGAAATGATTATGTGAATAGCATTTGGCAAGTAACATCTCAGAGCCTGAGAGAGATGCAAACATCTGCCCAACAAAATGAGGCAGGGACCCTTCAGCGTTAGAGAGAGCATGGGGAAAGGCAGAGGTGCCTGCCACCAGTAAACCTCCCACCCTGCCCTGCCCCCGCCCAAGTGGAGGGAAGCAGCCAGAATCCCTCCTTGAGTCCGGCTTCCTGTCCTGCCCTGAGTGATGGTCTGTCCACTGAGAGGGACAGTGCTTAGCTCCTTTTGCTGTTTCAGGGAGCAGCTGTTGGGGAAATAGTCCCATTTCAATGAATGGAGTCCTTGTGATTCCAGGTGCAGGGGGCACCCTTGCCTTCCTGAAGGGCAGACCAGCAGCATTCACCCTGAGACCCGAATGCAGATAGAAATTTCTCATATCTTGTTGTCTGGCTCAGATTTGTGTGTTTCAACTGCCCCAGTGTCAGACAGACTGTGTGGGGTAGGGAAAGATGCTTGACCCAGAAACCTAAAGGGCGTATCTGCAAATAGCAGGATTGTGCCGCAATTCCCAGGCATAGCAGAGGGACTGTGAGCTTCTCAGAGAAGCCTTAATTGCAGCACAGAGCTTGTGATGCTTTTAAAATATGTCCATAAGTTCTTTGACACTCCTCCATTTAAAAGGTGGGGCCAAATTTCCCTCCCTTTAGACTTAGTGACTCACTTCTGACAAATAGTGAAAGCAATAGTGTGTAACTTCTGAGTGCAGGTCAGTCATTAGGATATACTGAGGCTTCCTCCTCATTCTCACCTCAAAGATCACTCACTCTGTGAGTGAGCCAGTTGCCATCTCATAAGGACACTCAAGCAGCCCTATGGAAAGGTCCAGGTGGCAAGAAATTGAGGTTTTCTGCCAACAATCAGCAAGAAATGAGGCCTCCTGCCAAAGGCATGTGAGTGAGCCATCTGGGATCCAGGTCTTCAGATGATTGCAGCCCTGTTACCTGAACCATAACCTTATGAGAGACCCTGAGCCATGACCACCTGGCTAAGCTGCTCCCAGATTCCTAATCCACAGAAACTGTATGAGATAATAAATAGTATTATTGTTGTTTCAAACGACTAGGTTTTGAGATAATTTGAGCAACATATAACTAACAGTGCTAGACTGCAGCAGGGTGCCAGGGAAGAAATGAGCATGGCTGATAACCAAGAAATCCATCTGAGGAGAGACTTACCAAGGCCCCTACATTGCACTTTATTGGCTGGAGACAAGCCAAGTTTCTGTGGTGCCCCAGGGGACACTCAGGAACACTGAGATCAAGGCAAGGCAAGAACCATCAATATCAAAAAACTACACCCAGGGCCCGGTTACAACTGGTAGCAGGCAATATCCAAAAGCCAAAAGAGATACGATTCTCTTGTACAGTCATTGGTATGACAGTGCCAGGCCCAAAGGTATTTAGCCAGGAGAGGACAAGGCACTTTGAAAGACTAAGAATTAACTCAGAGAACACTGAGTTAACTGAGAAGTTTTAAACTAGAAATGATAAAGTTACTTTGGGTGAGTCTTTAAGGTTATTCCACTGACAATAAGTGTTCATGAGCCAAGTCATGCTCAGTTATAAAAATAAATGTTTCTGCACATCTGAGATATGAATATAAATTTTAAATCTACTATATATTTTTATTTATTTGAAATACTTCAGATAAACAAAGAAAACCAAAATGAATGTCCACTTACCCACCAGCTACCCTAAGAAATAAGAAGCTGAAGCCCCCTGTGTACTCCTCCGACTGCATTCCCTCTCTGCCCACGACAAGTAAATGGAATCCTGAGTTTTCTCATCTTCACTCCCATACATTCTTCTCTATTTTAACTACAAATATATTGATGTCCTCAATAAAAATAATGTTATTTGGCCAATTTTTAATCTTCAATTGAAATTGTAGTGTAAATACTTTCCTGCAACTTTTTTGTTTAATGTTATAGTTATGAGATTCACCCAAGTTGAAATTTGTACTTCTAGTACATCTAGTTAATTCAAGTTCTTAATCTGTTTAAATTAATTAAGGATACTGATTATTCCTATTATCTTATTTTGAGCTTTCTAGTTCTAAGCTTTTCTTATCCTTTGCTGATGACTTTTGAGATGTTTTACTGTTTCTCTCTACTGATTTGGAAGAGCACATTTCATTTCTAATATGTAACAGTTGCCCTTAACTTTTTTATATGTATGTTTAATAAAGTTTAATATTATTCAGTATTTGTATCCTTTTCCCAACAACTTGGCTCCAATCACATAGTTCTCCATTATTGGTGACTAATATTTTAGTTCTATTTTAATCTTTACCCTCAAATTAAATATTTTCATTGTTGCTTTATATGGTCAATATTTCTTTACATTTCCCATTTGTTTACCAACTTTCCAATCATTGTTCTCTTGCATCTCACATCGTCTTTTTCAGTTCATTTTCTTTTTCCTGTAAGTTTAGAAGTATGATGTAAATGCTCTCGTTTTTTGTTTGTCTAAAAGTATTCAAGCATTTTTCTTATTTTTTTACTTTGATATCATTAACATACAATTACATGAGCAACATTGTGGTTACTAGATTCCCCCCATTATCAAGTCCCCATCACATATCCCATTAGTCACTGTCCATCAGCATAGTAAGATGCTACAGAATCACTATTTGTCTTCTCTGTGTTATACTGCCTTCCCCGTGCACCCCTACCTACATTAGGTATGCTAATCATAATGCCCCCTTTTCCCCTTATCCAACCCTTCCCAGCCATCCTCCCCAGTCCCTTTCCCTTTGGTAACTGTTAGTCCATTCTTGGGTTCTGTGGGTCCACTGCTGTTTTGTTCCATCAGTTTTTGCTTTGTTCTTATATTCCACATATGAGTGAAATCATTTGATACTTGTCTTTCTCCATCTGGTTTATTTCACTGAGCATAATACCCTCTAGCTCCATCCATGTTGTAAATAGTAGGATTTTTCTTCTTCTTATGGCTGAATAATACTCCATTGTGTATATGTACATCTTTACTCATTCATCTACTGATGGACACTTAGGTTGCTTCCATTTCTTGGCTATTGTAAATAGTGCTGCAATAAACATAGGGGTGCATATGTCTTTTTGAAACTGGGCTCCTGCATTCTTAGGGTAAATTCCTAGGAGTGGAATTCCTGGGTCAAATGATATTTCTATTTTTAGTTTTTTGAGGAGCATCCATACTGCTTTCCGCAATGGTTGAACTAATTTGCATTCCCAGCAGCAGTGTAGGAGGGTTCCCCTTTCTCCACATCCTCACCAACATTTGTTGTTGTCTTTTGGATGTTGGCCATCCTAACTGGTGGGAGGTGATATCTCATTGTGGTTTTAATTTGCATTTCTCTGATGATTAGCGATGTGGAGCATCTTTTCATGTGCCTGTTGGCCATCTGAATTTCTTCTTTGGAGAAGTGTCTGTTCAGGTCCTCTGCCCATTTTTTAATTGGATTATTTGCTTTTTGTTTGTTGAGGTGCATTAGCTCTTTGTATATTTTGGATGTCAACCCCTTATCGGATATGTCATTTATGAATATATTCTCCCATCAAGCATTTTTCTTGAATACCAGTTTATTGGTAAACAAGTCTAGGTTGGCCATTCTTCTCTTATCATTTGAAGGTATTATTGTATTCTTCCACTTGCTTATATGGTTGAAGTGTCAGTTGTCCATCTAATTAATATTTTATAGATAGTCTTTTCTTTCTTCCTGTTTTAATATCTCTTCTCATAGTTTTACTTTGTTGTGACTAAGTATGAATTTATGTTTATTTATTCTACTTGAGAATCATTTTGTTTATTGAACCTTGAGTATTCATATCTTTCATTAGTTTGGGAAATAATCAGCTATTACGTCTTCAAATACTTTCTCTGTCCCCTTCACTGCCTCCTCTCTTCAGGGTCACCTATATAGAAGACTTAGAATCTCTCACTTTCATTTCCTTGTCTCTTACCTTCTTTCTGATTTTCTACCTCTTTGTCTCTCTGTGCTGCATTTGGGTTAATTTCTTCCTATCTAATTAATCGTCTTTTAACCAATGCTAAATCAATTCCCTGCTGTTTAAACAGGGAGTATTTAAATTGTAACCATTATATTTTTAATTTTTAGAAGTTCAAATTGGTTCTTTATCAGTTCTGCTGGAATGTTTTAAATAGTATCTTGTCTTTTTCTCATGTTTATAATGTTTCCTCTTTCTTTAAGCATCTTAGGCTTGCTAGTTTTATATTCCATATCTCATAATTTTAATATCTGAAAACTTTTTTGGTCAAACTCTGCTCTATGTTGTTTCTGCTGACTCCTCCTCAGAGTGCCTTGTTTCCTTGTACGTTTTGTCATTTTGGATTGTTCACTCATGCTTGGCAGGGTTTTATCTGTTGGGGTCTTGTGAAAGCTATGGAGGATTTATGCCCACTCCTATGTGGAACACTTATTCTTGGCTTAGGCCTGCCTAGGCCAAGCAGGTGACAATGAAGTCAAATTCCAAATCTGCAGGAGGGCAGACAATAGATACAACTTCTCAGGGAAGATAAATAGTTTTACAACCAACCCTAACCAAAGGCCAAGCCTATAGAGACAAGTTCCCTGGTCACGTTTTTTGATACAAAATGGGCATTTTTAAGTTTACTTAATAATCTCACTTGGGTGCCTGGCATCATCTCTGATCAGCCAAGCCTCTGGGTTACTGAAACTGACAAACAACCACAACTCCGAAGGAGCACTGTGTTTTTCATCTCTGCATCAATTTCCTTTATTTTCTAGTTAACTCAGGAGTGCATTTAAAAGAAGATGGGTGTTTATGCTTCAGAAGATTGGAGACTGTTGAGATATAGGCTTGGGGTTGATTAATGACTGTGCATTGAGTCCCCTATACAGAATTTTATTGTTGTTAACAACCATTTGATCAATAAATATGAGAGATGCCCTCTCAAAAAAAAATTATTAAAAATATATGTGTATACTTTAAAAAAAAAAAGAAAATGGGTTAAATTTTATCCAGCATTCAGGCCTACTTCATTTTATTGTGATTCACTTTATTGTGTTTTGCAGATACTGCCTTTTTTACAAATTGAAGGTTTTGCGGCAACCCTGAATTGAGCAATTCTTTCAGTACCACTTTTGCAACATTTGTTCACTTTGCATCTCTGCATCACATTTGGTTAATTCTCACACTATTCTGTTCTTCATTATCATTATATTTGTTATAGTGATCTGTGATCAGTGATTTTTGATGTTACTATTGTAACTGTTTTGGAGCGCCACAAACCATACCCATATTAAACAATGAACTTAATAGATAAATACTGTGTATTCCAACTGCTGCACCAAACCAGCCATTTTTCCTCATCTCATCTCTCTCCCTCTCCTAGGGCTGCCCTATTCCAAGATACAATATTGAAATTAGGCCAGTTAATAACCTCACAATGGCCCGTAAGTGTTCAAGTAAGAGTCATTAATGTGGCACTTCGTTGTTCTTATTTTAAGAAATTGCCACAGCTACCCCAAACTTCAGCAACCACCATCCTTGTCAGTCAGCAGCCATCAACATCAAGGAAGACCCTCCACGAGCAAAAAGATTAAAACTTACTGAAAGTTCAGATGATGGTCAGCATTTTTTAGCAATAAAGTATTTTTTAAGGTTGTGTTTTTAGACATAGTGCTATTGCACACTTAATAGACCACAGTGTAGTGTAAACTTAACTTTAATATGCACTAGGGAATGAAAAAATTCATTTGACTTGCTTTACTGCAATATTTGCTTTATGGCAGTGTCTGGAACCAAATGACAATACCTCCGAGTCTGTGACCAGGAAGGTGGCACTGGGTGTTTTTTAAGGATATATATGCTTCCACAGCCTTCCTCCATGTTATATAGGATCAGTCAGCTTGCAAAGTGTGGCACAGTTTGGTGAGGAGAAACCCAGAAGCAGGGAGATCTATCAGATTATTGCAGAAATTTAGACAAAAGAGGATAATTTGAAGAGCAGTGGTGGTAGCAAAGAGGGAAATAGATGGATCTGGAAGATATTCACTAAGTAAAATCAACCAGGTTTCAGATATCCAAGAAGAGGTGTCCAGTGGTATGTTTTTATAGAAGTCAGGAACTCGGAGGTGAGATTCGAGTTGCTTAAGACATTTGGAAGTCTTCTTTGAAAAACTGGTAACTGAATTCACTAACAGATGCTTAACTGGGGAGAGAGGGTCCTATGGCCCAGCTTTGAGGAATACCAAAATTTTGAGATCTTAAGAAGGCGAACAAGCAACAGAAACTGAAAAAAGTTACACGAAAGACCCAGAAGAGTGTGGCTTTCACTGAAGCTGAGAGATGAGCGTTTCCAAAGGAAGGGAGGAGTCAGCAAGTGTCCAGAGGTAAAAAAAAAAATGACTGAAAACCAGGTATTTGTTTTGGTTACGGGTGGCGGGAGAGGCAGTTAACGACAAAGGCAAAAGCCAGACAGGAATGTACAGGGAAGTAGAAAATGGACGCCACTCCTTTGATTAGTTTGTTTATGAAGGCGAAGACAAAGAGAGGACATTAGCAGAGGAAGAAGAGGGCTGGAGAAGGGATATTTTAAGAGAAAAGTAACTTTGGAATGTTTAAATGACGACAGGACTCGGCACAGGAAAAAGAAAAGATAAATAATAGCCGGGGTAAAAAGAAATCCATAGTACCGGCGGACGGATCCTCTTTGATTACTGATCCACCAAGCTGAATGGACATCCAGAATTCGCCGGTTTCAGTAGAAAAGGGTTTCAGGTCATGCTTTGTTTTGCTCTGCACTGCAGCCTCCACTCTTCCGCCTCGTCCCCTCCTTTCCCAGCCCGCAGGGTCTCTTCCCGCTCTCCCCACCCACTGCCCGCCCACGCCACGCCTCGCCTCGCCTCGCCTCTCAGTGGAATACATAGCCTTCTCCGTGAATCCTTCCGGGTCTCCAGGCAAGGCCACGCCCAGTCTCAATCCTGCCCGCTCCCGACTGGAACTCGCTTCCTGAAATACGCATGCGCAGAGATGTCGCAACTACTTAAAGAGCAAATTTAAGTCTTGTGCCGGCGCGCTAAATCCCGGTCGCTATGCGGGTGCTTGTGGGTGAGGGAGGGCCGAAAGGGAGAGTAGGGGGCGGGTTAATAGAAAGATGATTTAGCCATTGAGAGGTGGGAGGCCGCTTCCAATGGAGGGCACTCTCTCGTGCACGGGCAGCCTGGGCTTGGCCTCCTATCCCGAAATCGGATCTCCCAAATCCCTGTGACCTTTGTCACCTCTGCATTGCGGGGAGGGGACGCGGAGGAGGAAAGAAGTATGGTGTCAGATGGGATGGCATCAGAGGAAGGGCCACATACTGGGCACCCCCCGAGAGGATAAATCACTTGTGTTTTCCGATCAGGTGGCGGGACTGGATTCATAGGGACAGCTCTAAGCCAGCTGCTGAAAGCCAGGGGCCACGAAGTGACATTGGTCTCCCGAAAGCCGGGGCCGGGTCGGATCACGTGGGTATGTCCATCCTCTGGAAGCTGTGGGGCAAGGCCTGGTTTCTGGGTGCAGGGCGAGGCCCCACAGGCACTGTGCTTTTTCTAACAGGATGAACTCGCTACGTCTGGGCTGCCCACCTGCGATGCAGTGGTCAACCTGGCAGGAGAGAACATCCTCAACCCTCTGCGAAGGTCAGCCCGGGCCCTAAAGCAGATACCCCTCAAAGCAGAGGGAGGAAAGTGTGGGATGTTGATAAGAACCTGTGAGCTGTGAAGAATGGAGCTGCCAGATTGAGAACTAAACCCATATCTGGACTACTCATCCCACCCCACTCCTCCATGCCCACCTGCCCTTCTACCCACTCAGCCAGTCGACTTTAGTCCTCACAACTTAGAATTCCCAGAAAAGATATGTCTCTCTTTTCCCTCTACAGGAGAGATGGACCATTTCTCTAAGCCACATTGCAGGGTTTTGCTAGAAATGGGTATGGAAGGGCCCCAAGGAAAGAAAGAAAGGAATATGTGCATATTCAGTGGCTCTTTGTTTCCCCTGCAGGTGGAATGAAGTCTTCCAAAAAGAGGTTCTCAGCAGCCGCCTGGAGACCACCCAAATACTGGCTAGAGCCATCACCAAGGCCCCTAAATCTCCCCAAGCCTGGGTCTTAGTCACAGGTGTAGGTATGGCCAAAATCACCAATCCCCTACGTTAGCCAGGAAAAGGGGCATGGTGGGAAGTATCTTAGGCCCTTCCAGCTATGCACGCCCAGAGTGCTGGTCTTTTCCCAGTGCAGGAACTTCCTAGGGCCTTGATCCATGCATGTGTCTCCTGACCTTTGTGTACTTTCACTGAGACCCTCAGAGCAAGTGGGCACTGGGAGCAGTGCCAGGTAAAGACCCACCTTCTCACTCCTTAGTCCCTTGCTTCTCATGGCAGTTCTTTAGGAGCAGAATTCCTGATTCTGTGTCTCACCTGTGCAACCAAATAATTGCAATTATAGAATATGTAGGTCAGCCACTATTCTAAGTGTTCTACACGTACTACAGCATTTCATCCTCACGAGAATCTTATGAGGAAGGGACTATTATTATCCCCATTCTAAAGATGCAAAAATTCTGCACAGAGAGGTTGTGTTACTTGCCCAAAGTCACAGAGTTAATAAATGGTGTAGCTGAGATTAAAACTCAGCTAAGTCTTTAGCTGAGATTAAAACTGGCACCCAAGTCTTTATTCTTATCCATTGTGCTCTTGTAGCCTCTCAACTTAGCTCATGACTAAAGATAAATTAGTCCAGGACAGCAACAGGTCAGCTCATGGAGAAGCTCAAGGGGAAAATATCCATGACCCTGTCTTTCCCTGGGGATGATCACAAGGGCCAAGGAGGGTGAGGCCAAGGGAAGCATTGACTACAAAGGGCCAGGCAGGACCACGGACACCCAGGGCAAACAGGTGCTGTTTCACCGGCAGCTTACTACCAACCCAGCCTGACTGTGGAGTATGATGAGGACAGCCCAGGAGGGAATTTTGACTTTTTCTCCAACCTCGTGACCAAATGGGAAGCTGCAGCCAGGCTTCCTGGAGAGTCTACACGCCAGGTGGTGGTACGCTCCGGTGAGGATCAGGGGCCTGGGTAGTATCAGACAGGGTTGGAATGTATTCTCTAGGGGGTGTCAGATGGTTGTGTCAGTGGAGCTGAACTTAGAGAGGTTGCCACCACTTCTGGCCAGCCTGCAGATGGGAGGATAGGAAGGCCCAAGGCGAGTCACACCCCTCAGCGGCTGCAGAGCTAAGTCAGCATGGGGAAAGTGAGGAAGGGGAAGCATGGAGGAACAGTGGGGCTGCCTGGAGACTGAGGACCCGCCCTGTCCCATCCCTCTTGCCTGCTGTAGGGGTTGTGCTAGGCCGCGGGGGCAGTGCCATTGGTCACATGCTGCTGCCCTTCCGCCTGGGCCTGGGAGGCCCCATCGGCTCGGGCCACCAATTCTTCCCATGGATACACATCAAGGACCTAGCAGGAATCCTGGCCCATGCACTTGAAGCAAGCCACGTGCAGGGGGTTCTAAATGGAGTGGCTCCAGCCTCCACCACTACGAATGCAGAGTTTGCCCAAGCCTTGGGGGCTGCCCTGGGCCGCCCAGCCTTCATCCCTCTCCCCAGCACAGTGGTGCGAGCTGTCTTTGGGCAAGAGCGTGCCATCATGCTGCTGGAGGGCCAGAAGGTGGTCCCACGGCGGACCCTGGCCACTGGCTACCAGTATTCCTTCCCAGAGCTGGGGGCTGCCTTGAAGGAAATTATAACCTAAGTGGGGAGGCTCATGGCAGGGCCCAAGGCCTGTCCCTCAACAAAGGCCTCCTGTTTAGAAGCTGAGCGGCTCAGGTATTCTACTTGAGAGCCGAAACCATCTGGTTCTTAGGGATTCCTCTCCTGGTTCTCCTCCTTTCTCATTGTTCTGTTGCTCCCCCTTCTTTAACTGAAAAATTACTCTCGCTGTATCAAGTTGCAGTCTCATCAATTTGGCACCTTAATCTCTTCAGCTTCTTGTAAAAGAAATTCCAAGGCTGGTTTCCCTACATGTTCCACTCCCACCCCAATTGTCCTTTATGTTGTATAGAGAATGCACTGCAGTGTAGGCAATAAACATACATTATCTCAGTAGCTTTGCTCATCTCTTTGGCCTAGATTCTCCTGCATTTCAAGGGACGTCATTCAAGATGACACTTCCCCCTACATGGGTTTTGAAAGTTTTAATGAGCAACATCTCCCATTTTGGTCCCTCCATTGCCAAAAGAGCTGGTAACAAATTCAGGGCATGAGGTTATGAAGGTAGTGACTAGATAAGAAATGCTGATCCACATCTGGTGGGCTCTGTGGTCACTGTGTATCCTTGTTCACACAATGCCATTTCATATAGGATGCCAGCAGAGGAAGAGATGAGGCCAAGTCTAGGGCGGCCTTCAGTCTGTCACCACACAGCAGTGAATTAATAAAGCAATTACATATTGGTTCTAATTCATCAACTTGCAGCAGAATAAAGCCAGTATCTGTGTGTAAACTTAGGACATGCTTCTCATCTGATTGGGGCCACTCAGTCAACTAGGGACCCCAGCACAGAAGGGCAGAAGATACTTCTGGCCCTCTGCACACCACCTTCACTGAACGTGAAAGAGGTAAGGAACCTATCAACAACTACAGATAACCAATAGGACTAAAGATGGGGTTGTGAAAGGTGAGACAGAGACCTCCTCCTAAAACCACATATAATACCAAAATATAATTAATACATCTAATCCTGAAAAAGCAACAGGGAAGAAGGCTGCACCAGACCGCATACACTTGGAGAAAAGAGCAAACCTCACAGAATACGGTAACGTACCAAAGCTGTGGCCTGACGGGACCCAAGCCGTTCCCCCACCCCAGCTCACCTGCAGGAAGAAGAGAAACAGAGTGGGGAGGGAGTGGAGGCCTGGGACTGATGAACACCTAGCCCTGGAGATCTGCTCTGGGAGCACAAACCTACATTCCATGGTGATCTGGTGGGGTTGGAAAGCTAAGACAGGTGGAATACCTGGAAAGACAAGAGATTCCAGCTGCTTGTGGAAAACATGTATTCATGTCCGGCTGATCTGGGCAGGCAGTCTGAGAGACTTCCTAAAAGCAAGAGGGCTGCTAAAGGGGCAAGGATTGCACAGAGCTTACTGCTCAGGAGAAAGGACAGGTAGAAAAAATTGTTCGGGTGCACTCTGCCCAGCAGGTTGTGAACTTAAACAATCCTCAGGCACTCCATCCCCCTGGCTGGCAAAGCAACTCCAAGGCCCCCAACCATGATATGCACCCTGATGTCTTCCTCCCAGCTAGCCTGCATCTGGCTCGCAAACCAGCAGCCCCAGCCCTGGCGTCAGGCCAGCCAGAGGTAAGCCCCACCTACAGCAGCTACAACCACAAAGCATAGAGGCTTACATTTGGCCCACTGGTTCTGGCAGTGGAGAAAGACATAGCAGCCCGGAAAAAGGAAACAGCTCTTTCCTCCCCCTAAGGCATCAGCACCACTTCCCTGTGACCCCTGACATCATTCCAGGGGCTGAGCAGCTCCAGAGAGTAGAGCTTCTGGGCACTAGAGGGCACCACACACAAATATGAAACATCTAAAGAACCTGGTTCAAAGCAAAATCTCAACACCAGAGACAGGATCGAGAGTGAATTAATAAATCTAACTGAAAGATGTTTCAAAAATAAAAATCATAAACGTGCTCATAGAAGTAGAGAAAAATACTCAGGAACGAATTTAGGATAGAGATCCAAGCATTGAAAAACACAATGGAGGGAATTAAAAGCAGATTAGATACATTGAAGGAGACAGTAAATGAAACAAATTAGGGAAGAGGAATACAAAGAAGCTGAGGCACAGAGAGAAAAAAGGATCTCTAGGAATGAAAGAATATTGAGAACTGTGTGACCAATCCAAGTGGAACAATATTCATATTATAGGGGTACCAAAAGAAAAAGAGAGAGAAAAAGGGATACAAAGTGTCTTTGAGGAAGTAATTCCTGAAAACCACCCCAATACAGGGAAGGAGATAGTCTCTCAGGCCATGGAGGTGCACTGATCTCCCAACACAAAGGACCCAAGGAGGACAACACCAAGACATATAATAGTTAAAATGGCAAAGATCAAGGATAAGGACAGACTATTAAAAGCAGACACAAAGAGAAAAAAGATCACCTACAAAGGAAAACCCATCAGGCTATCATCAGACTTCTCAGCAGAAACCTTACAGGCCATAAGGGAGTGGCATGATATATTTAATGCAATGAAGCAGAAGGGCCTCAAACCAAGAATACTTTATGTGGCAAGATTATCATTTAAATGTGAAGGATGGATTAAACAATTTCCAGATAAGCAAAAGCTGAGATAATTTAGCTCTCAAAGACCATCACTAAAGTGTATTTTGGAGGGACTGTTACAGATGGAAGTGTTCCTAAGGTTAAATAGCTATCACCAGAGGTAATAAAAAGTGATAAACAAGGAGTATGGAATGTGATACCTAATATATAAAGAATGGAGGAGGAAGAAAAGAAGGGGGGAAAACAAAGAACCTTTAGTTTGTGTAATAGCATACTAAGTGAGTTAAGTTAGGCTCTTAGATATTAAGGAACTTACCCTTGAACCTTTGGTAACCACGAATCTAAAGCCTGCAATGGCAATAAGTACATACCTATCAATAATCACCCTAAAAGTAAATACTCTGAATGCACCAATCAAAAGACATAAAGTCTCAAATGGATAAAAAAACAAGAACCAACTATATGCTGCCTACAAGAGACTCACTTCAAACCCAAAGACATACACCGACTAAAAGTGAAGGGATGGAAAAAGATATTTCATGCAACTAATAGGGAGAAAAAAGCAGGAGTTGCAGTACTTGTATCAGACAAAACAGACTTCAAAACAAAGAAAGTCACAAGAGACAAAGAAGGACATAACATAATGATAAAGGGGTCAATCCAACAAGAGGATATAACCATTATAAACATCTATGCACCCAACACAGGAGCACCTACACATGAGAAACAAATACTAACAGAATTAAGGGGGGAAATAGAATGCAAAATAGAAGACGAGGGAGTACTTCCAAACTCATTCTATTGATCCAGCATCACTCTAATACCAAAACCAGGCAAAGACACCACAAAAAAAGAAAACAACAGAACTATATCCCTTATGAACACAAATGCAAAAATACTCAACAAAATATTAGCAAACCAAATTCAAAAATACATCAAGAGGATAATACACCCTGATCAAGTGGGATTCATCTCAGGAATGCAAGGATGTTACAACATTCAAAAATCCATCAATAGCATCCATGACATCAACAAAAAGGACAAAAACCACATGATCATTTCCATAGATGCTGAAAAAGCATTCAAAAAATTTCAACATCCATTCATGATAAAAACTCCCAACAAAATGGGTATAGAGGGCAAGTACCTCAACATAATAAAGGCAATATATGACAAACCCACAGTCAACATCATACTTAACAGTGAGAAGGTGAAAGCTTTTCCTCTAAGACTGGGAACAAGACAAGGATGTACACTCTCCCCACTTTTGTTCAACATAGTATTAGAGGTCCTAGCCACAGCAATCAGACAACACAAAGAAATAAAAGGCATCCAGATTGGTAAAGAAGTCAAACTGTCACTGTTTGCAGATGACATGATATTGTACATAAAAATACCTAAAGACTTCTCCTTAAAGTGTTCCAAAAAATAGAAGAGGAGGGAATACTCCCAAACTCATTCTATGAAGCCAACATCACCCTAATACCAAAACCAGGAAAAGACCCCACCAAAAAAGAAAATTACAGACCAATATCCCTGATGAATGTAGATGTAAAAATACTCAATAAAATGTTAGCAAACAGAATTCAACAGTATATCAAAAGGATCATACACCATGACCAAGTGGGATTCATCCCAGGGATACAAGGATGGTACAACATTCGAAAATCCATCAACATCATCCACCACATCAACAAAAAGAATGACAAAAACCACATGATCATCTCCATAGATGCTGAAAAAGCATTTGACAAAATTCAACATCCATTCATGATAAAAACTCAGAAAAATGGGAATAGAGGGCAAGTACCTCAACATAATAAAGGCAATATATGATAAACCCACAGCCAACATCATACTGAACAGCGAGAAGCTGAAAGCATTTCCTCTGAGATCAGGAACTAGACAGGGATGCCCACTCTCCCCACTGTTATTCAACATAGTACTGGAGGTCCTAGCCACGGCAATCAGACAAAACAAAGAAATACAAGGAATCCAGATTGGTAAAGAAGAAGTTAAACTGTCACTATTTGCAGATGATACAATATTGTACATAAAAAACCCTAAAGACTCCACTCCAAAACTACTAGAACTGATATCGGAATACAGCAAAGTTGCAGGATACAAAATTAACACACAGAAATCTGTAGCTTTCCTATACACTAACAATGAACCAATAGAAAGAGAAATCAGGAAAACAATTCCATTCACAATTGCATCAAAAAGAATAAAATACCTAGGAATAAACCTAACCAAAGAAGTGAAAGACCTATACCCTGAAAACTACAAGTCACTCTTAAGAGAAATTAAAGGGGACACTAACAAATGGAAACTCATCCCCTGCTCATGGCTAGGAAGAATTAATATCATCAAAATGGCCATCCTGCCCAAAGCAATATACAGATTTGATGCAATCCCTCTCAAATTACCAGCAACATTCTTCAATGAACTGGAACAAATAATTCAAAAATTCATATGGAAACACCAAAGACCCCGAATAGCCAAAGCAATCCTGAAAAAGAAGAATAAAGTAGGGGGGATCTCACTCCCCAACTTCAAGCTCTACTATAAAGCCATGGTAATCAAGACAATTTGGTACTGGCACAAGAACAGAGCCACAGACCAGTGGAACAGATTAGAGACTCCATATATCAACCCAAACATATATGGTCAATTAATATTTGATAAAGGAGCCATGGACATACAATGGCAAAATGACAGTCTCTTCAACAGATGGTGCTGGCAAAACTGGACAGCTACATGTAGGAGAATGAAACTGGATCATTGTCTAACCCCATATACAAAAGTAAACTCAAAATAGATCAAAGACCTGAATGTAAGTCATGAAACCATTAAACTCTTGGAAAAAAACACAGGCAAAAACCTCTTAGACATAAACATGAATGACCTCTTCTTGAACATATCTCCCCGGGCAAGGAAAACAACAGCAAAACTGAACAAGTGCGACTATATTAAGCTGAAAAGCTTCTGTACAGCAAAAGACACCATCAATAGAACAAAAAGGAACCCTACAGTATGGGAGAATATATTTGAAAATGACAGATCTGATAAAGGCCTGACATCCAGAATATATAAAGAGCTCACATGCCTCAACAAACAAAAAACAAATAACCCAATTAAAAAATGGGCAGAGGAACTGAACAGACAGTTCTCCAAAAAAGAAATACAGATGGCCAACAGACACATGAAAAGATGCTCCACATCGCTAATTATCAGAGAAATGCAAATTAAAACTACAATGAGGTATCACCTCACACCAGTAAGGATAGCTGCCATCCAAAAGACAAACAACAACAAATGTTGGCGAGGCTGTGGAGAAAGGGGAACCCTCCTACACTGCTGGTGGGAATGTAAATTAGTTCAACCATTGTGGAAAGCAGTATGGAGGTTCATCAAAATGCTCAAAACAGACCTACGATTTGACCCAGGAATTCCACTCCTAGGAATTTACCCTAAGAACGCAGCAATCGAGTTTGAGAAAGACAGATGCACCCCTATGTTTATCGCAGCACTATTTACAATAGCCAAGAAATGGGAGCAACCTAAATGTCCATCGGTAGATGAATGGATGAAGAAGATGTGGTACATATACACAATGGAATACTACTCAGCCATAAGAAGAGGGCAAATCCTACCATTTGCAGCAACATGGATGGAGCTGGAGGGTATTATGCTCAGTGAAATAAGCCAAGCAGAGAAAGAGAAATACCAAATGATTTCACTCATCTGAAGAGTATAAGAACAAAGGAAAAACTGAAGGAACAAAACAGCAGCGAAATTACAGAACCCAAACATGGACTAACAGGTACCAAAGGGAAAGGGACTGGGGAGGATGGGTGGGCAGGGAGGGATAAGGGGGGGGAGAAAAAAGGGGGTATTAAGATTAGCATGCAGAGCGGGGGGAGGGAGAAAGGGGAGGGCTGTACAACACAGAGAGGACAAGGAGTCATTCTACAACATTTTGCTATGCTGATGGACAGTGACTGTGTGGTTTATAGGGGGGACCTGGTATAGGGGAGAGCCTAGTAAACATGGTATTCTTCAGGTAAGTGTAGATTAAAGATTAAAAAAAAAAAAAGAAAGAAAAGGGGGATTACTCCTTGATAGGATAAAACTAATGGTAAATCAAAGATTTACGCATGCTTTAAATATCCTTAATTTTGATCACTTAAAGGGTGTCAGATGATCAGCTATGGAAGTACATTTTTCTGATAATATTCCTTTCTCTTAAAAAAAAAAAGCAGTTCCTGTGTGGTGACCTCCAATGAGTTCTACACAATGGTATAAAGGGGATATCAAAGTGTGGGCAAACGGTCTGTTTGTCTTTATACAGAAGATCAAAGCCTAATTTGGCTACCCAGAAAATGAACTAAGATATGATATGAAGAAGAACTTCCAACATCAGCACTCTCTGCAAGACTCATACCAGAAGATGATCATCAAAAAACCTCAACAAAGATCCAGGCGATGCTGCAGTTGTAGCTGCATCCATCCCACCGTTTCCTGGACTTGCCATTGGAATGAAGAAGGAGATATCTACGCTGATCTGTGCATACAGTAAAACAACAAATTTGACTGGATCTATACTGTTGGAACTCAACCAAGAATTAGGAGAAGTGCAAGTTGTAGCGCTCCAAAATCTTATGACTACAGACTATCTACGGTTAAAAGAACATATGGGATGTGAAGAGTTCCCAGAAATGGGTTGCTTTAATTTGTCTGATTTCTCTCAGACTGTTCAAGTACAGTTGGACAATATCCATCATATCATAGACAAATTTTCACAAAGGCCTAGGGTGCCTAACTGGTTTTCTTGGCTTCACTGGAGATGGCTGGTAATTATAGATCTGCCTTGTTTATGTAACTGTATTCCTATTATGTTAATATGTGTGCGCAATTTAGTTAGTAGCTTAAAACCTATACATGCTTAAGTTACTCTACAAGAAGATATGTCAAAGAAATAATCAATCCATGTTTTCTTCCATCTGCTACCTCTATAGCATTTCTTCTTCCTTCCTAATTACAACCCTTAAATAGAATTTGTGCCTCATATCAAATTTACCAAGTATCATAATTCCTCCAAGTGGTAGATACCTCAAGACAAATGCTGGGCATAGAAGCCACAGGGCATAAATCTGCAAAGAAGTAAAAAGCTAACCTTTGCAAACAATATGGCTTCTCTCTCACTTACCAACTTTACATCTCCCTGTATGGCCCCGGAAGATGACTGGTTAGCCAGAGACGGGTAAGATTCCTCAAGGGAGGAACAACCTAAGACAGGCACAGTCGCAGGGGGGCCATCAGGTGAGAAATTGGGGATCAACAGTGGTGAAGCTTAGAACCTCACCCCTGTTTTGAGAGAAATCTTCTGCATCCGTGGATGTTTTATTGCCCTTGTCTAGCTCGGATTAACACATAATCTACAGGCAGACACCTGATCATCTACAATTGCTCTCTTACAACACTAAACTATGTTTTCTACCTTTATCTTGCATCTACCTACCACTTCAGCATTTTATTAAAAATAAAAATAATAATAATAATAAAGGGAGAAATGTGGGATCCACATATAAATCAAGTATAAAAATCAACTGAATATTCATATTTGATCTGATTGTTTATAGTTCATAATGCGTGATCAAAACCGAAAGTTTCTGTGATGACTGCCCTTGTACTGTTCACCATGCAGGAACTTATTCACTATATAAGAATTCATTCACCATGTAAGAACTTGTTCATTATGCTTCAGAAGATTGGAGACTGACGAGATTTAGGCTTGAGATGGATTAATGATTGTGCATTGAGCACTGACTCCCCTATACAGAATTTTATTGTTGTTAACAACCATTTGATCAATAAATATGAGAGATGCCCTCTCAAAAAAGAAAAAAAAAAAAACCCTAAAGACTTCACTCCAAAACCATTAGAACTAATATCTGAATTCAGCAAAGTTGCAGGATACAAAATTAATACAAAGAAATCTGTTGCATTCCTATACACTAATGATGAACTAGCAGAAAGAGAAATCAGGAAAACAATTCCATTCACAATTGCATCAAAAAGAATAAAATACCTAGGAATAAACCTAACCAAGGAAGTGAAAGACCTATACCCTAAAAACTACAAGACACTCATGAGAGAAATTAAAGAAGATACCAATAAATGGAAACACATTCTGTGCTCATGGATAGGAAGAATTAATATTGTCAAAATGGCCATCCTGCCTAAAGCAATCTACAGATTCGGTGCAATTCCTATCAAAATACCAACAGCATTCTTCAACGAACTAGAGCACATTGTTCTAAAATTCATATGAAACCACAAAAGACCCTGAATAGCCAGAGCAATCCTGAGAAGGAGGATTATGCTCCCCAACTTCAAGCTCTAAAATCACAGTAATCAAGACAATTTCATACTGGCACAAGAACAGAATGTACCAATGGAACAGACTAGAAATCCCAGATATAAACCCAACCATATATGGTGAATTAATATACGATAAATGAGCTATGGATATACAATGGGGAAATGACAGCCTCTTCAACAGCGGGCGTTGGCAAAGCGGGACAGCCACATACAAGAGAATGAAACTGGATTATTGTCCAACCCCAAACACAAGAGTAAACTCAAAATGTATCAAAGACCTGAATGTAAGTCATGAAACCATAAAACTCTTAGAAGAAAATATAGGTAAAACTCTCTTGAATATAAACATGAGCTTGAATATAAACTTCTTCATGAACATATCTCCCCGGGCAAGGGAAACAAACAGAAAAATGAGTAAGTGGGACTATATCAAACTAAAAAGCTTCTGTACAGCAAAGGACACCATCAGTAGAACAAAAAGGCATCCTACAGTATCAGAGAATATATTCACAAAGGACATATCTGATAAGGGGTTGACATTCAAAATATACAAAGAGCTCCTGCACCTCAACAAACAAAAAGCAAATAACCCTATTAAAAAATGGGCAGAGAACCTGAAGAAATACTTTTCCAAAGAAGAAATTCAGATGGCCAACAGGCACATGAAAAGATGCTCCACATCGTTAATCATCAGGGAAATGCAAATTAAAACCACAATGAGATATACCCTCACACCAGTTAGGATGGCCAACATAGAAAAGAATAGGAACAACAAATGCTGGCGAGGCTGCAGAGAAAGGGGAATGTAAATTAGCTCAACCATTGTGGAAAGCAGTATGGAGGTTCCTCAAAGAACTAAAAGTAGAAATACCATTTGACCCACTAATTCCGCTCCTAGGAATTTACCCTAAGAATGCAGGAGCCGAGAGGAGGAGCCAAGATGGCAGCATGAGGAGGGCAGTGGAAATCTCCTCCCAAAACCATATATATTTTTGAAAATACAACACAACTATTTCTAAAAGAGAGACCAGTGGATACAGTACAACAGCCAGGCTACATCTACATCTGTGAGAACTCAGCACCTCATGAAGGGGGTAAGATAAAAGCCACAGCCTGGCAGGACCTGAGCACTTCCCCCACCCCAGGTCTTGATTTTGAGGTCTTGATTCAGGATGCGATCAAGTCGCACCAACTCAGAGCAAATCTGGATCAGGGTCTAAGCAGCACAGAGACCCTCACAGAAGGAGCTGAACTGCACGAGGCTAAAGTGACAGGGTGGCAGCCACTCTGCAGATGAGGTTCAAAAGTTGAGACTGAGCAGGGCCTCAGAGAGCTGGTTGATGTCCCGGCAGTACGGCTCCCGCTGCAAGATGAAGTCCACCCTGTGATCCTGTCCCAGGAACACCTCCAGCAGCTGGCGCCTCAGCTGCTCAGTCTCCTGGGTCTTCCGAATACCACCACTGCCTTTTTCCTCCTCTTCTCTCCCCTGCTCCTGAGAACTGTGTTCTGCAAAGCCACGGGATGGATACTGAGCCTTAGGACACCCCTGTGTCCTAGGAAGAAGCAGAGAGAACATGAAGAGCTGACGAGCATCCAAGAGCTGGGTGACGCCCCATCTTCCCACCCCAGTTCACCGCCCAGCCTACTCCTGGCCGTCTGGTGCCAGTCCTGAAGTTCCCCCAGATGACCACTGAGTAGCAGTATCAACCCACGTCTGAAGGGGGAACTTCAAGTTCCTGTGGAAGCAGAAAGATGAATCCTGCTATTTTGATCTAGTTCTAATCTAAGAAACTAATCACTTACTTAACAGTCCAGCAGAGGGCATGCTGAACACAACTGGCTGGTTATACATAAAAGCAACCATGTTCCAAATAACCCCTTCGAGCACACTGATAAGGGAAAACAAGAGGCAGGAACTTCCCTCCCAGCCAAGAGGGTCTACGCAGGATTCCCTGGGAAGCAATTAAAGGCCAAGTGCAACGCAACCTAAACCACTACAGAATTAAGCAGACAGATTAAGCTCACACTTCCCCCAGATCTCCAGGCCTGCAAGGCCCCTACAGAAAGAAGACCAGGGCTGGGGGCTACCTAGGAGAGTCTAAGGCATTACCTGACCGGCTTCTTCAGGAACTCATCCAGTCTGGGGCCATTTCGTCCCAGCGGGTCATCAGGAACCATGAAGAGGTTCCCCACAAACGTGAAAGGCAGGAGACTGGATGGGGACAGACAACGAGTAGTCACAGAAGGGCCCTTGCCCACCTCCCAGACAGCTGAGACCAAAACTGCCAGAAGCTGCTGGCTACCGTTCTTTGGTAGCCTTCCCAGAGTCTTCACCCAGTGGCAGGGCAAACTGGCTTTACAGGCCTAGTTCTGGAGTCTGTGCCCTATTGCCAGGGGAGGGCTCCCTCACCGCTCTCTGATGATCGCCGTCCACTTCTCAGACTCCTCTGCCAGATCCCGGAACTGGTCATTGGAGACGATGATCCCATCAGTCTCTTCGGCCAGCCTCACCATGAACCTGTCTCAAAAACCACAGCAACCACACTAGGATTCCCCAAAGCATTATTGACTCCCATGACCCCGTTCTGGTGATAGAGATCCGGCACCCACCTCACCCTGACCAAGCCACCAGCCAACTGACGATACAGATGCCATGGGCTAGAGAGGAAACCAAGGCAAACCGTCGCGGTCTCCCAATAGCATGCCCTCCACTCACCACAGTCCCCACATGGTGCCTTGTTAGGAAGAGGCAGTAACATGACTCTGGCTCGGCTCTGTCCTCTTCCACTCTACCCCACTAATCCATCACAAACCCACTGTGCTCATCCTCTGGAAAGCCTTCCACTCCACCCCCTTATTTTCCAGTCCCATTACCCCCTTAGCTATCTGCACATTGCAATTAAGATACCACATAGCTTCTGATAGGACCACCCCCTGTCCCCAGCCGTTTACCACCAATCTCTCCTGCCCTCCCCCAAGAGAACATGCTCTTCCCCTATACAAAATTCTTCTCTACTTGCTATTTATCTACTGAATAAAGTTCACATGCTCAGGCCTGGCAGCTGTGGTCCTCTAGAACCTAGCTCTCCCCCACCCTTATGGTCTTATCTCTTCCAGTATTCCCTCATGGACTCCCAACTCCTGCCAGAATCAATGATCAATTACACCCTGTTCTCCAAACATGCCCTGTGCTGTCTGCCTTCCATGTTTCTCAAACTGTTCCCTCCATCCACAAGGTGCTGATAAACAGAATCACCAGGGGAGCTTTTAAAAAAGGAGATGCCTGGGCTCTACTTTAGCAATTCTGATTCCATAGGATTAAGGTAGGACGCATGAGGTGGTGGGTGAGGATATTTTTTTAACAGGTTTAGAAAGCCAGAGATCCAGCCCATCGCTTCTCACCAACAAAACAAGACCTCCCTTTTCCCACAAAACCCCAGCCTGAAGGGCACTCCCTTTTCCTCCAAATTCCTGTAACATTTGATTTGTAGTTTCTTTGGCCCTTTAGGGTCCATTTCAAGTCTTCCCTAGTTCCTAGCATCCCTGCCTCCTGCAAATCACACACAGTCAGTATTTGAAAGACAGTGTGTTATAGAGGCAACTAGTAATCAGGACTAAGTGTGACAGATGTCTGGTTCCGAGTTTGGAAAATAAATTAAGGAGATGACATATAGTGTATATGGTATCATATGATATACGAAAAGTATTTTCAGTTTAAGCATATTTTACTACCATCATATTACATCAAATGCAGTCCAGCAGTATTCATTCAGTAGGCTTATGCTGTGTGCCACTCTACTATTCACTGTAAGTAGTTCCAAAATTCCAAATTCATATTGTGCTGCCTGCCTGTTGGGACCTACACAACTCTACAGACAATAGGCCTTTAAAATTTATTACAACTGACTCAACCTTCAGTTTTGATTTTGTGCAATGCCAGTGTGGAAAGAAGTTTCCATACCTTGGATAATCTGTGAAACCTAGGCATAAAACAGAAATAGCATGGGGAGAAAGTGAACTGCCTTCTTATAAAATACCATTTACTTGTTGGGGACAAAAAAATTAAGTATTGAAAAAACAAAATACCTTATCGCTGTGGCTTTGAACCTAGTTTTTTATTTAAGACTGAAAATCCTAGAGACTAAAGAACTTGTAGGTATAAAATCTTTTAAGTGGTTAATTAGCTTTTAAAATCTGCCCATTTCTGACATTGCGTGCATGTACCTGGGGAGGGAATATTCTGTTTCTTTTTTATTTAAACTCTCTGGCAGCTTGAACTCATTTTTCCTTTGCCACATAGAAGCTGTTGTCCAGAGAGTCAACCATTCTCACCCTCTGTCTACATCTCTGTACACTAGAAATGAGACCCTCTGGCACACTTAATTGGTTGGGTCTGTGAGAAGTTAAGGAATATCACTGTACACTTGCCAAACACCTTGAGTGAGGTGAACACACATCTTAGCTTCTTTTGAATTCACAGAAGACGAACAGACGGAAGAGGACCCTGGGACAGAGGTTAATCTGCTCAGAGACTAATCCACTAGTCAGTCAATGAGTAGGAACGTGGGGCTCAAATTCAGCTCTTCAAATTCTAAGTCCAGTGATCTTCCTACTGCACCATGTTTTGTATCGTCTTATTACGTGCATGGACTATGTTTCTTCATTAGACTTGTTATTCTGAACATTTACTTTGGTTTTTCCAGCAGGTTGGGGCATTTCTCTATGCATTTGGAAATTAAGGTTGTACGAAGGGCACTTGTCAGTTATTCATGTCATCAGCTTTCCCATCTTCCCATTAAATTAGTATTTTCTAGACAGGAAGGCATTATATAAATACAAGATATCATTTAGTTTGATTAATGGAAAATGAATGATGAATGGGCAAACACAGCTGTCTAACCCCCATCTCATCTCGCCTGCAAGGCAGCTTTGCCTCACCAGTCACACAGGCACACAGGAATAACCAGCCCTTTTCCTACTACCCAGGCTTAGAGGTAGGCAAAGGGTCCGGAGCCACTGTGTATCCCTTGGTCTCCCACGGAGCTCCCTGAATAAGAAGCCTGCGGCCAGGGGGAAAAGCAAGTACCTGTCATCATAGGAAGAGATCCTCCTGCCATCCATGACTCGGGAGGGAGTGAGGGAGAGCAGGCTGAGGGAGTACAGCTTTTGCAGGAAGTGACCCTCTAGAGAAACAGGAGCACAATGAGGCTCTCCTCAAGGCAGCAGCAGGGCCCATCCCTGGACACGAAAGACCAGCCGCAACTCACCTCTGACCTTGGAATCTTTACTTAAGCGCCACTGAGGAAGAAAGACGGTTATGTCGCGGTGGCCACGGTCCCAGAAGTACTGCACAGCGATGGCGATGCCCCGGCTGGAGAAACAGTGCTGGAGGCCGTGCCTGCAGGGGGAAGGGGCCAGCACTCTGAGGCCCCTAAAGAGGGCCTGGTGGCCTGGCTGGAGGGTCAGCCTCTGGGCACATATCACCATGGGGAACACAACTTCTCATCTCACCCCCCTGTCCTCAGCCCCACCAGGTACTCACTCCATGGCCACATTGCTGCCATCGATGACAATACGACACAGGTCTGGCTGGCCAGGCACATTGGCAAGGCACAGGGTGAAAGGGTCCTGTAGGGCTTCCTGGAAACGCTGTGTGCCGGTCACCAAGTTGCCTCCCCGGATGCCTCGTTTCCTCGGAGATCCCCGACCTCTAGCCACGACCTGCTGCTTGTGTCCTCTGTCTCCTCCCTCTCCAAAGTGCCCCAGGGGTCTGGGCGCAGAAGGGGGACTAGGCACTCTTGGAGGTGAAACTTTCCCATTGTGGAGCCGCTGGAGGAGGGAGGCTCCCCGGAACTGAGCTGCCTTCTCACAGGTGCCAATCGCACCAGAAGGTTCACCCTGGACACAGAACCTTCCTCCTTCCTGAAGCACCTCCTCTTTCCCCAGGGCCTTCCCTTTCAGGGACCCTACCTGTCTTACCTCTCTGCCCCCTGACTGTGACCTGAAGGCCACTTCCCTCTCCCAGGCCTCTTCCCCAGGCAGCATTTTCCACCCCAAATCCATCTCTCTCAGGCCACTCTGCTGCCCTCCCTCCTTCTCCATAGCATGTCTCTCTCCCCTTGACTCTTGCTGCTCCATAGGTCTGACATCCAGGAACTCCCAGTCTTCTTCATTCAGGGAATCTCTTTGGACTCCCTGGTGCCCAGTACCCAGTGGGCTTGGGCTCCCCGACTCCCAGGAAGGGAGTGCATGGAGCCCCTGCTCCCTGAGCACCTCCTGCACCAGGTTCAGCAGCTCCTCCTGAACGGCCAGGGGCAGCTGCAGGAGGGCTTCTGTGTGAGCATCGCCCCGGGGCTGCAGCAAGGCAGAGAAGTCCCTCCTCACTCTAGCATACTGGAAGGCTGCAGGGAATGGCCCTGGTCTTAAGTCCCAGCTCAGCCGCTCCACCAGCTCCTCCACTCTGCTCTGAGCCATGACGAAGGCCTCAGTCAGGCCACTGACCATCAGTGAGCCAGGCGCCCCAGGCACCAGGTGGGCTGATGTGCTCCAGGCCAGACAATCAAGGAAGAAGCCCTGGGCTCCCAGGAAGATGCAGTGCAGTTTGGCTGGGTAGTGGATTTCATCCTGCAGCTCTGGGCTGCACAAACCCTTCAGGTACTCCTAGGAGGAGGAATTGGGGAAGGGGAGGGAGGAAAACAGGAAACAGCTGCATCTGACATGTCCCAGTAGTCCCTTCAGGCCCATGGCTCCCCCTGAGCATGCCTGTGCAGAGCAATGAAGCCCCACAGAGCCTGACAAAGGTGGGGATTAAAAAAGGATCTAGAACCTCACTGCTTTACCTTTTCCCCTGAAAGCCAGTGGCTAATATTTCCATTTCGAACTTGATACAATTTAAGATAATATTATAATTATGTGGCTACAAGGCTGTCTCTAAATATTTATGTGTTCTGTGTATTTCCATCATAAAGATGTCATTACTTGTACTGAACTTAT